>NC_061090.1:25232986-25527986 GCF_015104395.2 Macrobrachium nipponense | reverse complement strand
TTTTTCATTATACTGCAGTCGTGAATTCTGAATTGACTCTAGTGACAAGGATGTCCAGAAATGGTAATTTGTTTTCATTTTCTATCTCCATTGTGAATTTAATGTTGGGATGTTGTACGTTAATGTGTTCCAAAAATTTTGCTATTTGCCACTGATATCTGAAAAGTGCAAACGTGTCGTCAAAATATCTTCTGTAATACATTGGTTTACAAGAAATAAGACAATTATCTAAAAATTCTGTTTCCAAATATGACATAACAAAGTTAGCAAATATTGGCCCAAGTGGCGACCCCATAGCAACTCCATCGACCTGCAATAGCGTCGTAGATTAAAAATAAACATGGAATCTTGCACAGCAAGTTCAAGAAATTGTTTAAAAAGGGGTTTACTAAAACCATGAAATACAGTGACATCGCTAGTAAAAATCTTATTTAAAATAATATCTATGGTTTCGTTCAATGGTACATTTGTAAACAACTATTCCATGTCAAAACTGGCCATTTGGTAGTCTCCGTCCTGATGGATGATTTGTTCCTGAAATTGATATCCATTTTTCAAAGTGTTTTCGTTAATGGAATATTCAATTAATAGTGATGCTAAGAATTTGGAGATAGAAAAAGAAGGACTATTGTATGCAGCCATAATAGATCTGCAGGTGTGCCTGGTTTATGAATTTTCGGTAGGCCATATAATATAGTAAACGAAGAATATGTGACATGTGACATTTAATTGCTGGTATGTAGTTTCATTTATTACTCCTTCAATTTTCAGTTTCCTTAAGTATCTATTGACTTTATCTTCTCTTTTGTAAATGTCGAGAAAGTTGGGGTCACCATGTAGTTTAAACTTAGTGGTATTAGATAGAATGGTTTCAATCTTTTCTATATACTCATTTTTGTTTAATCACCACACCTTTGCCTTTATCAAGTTTGCAAATAATTATATCTTCCCGTATTTTTTATTTCAAGTAATAATTTAAGATCATCATTTCTAAAAATTGGTGTCCAGGAGGTTTTAAGGTTAGCATATGTTTGATGAATAATAGAGGACATTTTTTGTTGCAAATTACTGTTATTTTTTATCATATCTAGTTTCATAACTCTCTGAAACAACACTTCAAATGGCAAATAGAATCTGGCATAGTCAGATCTGTAAGACGGTCAGCAAAAATTCAAACCGAAAGATAGTAAAAATTAACTACAACACAACCTGTTGTTACCTAGTGGTTTACCAATAATTTACAGTATAAACAAGGGTTTATAAAACAAAATAATTCTGAGAAAATTTTTCTATATAGTATTACTGGTGAATCGCTACCTCAAACTCCTGCCTGGTTCAGTTTCATTACTTGTATATGTATGTATATATATATATATATATAATATATATATATATATATATATATATATATGTGTGTGTGTGTGTGTGTGTGTGTGTGTGTGTGTGTATGTATATATATATATATATATATATATATATATATATATATATATATATATATATTTATTTATTTATTTATTACGGATTTTGCGTTATACACTCATGACTTTCTATAAGTCCCATCTCCCTGCTCTCTCCTTGTCACATTTAGGCTACTTGTTTGTGAATATTTGCTCATTGTGAACAAATATTAATTTCCATATTTTGTATTTTAAAAACCATTAGGAAACAAACACAATCAGTTTTCAATTTGATTTCAATTTACGTAGGTATATATTAGGTTGATAGAAAGAGTTACCTAATTCGCACTCTGGCTCAACAAGCACATGTGCGCACACGTGCACAGTCACAAATTCAACATCTGAGAGAGAATAAGAGTTGACTTTTAGCACAAAAGAGAGAGAGAGAGAGAGAGAGAGAGAGAGAGAGAGAGAGAGAGAGAGAGAGAGAGAGAGAGAGAGAGAGATAATATAATAATTAAATAAAGAAGAAGATCATTACGACAGAGTAATAAATTGTAATGCAAAAGAATGCGATTTGGGGTATAACAATAGAAGTTCACTCTCGACGTGGTTCGGAAGTCACGTAAAGCCGTTGGTCCCGTTGCTGAATAACCACTGATTCCATGCAACGTAACAACACCATACAAACAATACAGTTCTCATTTGCCAGGATATCTAAGAACTCGTCCAGCTTGAATCTCAACAAAGAACATAATATAGCGGAGTTGAATGTAGAAACTAGGCCAAAGGCCAAGCACTGGGAGCTATGAGGCCATTCAGCACTGGAATGGAAATTGACAGTAAAATGTTCGAAAGGTGTGACAGGAGGAAAACCTCAAAGCAGTTGCACAATGAATCAAGTATTAGTAGAGGGTGGAAAGTTAGATGGAAGAAAGAGAATATGAAAGGAGGTACAATAGAAGGAACAAAAGTGGTTGCAGCTAGGGGCCGAAGGCACGCTGCAAATAACCTTAAGTAATGCTTACAGTGCACCGCATGAGGTTCACTGACGGCACTACCCTTCCTACGGGGGAAGAGAATAATACTGTTATAGGTCCGAGGCCTGTTGGATTATGGTTACAAATAGTTTAGGAGGGACTCGAAATCGTCTATTTTTTTAGGTGTACAAAAGTGTTCATGTCCACACTGAACATTTGGTGTTCATAATTTCATCATTTTCAGTCCAGCATGTTAGTGGTCATGCAAGTGTTCAACATTTTATGTGGAGACAAGCAGAATGCCTTCAAGCCATATTCTGTTTGGCTGTAGTTAGCGTAGTGGAGAGACCGTACTGGCGGGTAATTATAGTACTAGGTAATTGGTCTAATGGTCATCGTCACCTTCGGTGTGTGCCTGGTAGATAAATATCGTTTGGAAAATGTTCTCAGGATCCGCCTTCATCTGCTTAGACAGTTTCTAGTTTTGCGTAAAAGGAAACTATTGAGATGGCTATTTGTATGTCTGTCCGCCCTCAGATCTTAAAAACTAGTAAGGCTAGAGGGCTGCAAATTGTTATGTTGATCATCCACCCTCCAGTCATCAAGAATACCAAATTGCACCCCTCTAGCCTCAGTAATTTGTATTTTATTTAAGGCTAAAGTTAGCTGTGGTTTTGCGTCTGACAATGCTATAGGTGCCAGCAACATAGGCCACCACCGGGCCGTGGCTGAAAGTTTCATGGGCCTTGGCTGTGAGTTTCATGGGCTGTGGCTGAGAGTTTCATACAGCATTATTCGCTGTACAGAAACTCGGTTGCGCCGAAGAAACTTTGGCTCATTTCTTACTTGTTTCCAATTGTGTTAGACAGATAGAAAAGATGACTAAGGTCTTTCAGTTAGTGCTGGTCATAATGAAGGTCCCATCTACTTCAAAATAGTGGATTTTTTTTACTTGTTAACAAAGTGTATTTATTCCTATTTGACCTTATACAAGTTTTCTTTCCTTCTCTACCTCCAGGGACAAGTTGCATTATGCAGTCTATCTTGAATCTGCAGTGATAAAATCTGACCCTTTTTTTTTTTTTTTCCTCTTCCGACTTTTTTTTTCTTTCGACTAATTGTGTCTCCTCTTCTTTGGCGCAATCGAGTTTCTGTACAGGGTATAATGCTGTATGAAACTCTCAGTCACAGCCCATGAAACTCACAGCCAAGGCCCATGAAACTTTCAGCCACAGCCAGGTGGTGGCCTATGTTGCTGGCACCTGTAGCTAATGCATTATTACAAGCTTCACATATAACTTAAAACACGGTTGGTTGGATCCCCTACTGTCAAGTAGTTCAGCTCAGCGAAAGCATTGGTTTTTAATTTTTTCTTTACATCATTTTTCGTTGCCTTGATTCCAAGTTTTTTTTCTCACTCACACTCTCCTCGAAGCCCGTCCTGCTGCTGAACACTTGCGATCTAGTCTCTCTCTCTCTCTCTCTCTCTCTCTCGATTAGCGTTCTCCCTCATGCACTTGATAATGTATCCTTATTAGCATTATCTATATTAAAATCGCACTACAATATACCGTCAGTTTGTTGACTCGGCATTACATTGATGAGCGCACGGCACAAACCCACCTTGCAACGTCAGTTTCAGAACATGTCTCGACTGGATGACAACTCAAATGAAATGAATCGTTTCTGCTTCACCTGATAATGCTGAGACGACAATACGAGGCTCTTGAAAGGAATACTAGTCATGGAATCTGATCTCTCATTCTGGTAACAATTTCCATTACAAACCAGCCATCACACTCCAAGTAAAGACCAATGACAAACAGCATTGTCTCCACCTCACTAAAAAGCATTGACAAACAGCATTGTCTCCACCTCACTAAAAAGCATTGACAAACAGCATTGTCTCCACCTCACTAAAAAGCACTGATAAACAGCATTGTCTCCACCTCACTAAAAAGCATTGACAAACAACATTATCTCCACCTCACTAAAAAGCAATGACAAACAGCATTGTCTCCACCACACTAAAAAACATTGACAAACAGCATTGTCTCCACCACACTAAAAAACATTGACAAACAGCATTGTCTCCACCTTACTAAAAAGCATTGACAAACAGCATTGTCTCCACCACACTAAAATGCATTGACAAACAGCATTGTCTCCACCACACTAAAGAGCAATGACAAACAGCATTGTCTCCACCACACTAAAAAGCAATGACAAACAACATTGCCTCCACCACACTAAAAAGCAATGACAAACAGCATTGTCTCCACCACACTATATTAGGTGGGCAATCGTGTTCCATAATTGTTCCGTAGATGGGTAGTGTCGTCAGTGTGGAAGGGCTGTTGCCTTGCATAATAAGGCGCCCTGTGAGGTTATGTTAGACTTGCGATAATCTTACGCTAAGTCGGTTGGTTATGCACTTCCATACTCATTGGAGTGTCTTGGGGTTTGACGATAACTTACGAAGTCGGTATCTTCTTGGTTATGACGACGATGTGTTAAACTCATGATGATAGTTATAACTTCATTCGATCTCTTTCTGATGTGAGGTTCTAGTAGAAAACACTGAGTACAAAAAATAGTTCTATTCTCTGAGATTACATGATGAAGATCAGAGGAAATTTGTACAGGTCTGCCAATGATGATGGCTAATTCAAATCTACATGATAAAGCTTAGATAAAGATGTACAGGTCTTCTAATGACGATGGCTTGATCGCTTCTGCCAATGATGATGGCTAATTCTGTTCTGACTATCATCTCGGTTACAAATCATAAAGGAAGCAGACAGTAGCTCGAACATATGAACATACATACAGATGACACAGATTACAAATCACATAGGCTGCTTGAGCTATAGGTCACGGTGTTTGTCTCAAGCAGGAAGCTTGGACTAATGTTTTCAAAGCAAATGAAGGACCACAGGTGACGGCACGTCATCTTAGCCTACTTTATTGTATACGTCATCTTAGCATACTTTATCGTCTCTGGTCTGATCACATTCCTGCAAGCAATCTGGTTGACTTCTTGGGTCACTGGTTTTAATTAATCATTGTTTTAGTTTTTTATATATATGGAATAACATTCCATTTTTTTATTATGTAACACTTACATAAAAGCTCGGTCGGCTACAAAACCAACCACTGAATATTACTCAAGCTTGACTTGCATTTGACTTGTAGGAGTGTGATACAGACACTGGGCGGTATTCATAAAAATGAAGGATATCCTTGTAAGCATAAGGTAGAAGTACAAGGTAATTCTCTGAAGCAACAGGTAGAAGTATAAGCAAATCCTTCTTTCCATATTCATAATGATTACCTTTTACTTGCGAGGATATCCTCCAAGCAGAAGTAAAAGGTTGACTCGTGTTTCGGGAGAAAAGAAGAAATGAACCAATTCTACAGCGAAGCGAGAGTGAAGCAACTCATGAGCAGTCATGTAGTAGTCTCACTGATGTTCAACCATTGCCGCCAAAGAAGAAATTAGCGACAGAGAAGTATGAAACAGATGAAACTAGAAAAATGACAACTAAAAAACTCCAACGCTTAGTACTTTTGCAGCAGTATAAAACGAGTGTAGTGCAACAACAATACTACGAAAAGAAGTTGGAAATGATGCAGCAGCCTGAGAAATCAACACCAAAAACTGTTTCTGACGGAAATCAAACGTATTTTATGTTGTAAAAATAAAACTTCATCAAAAGGTGTTATTTGAGTTAATTTTTTTTAGTTTAAACAGAAAAAACTGTTATTTGAGTTGTTGTTTTTTAGTTTAAACAGAACAAAACTGTTATTTGAGTTGTTTTTTTTAGTTTAAACAGAAAAAACTGTTATTTGAGTTAATTTTTTTTTTTAGTTTAAACAGAAAATGTTATTTCATTTTACAAAAATGTGACTTCATTAATTTCATAAATAGCGATTTTGGTTAAGAAATGCCTTGTAAGTTGTAACATTATTTTTAATTATTAAAGTTGTATATTACAATGCTCAAGTTGTTCCTGATTTCCTGTCCCTGTTGGCGAAGAGCTAGTTCATCACGATTGTTGTTATCACGATTGTTGTCATGGTTTTCTTCATCTTCTTCTGGTATCTCTTCAGCTGGCTCGAAGTCAGGATCACTTAAAGTTTTTGCAAAGTTATGGAGCACGACACAGCTAACGATTATTTTCGGTACATTTTCCAACTTCACGCGACAAACGTATTGTAGATAGGAAATCGACGTTTCACTTGGCCAAGGCATCGTTCAATTATTACTCTCTCTTTTTGGAAAAGCTTGTTATATTTTACCTCAGCAGGGGATGTAGGATTTCGATATGGAGTCATGAGACATGGCTCTATCCCATATCCGTCATCACCAAGTAGCACAGCATTAGCTTTAGTTCTTAATTGTAAACACACTTGTGAATTTCTCCATATCCTTGAGTCGTGCACGGATCCAGGCCAACTAACATCAACACTAGTGAACATTTCTTTGGCATCACAAGTGGCTTGAACATTCAGAGTAGACTTGCCTTTTCGATTAATGTACACATCTCCATGCAGCTTTGGTTTCAGTATCCCCACGTGCGTACAATCGATGACACCAATAGCTGTCGGAAACTTATACTTCCTTTGCCATAACTGTTTTGCCTCTACTATTTCTCTGTTGGTAGTTGGAAACTTTATCCATTCATTCGCATGAGCAATTATGCTATCAACTACTGTATTCACAGTCCGTGATACCGTTGCTTGGCTAACACCAAGTTCTTGACCGATACCTTTTTGATAGCCAGGATCACTGAGGTAACGCAAACATATCTTCATTCTATGGAAAGATGACAAGGCGCCTCCCCGAGTTTCTTCATTGGTGCCTAAAAATCTGTCCGCAAGCCACTGTACATTTTGTTCTTCAAAACGGAATAACATCTTGAAATCACGATCAAGTGTGGGTAAACGGGGCATGTATTGTTTAACATGCCTCACATCCACAAAATCTGCCATCGTGCTGAGAATCGGACAGAAAAACCTTTCTCTTCGAACTGTAGTCTGCTACTGACCAGACTCAGCTTTTTCGAAGCATATGCTCTTTATATGAAGTAAAGGGTCTTCTTTATGTATAACCATTTACTTTTATGTGATTATAAGGATATACTTTTGCTCTAAAAGTAGAAGCCTTTGCTTGAAATGTTTATGAATACAAGTAGAAGGATTTCCTTCATATTTTGCAAGTATAAGCATATCCTTTTCTTATGAATACCGCCAACTATGTGAATATATATAGATATATAGATAATACTTATAAGTAAAAAAAATTCATGGTGTACACAAATACAGATTCATGTAATAAGATATAAGACATATGCATATGATGATATTCGTAAATAATAATGATCACGTGATATATACTGATACAGTTTTTCACTTCAACTCATTGATACATATGCTGCAGAAAATACTAATGTACTCTGATAATTGCATAGGATAAAGATTAACATGATAAAAAATTATATTTTTACTGATAAAAATTCATATATGAAGTGATAAAAATTATTAATTTTTATGCTAACTGATTCGTTGATTTTTATGCTAACTTTTATATAACTGCAGTTATTGGTAAGATAAAAGGTAACATTGATTATAGGCTACCCGATTTATTTATACATATATTATATATATATATATATATATATATATATATATATATATATATATATATATATTGATTCATGTAATTATGATCAATATATGTGTGCACTTGATGCAACTGATTAACATAAATGACTAATCTAAGTGATTAATCTAGGTGCACTTTAAATAGATTCCTAGTGCTTACACTCACAGATATATTTCGATTCTGTTATTTATGATAATTTATATATAGGAGACATGATACTTTATATATATCGGATACATGACCAAGGTTATACCCACTGCACATTTAACTAGTGTTCGAACAACTTTTCGTCCATTACACAGTTCCAGACAACCACCTATAGCCTAATGAAATGTCTAATTCCAAATGGTTAAAAACAAGGGGAAATTGCCTGGGCAGGGTCCGACGTTCTATTTTGCGCCCATACTTCTCCTCTGCATCCTATGCCATACGAATACATTCGCGATGAATAAAATCATCCCCAGCACGAGTCCAGCGCCAGCAAACGTAGAGTTGAATATCCTCTTGGTCGTAATTGTCGGAAGTATGTCCCTTTTTGTAGTCGATTGCGATTGCGGCAGCCGCCAGAGCATTCCGCATTAAAAAACGAGATTAACGACAGGATACGGGTGTCGGTACTAGAAGTCCACGAAATAAGCTTGTTCACTTATGATGGTGCTTATTCCCTTCACATTGCAGTCGTCTGCAGCGACGAACGGGTTTTTTGAAGTTGTAGACGATATGTCCGGGCATGCGATGTAAAACTCTCATACTGCAGGATACTGTAACCAGGTTCCATTAATCAGCCTGCAAGTGAAATTATACGTGTCACAAGGGCAAAGTAAATTCAGACAACATTCAAATACGGGAGGGAGAAAGCCATTAAGAACCAGACTTAACCCACATGAATTTGCTGATATTTTATGGAATTCAAAAGAGTCAGCTGTACAATCTTTTTTATCCATGGCATTATAACAATGAGTGAACCTATCCAGGTCTCTGATGACCGTAAAAATATCCACATTAACAGATATTAATACGAATCCCAAAGAAAATTCGATATTACTGGTAGTAAGTTACTAGACAAAGAAGTGGAAAACGGAGCTATTGGTAAGATTGCCAGGCAACATAAGAGTCAAAGAAAATATTAATCATGATTCTGTATTTCTCTACGCTTAGTGAAATTAAGCTGTGATAAAATCCGATTTTATGTGCCCCTAACAAAAGTTTCATATTCAATTTTCTCGCGCGCATCCTCTGAGGTTAATTTTTAGGCAGGAGATGCTATGAAAGAACCCACTATGTAACTAATTTCTATATAAACTGGGTTTTTCAAGAAAATGTGACATTTTCCCATGAATGTGATTTACTTGAATTATAATAGGCTAATGTTGCAAGTAAATTTTTCATATCCATGACCTGATACTTCTAAATGTCCGTTTACCAATGTCATAAGCGGATTTATTGACTCTAATTGTCTATGAGGTTCAGAAAAATTAATTCATTTTGATGTTATAGGAATTCTGTTTGCTTATTTTGTTCATTAATTTTAAAACGATTGCAATTCCTTAACTAAAGTTGCATTGCATCGCGGATAGACACTTGTACCTAACGACCTGCCTTGCCCATGAGAAGTTCGTGCTAAGCATTCCTCTCCAGTTGGCTTGTTTTTTGCAAACACGAAACAACACACACTACAGATGAAGCCTGTGCTAGCAGATTATTGGGGTTAAAAGGAACAATGATGATTCGGCAAACGCGCCAGGCACCTTCAGGACTGATGACGTCATCACCTGGCAGGAGTTTGCTCTCAGCCAGCTTTAGAGTTACTTTACTTGCTGTAATAAATACGACTTTAGTATAAATTGGGTATTTTTTGTTTTAATACTCCACCCACACGAGAAGAATGTCTGAAAAAAACAGTACCAAAATTGAACAATATGATATTAGTTTCATGTTGGAAATCTGCAAGATTGTAAAATATATGTAATTCCTTATGTTAAATTAGATATTCCTTATTCAAACTAATGAATAGGGTTTCCATACAAATTCTATATATATTATTTGCCCTGTAAGATCCATATAGGGTCATTCACATAGATATACATTTTCACTTCTAGACTTCCTGACTTTAAAATCTCTTTTATTTATTTATTTTTTTCATTGACTACGAATATAAATCACCGGGACAGACAATATGTCAGTAGGTTTTGATATGTGTTTGAACTTTTAGCTTATTTGTCATTAATATCCCTAGAATACTGAATGGACTACTAAACTAAAGCGTTCAAATCTTTACGCATATGTATTTGGATATTTTATTAACCTATGGTTACTTTTTGCTTATTGATTTTATCGTGATTCCTTTTTTATTATAATTTGTAACCCTTCCAACTTCTTATGGAGTGTATTATATCGACTCCACTTGTATCCATACTTTTTGTTTGTTTATTTATTTATTTATTTATTTATTTATTTATTTATTTATGTTTTATATTTGATAAATTAATGGTTGGCTTGAATATGCGGAAAAATGTTCTAGCGGCGTACCGTATAAGGCTACTTGCGGTATCATTTCTATAGATACAAGATATGAATGATAAAGGTATTTAAAACCACGAGAACCACTATAATCCAGTTCGGATCCAATATCACAAATGTAACTCGTAAGACATTGACACTTTCTTATTTATCCGTTCTACCAAACCGATTGACTCTGGAATTCAGAAAGGAATTCACACAACGAGTTAAGGAGATTATTATTGATTTACACCACCCGAGTCAGAGATTATCATGTGTTGAATTCCATGTTTACTGATTTAGCACTCATAAATATTCCTAGCGCACTCAATTGCGGTGTTTGTTTTTTAGTGCTATTAATTCTATATAACGTGTCAAGGGAACTATTAACACTAAGAAGTGTTTATTTCCTCTGTCAGACTCGTAACTCTGTTAATGATTCTATGTGTATTCTTTCATTGATTGATTTGGCACGGGATAGGCCCTTAAACTGACGGGTGTCTTAGTGTGTCCCTTGTTTTCATGACACGTGTTACAATTAGTTATGTGCTTTTTATATCTGTAAGCATTGTAGGCCAGTAAAATAGTGATTTTGGCTTTCTGTGACATAATGGATTGGAATGCAACCAGTTTAGGACGATTGGTCGTTAGTCACCTGCTGTGTTCTTCAGGTTTTCCTCGTCACGGACCTACATATAATATTACATTTGATTACATAATTCTAATACACATACTTTAAATATACTTTTGCTTTAGGGTTTCCATTCGAAGTGTTTATTGTTTTGTTTAGCTGCTGACCCTTGTTTCGTTCAGTTTGTAACAGTTCAGCGCTCCAACCCAGGTATTCAATGTTCGCAATCTCTTGGTTTAATGAATTTTCTTGTTTAGATACGGTTTTAACAATAGGCACGGATGTTTCTATATCTTTTAGTCCAAATGAATGGTTCTTTGCAGTATGGTGCGGGATTACGGGATAATGCGTCAGCTATGATATTTGCTTTCCCAGGTAGATATCTTGACTTGGCTCCAAAGACCTGAATGATCATATGCCACCGAGTTCCTTTGGGACTGTGATTAAAGCCTTTGAAAAACTCGGTAAGGGACTTATGGTCAGTAAGGACTTTAACAGGATAGCCGTAGATTATGAACTTAAAATGTACTAGTGAGTTAACGATACCTAGCCCTTCCTTGCCTATTACTGCATATTTACTTTCAGAGGGCTTTAGTTTACGTGAATAAAAAGCTATAGGAAAGAACTGTTTATCATATTGCTGAAGTAGTACCCCTCTTACCCCTTGGTCTGAGGCGTCTGTTGCAATAAAAAAATTCCTTATTAAAATCAGGGATTTTTAGGATAGGTGAGCTCCATTATTCCAATTTTAAGATATCAAACACCTGTTGATGCTTTTTAGACCATAATAAATCTACGCCCTTCTTCGTAAGATCTGTTAAAGGAGCTGTCATGATTGAAGAGTTACATATTTACATACGATTGTAATACCCACTACAGCGCAAAAGTGCTGTATCCCCCTTACTTTAATAGGTACCGGAAAGTTATGAATAGCTGACACCTTACCATGGACTACTTTAAGACCTTGACTAGACACGTAAAACCTAGATAAACATGTTCAGTTTTTAAAACTCACATTTAGATATTTTACTCTGAGATTATTTGTCTTAGTTTCTGTAGCACTAGCTCTAGTTTATGCAAATGTACTTCTAAGGTATTAGAAAAGATTACAAGATCAACCATATAGGCATGTAGGGTATCCCCTAAAAAGTCTCCAAACACTATTTTGTAATTGGGGTGCAACGTAAGCCGGAGGCATACGTAAAAATTGATAATGTCCCCTGAGTGTGCTGAAGGTGGTGTATGAGGTACCTCACATAGCTAATGGTATTTGGTGAAAGCCTTTAAGTAAGTCCAAGCTGGTGAAAAAAGAAAATTATTCTGACCTAACAAAGATAAGATATTGTCGGTACATGGCACTGGAAAACGATCGGGAATCGTTTCCTTGTTTAAGCGACAGAAATCTACGCAGATACACCAAGTCCGATCTTTTTTGGCATGACGTTGAGGGAAAAATTATATGGGCTATTTGATTTCCTAATGGCTCCTATTACTAACATTTTTTCAACTTCGTCATTTATCTCTATTTTGAAATTTCATTGGGAGTCTATACGAAGGTACATATATACCTTTATGTTTGTCCTTAGACCGTATTTTGTTTTCAATGACATCCGTTTTCCCCCAGAGATCACTCGCTTGTGGAGAAACATCCTGGTATTCAGATAAAAGATAAAAAAAAAAAAAATTCTGCTGAATCACCTCTGCTTGAATGACTTTACGGATATTACTTTAGATAGAGTAAAAGAGTGATTCGTCCACAACTGGTCAGGCGTGATTAAATTTAGCGACAATAAAAAATGCGATATTTATAACTTCCATATCCACGATATGTATACGTTTGTGGATCACTAGATTTAACTTGTTGCTGTGAGTCAACCATGTCTAGGGTTTTGTTCGCGGAAATCGTTATATTTCAGAGTGTCGGGAAGGATTAAAATTTCAGATCCCAGCAAAGTCTTTTTACACGCACAAAGACATTCGAGGGTGCGTGCGTCTCGAGATTTTGCATGCAAACTGCGACTGCGGCTGTGGGAGAATTCTGTTGGGTCGCTTGACAATGTCACGATTTATGAGACAAACGATTGGTTCCTCTATATAAGTTATTATTTGATTAACTGTCTCTTTTTGTTCAAAACGGATTTTAATATGTTAGAAGGTTTATAGAATTTTCCTTTGATAAACACTCCTTATTTGGCAGGAAGTAAGATAATGTTTTGTATACCCATAGATGGATATCTTACAATTACGCTAGATATAGATCAATGTCTTTTATAACTATAGAGGTATTTGTAACTGCTCGCTTATCCGGACTTCTCAATAGGGAAGTTCGAACAACAGAAGGTGAGTCCGTAAATCAGGATATTACATGGACTAAAGGAATAAAACAAGATATTCTAATTTTTACGGCGTGTACAGTCGGGCTTAATCCACCACTACTTATAATAACTTATGTATTAAGATTACGAGAATCTGTTCTGATTACTTGATACTGTCGTGTGATTCATAGGAAAATTCCTTTTTAATTCAAAAAGGTATTGGCATGAATGATCCAACATCGCTTTTCCCCGCTCTGCTAGAGTCGCTTATTGTGTGGAATGTGCTTTGCTTTGAACACTCGGCAGATTTGACTAACCCTGACCGTTTGACTAGATGACACAGTAACCAAGTTTACTTAAGCACGATTTGTTTGATTCTGAATTTTAGGGCTACTGTTTACCTATTTCTTTTTATAATAATTAGGATTCTTCTCTTTATTACCATCGGCAACATATTGTGTGTTTTTAGCATTATGTTGCTGTTAGTTACGTATAAAGCAACGAACGTATGAATGACCTGAACTATAAAGAATTGAGCGATTACTGTCCCCTTAACTTTAAAAAATACGGCTGGATTGCAAGGAATAACATGTCTGTAAAAACTTTCATTAGGTTAACATACTTAACATTCATATAAACAAATCAACAAAATGTCTAAATGAGCTGACCTGGACCCCTCACTATTTCAAATTTTAGCAAAGAATGAAAGTACATATAGTTAATAATAACGCAATAGGTAACTTGTTTTAAGTTGAGTCACAGGGATTCGATTTTTTAAACATAACTCAAGGCTGAAACTGCGATCGGGACCTTGCAAAGGAACCTTTATTGTCATGACCCGAAATAGTGTTACCTCTAATTTATCCAGATTTGTACGGGTGTTCCACTTGTTTTTGTGTGTTTTCTAATCACTACAGTGCCAAACGACCCTATCCATGCATCTGTATAAATACAGACATCCACTGCGTAAATGCATATTCAATGTTTAATTTGATTTGTTATGTACAGAATTAATAATCACCCAAAATGATAAAATTAACACAGTATATGATTATAATATTTCAGGGGAACTTCCGGAAACTCAAAGATAAAAACTCGCAGTAGCGAAATCCCAATGATGTAGATGATTTCTGTAAAAAGGAAGATTATGAATGTCTCGTAACTTCAGCCACAGGAACAACGAAAATTCGACCTGCAAAGGAAACACTCAGTTACTCCAAATGAATAAAAAGATTGTATTCCGATAACGATGTGCCCTTGGCCATCCTTCTCTGTTTAGCGGATGACCTGGTTTTGTCTTGAGTTTCCCCCGTGCGCGTTGTTCAGATGATTTGTGTCCTTTGAAGACCCATGCTGAAGACGCGTTCGGTTTGTTTCTTGAAGTGCTGGAAACGCTCAATAAACGATGTTTTCTTGGATGATTCTAATGAGAGACAAAGCTTGCGTTGCCGTAGGAAGAAGACACGTCAGGTTTGTTTCTTGAAGTTATGCACTGCTGAAGACGCTCACTAACGAAAATACTAAGTTGCTTGAAGAATCTGTTGCTTTTCGTTGTCGTTGACTTCTGATATGATACATTATTTGATATTCTTCGGAAGACGTTGAAGAGTTCTTGTTGTTTTCTGAAGTCGCTCACTAAACGATGATACTAAGTTGCTTGAAGAATCTGTTGCTTTCGTCATCGTTGACTTCTGATATGATACATTATTCGTTATTCTTTGGAAGACGTTGAAGTGTTCTTGTTGTTTTCTGAAGTCGCTGCCACCAATGATAGGGCTGTTGCCTTGTATAATATGGCGCCCTGTGAGTTTATGTTAGACTTGCGATAATCTTACGCTAAGTCGGTTGGTTAAGCACTTCCATATTAATTGGAGTGTCTTGGGGTTTGACGATAACTTACGAAGTCGGTATCTTCTTGGTTATGACGACGATGTGTTAAACTCAGGATGATTGTTATAACTTCATTCGATCTCTTTCTGATGTGAGGTTCTAGTAGAAAACACTGAGTACAAAAAATAGTTCTATTCTCTGAGATTACATGATGAAGATCAGAGGAAATTTTTACTGGTCTGCCAATGATGATGGCTAATTCAAATCTACATGATGAAGCTTAGATAAAGATGTACAGGTCTTCTAATGATGATGGCTTGATCGCTTCTGCCAATGATGATGGCTAATTCTGTTCTGACTACCATCTCGGTTACAAATCATAAAGGAAGCAGACAGTAGCTCGAACATATGAACATACATATGCAATACATTATTTTAATACAGATATTTTCCATATTGGTAATAAACCCATGACCCAAGGGGTCATTGGCGAGTTAGGAGAGTGATCTATAGCCATAACAGGACATAAAACTAGACCATGCCATGCAATGCTTGCAGTGGCCTGGTTTGCATTTATCTGTGTCAACAAGTGTCTTGTAAACAGATCACAACACCTTCCATGGGAAGTTGGTGACCTATCACCTGTAAAGGAAACACATGACTTCCGAGTCATATGAATGTATCTATTATTTTTGTAATACGCTGAGATAGCTATTGTCAGCTATCGATGCGACTCTCTTGAAAAGTTAGTTCTCTCATACTTCCCAACAGAGAGGTCATCTGACCAACCTTTCCTATACTCTTGTGATTGTTATTGTTATTGTTAAGAAGTTAACTCAGGAAGTTTGAGTCATCTCCCCAATTCTGAAGAAGAACAAAATATACTTGATGTCACTTCGTCGAGAAAGGGAAAAAGAACCACAATGTTTGCATATCACAGTCGCAAGAATAGACATATAACTGATCTCCGTTCTATACCATTGTAAGTGGTGGACCAAAGACAGTTACATTATGGTGGCAGCGTGTCTACATCTACCGTCTACCAAAGCAAATGGAATCATCGAGAATGTAACTAATCAGAAGTAAAACAGAAGGAACAGGATCTTCAATCAACATAGGCAACTGTAAATTCCTACGAACACTAAGAAATGTCCTTCATCGAGACGTATTCAAGCAGCTAAATCAACATTTAGAGAACGACTTTCATCACATATCTTCAAGAATCAAACCGGACGTAAATGCAGCATCGGATCTTCAATGGGAAGCGAAACATTCAACAAATAAACAACGCACGACCAGAAGCCAAGGCGAAGATATTGGGTCAACCGCGGAGCAAGTCGAGAGAGAGAGGCTGTGACGTCATCACAACAATACAATCTTCCTGCATATATACTAAAGCTAAGTACATCCTTTATCCATTCAGGTTTTGTCAGTGAAGTGCTTTACATCACGAGTCCATCGTCCATTATTCCTGGGGTGAGTTATACGTAATCTTATTCTTCCTTCATTACAGGAATCTATCTTCAACTACGAATTCTCGCCTGCAGAATTTTTTTTTCCTCTTTGTTGCTAATTTCTCTTTCTTCCAGAAGTTCTCCGGAAATATCTGTATCACATTATCTGTCTTTAATATTATCATTTTGGGGGACTCTACTATAATCTGCAACATATCTTTATTTTATATTGCATATGCGTTTACGCAGTGGACGGGTGTACTCATATAGGTACTTAGATAGGATCGCAAGGAATCGTAGTGATAAGAAAAAAGCAAAAGTGAACATGGCAACAACTGCGGCTGTCGGCTCGTCCGCACCCGGTAACCCCAATCCCGTTGTTACACTAGTGAGTGCAAGGTCAGCGATAGTTCATTTTCAAGGTCGGGTCAATGGGTTCCTGCCTCAGAATGTCAAGTCATGGATCTCATCAGTGGATGCTCATTTAAATGCAAAATGCATCACAGACCCATCTGTACAATTACAGGAAGCTAAAAGCTTCATAGACTTTGCTAAAGGAGATGCAAGTACATATCTTAGAGGAGTCTCTTTCCAAGAGGCAGTTACATGGGAATATTTCAAAATTAGGCTACGCGCTATATATGGCGGTGAAGAAGCCTTAGATGTAGTTTTGGCTTTAAGGAACATCCTTAATCAAGCCTCTATGACTCAGCTTAATGTTGTAGAACGGGCGGCAGTAATTGCCAACCGGCTAAATGAATATCAAGATAACTTACGTAACTCCACTTGGGTTACAAGAGCCAATATCGCCGTGAAAGATTTCATACGGTTGATATACTTGACTTGCATGACAGTTATGTTGCCTGAAGCTTTAGTACGGTGTTTTGACAAAAAGCTAACACCAGACAGTACGGAACTAGATGTGTATAAACAGATCAAAAAGCACATGTCTAAGTGTACTGACCTCGATCCCTTGCTTACTCAAGTTTTTGCAAAAAATGAAAATAAGCCACAAGTAAACGTAGTTAATAATAATCAAGCTGCAGGGATGACTTGTTACAACTGCAAGCGGCCAGGACACATGATTTCAGACTGTAGGATGCGTTATTGTTAAATTCATAACAGCTTCACTCATTCATATAATCGTTGCTTCTCGCGAAATCAACAGCAGAATCCTAGAAACACGCAAACCGTTGCCAATGATAACAAAAAGAAGAATCCTCAGTACTATAAGAAGAAGCAGACGAACAGCAACGCTGTAACATCAGAAACAAACAAATCGTGCTTCAAGTAACTCTGTTCCCAGGCCGTCTAGCCAAAACTCACAAGGTCAGACGAATTTTCCAAGTGTGCAAAGCAAAGCAAATACCACGTAGTCAACTCCAATGGGGGAGAGGATGATGTTGGGTCATTCATATCAACATCTTTTGTATCAAATAACCAATTTAATCATTTACCAGATCATTGTGAGACAATCGATTTTCCTATGAAACACACGGCCGAATCCAAAAAATCAGTGCAGGTTCCCGTAGATTTGCAACAAATTCACGCCATAATAAGCCAAAATGAATTGTGCCCCACATTACATGCAGTAAATTTAGAGCACCAATCCTTCACACTGTTTTTTTATTCTGGTAGTCCACGTAATATCATGGATTTGCGGACTCACCACTTGTTGTTTTCGAACTTCCCTATAGAGAAGTCTGGAGTAAGGCTCTTGGGTATTGGAAATAATGAATTAAATGTGGTAGGAGTAACTCATATTCAGTACAAGGTCGGTAATCGCACGTTTACCGATACCTTTATCATTGTACAAAACATTGATATGTATCCAGCTGTGATTATAGGATACCCGTCTATGGGCATTCAAAACATTACCTTAGCCCCTGCCAAACACGCCGTGTATATCAAAGGAAAATATTCTATAAGTCTTCTAACACCTTAAAATCAGTTTTGGACAAAAAGGAGACAAACAACAAAACAGTAACGTACGTTGAGGAACCAATCACTTGTCTCATGAATCAAGAAATAATCCATGCGACCCAACAAAATTCTCACTCACCCGTAATATCAGCTCGCACGCAAACTCTCGAGCCGAACGTAACTTCGAATATATTAGCAAGAGTAAAGAAAACTTTGCCGGGATCTGAAATGTTAATCCTTTCCGACACTCTGAAAACTAACGGATTGTCCGTCACACAAACCATATATACAGTCGGCTCACAACAACAATGTAACATTGAAGTCTGTAATCATTTGAATACCACTTTAGTAATCCACAAAAATCAACATATCTTGGATGTGGAAGTTTATAAACATCGCATTTTTACCGTCGCTGAGATCAATCATGCTCAATCAGTTGCGGATGAATCCCTCTTGCAATCTATTAAACGTAAAATCAATAAAGACATTCAAGAAGAGGAAATTCAGCAGAAATTTCTTGATCTTTTAACTGAATATCATGATGTTTTCTCCACTACTGAGGGATCCTTAGGAAAAACGGATGTAATAGAACACCAAATAAGGTTAAAAGACAAGCAGAAAGTTATCTATGTACCTTCGTACAGACTCCCTATGAAATTCCAGAATGAGATAAATGATGAAGTTGGTAAAATGCTAGAAGAAGGAGTCATTAGGAAATCGAGCAGCCCTTATAATTTTCCGTTAATAGTCGTACCGAAAAAAGATCGAACTTGGCATATCTGCGTAGATTTCCGTCGCTTAAACGAGGAAACGATCCCTGATCGATTCCAAGTGCCATGTACTGACGATATTTTATCTTTGTTAGGTCAGAACAAATATTTTACCAGTTTGACTTTCTTAAAGGCTTTCACTAGATACCTTTAGAAGAAGAGAGTATCCCATACACCGCCTTCAGCACAGCCAGGGGACATTATGAATTTTTGCGTATGCCATTTGGTTTACGTTGTGCCCCAATTACTTTTACTAGAATGATTAACATAGTGTTTGGGGACTTGTTAGGGGATATCCTATTTGCCTATATGGACGACCTTGTAATCTTTTCTAATACCTTAGAAGAACATCTACATAAACTGGAGCTAGTGCTACAGAGACTAAGACAGCATAATTTAAGGGTAAAGATAAGTAAGTGTGAATTTTTCAAAACAGAAATAGTCTATTTAGGTTTTACGGTGTCTAGTCAAGGTCTTAAAGTAGTCCACGATAAGGTGTCGGCTATCCCTAACTTTCCGATACCTACTAACATCAAGGGAATACAGCAATTTCTGGGGTGTAGCGGGTACTATAGGAGGTTCATACGCAACTACTCAATAATAGCTGCTCCCCTAACCGATTTTACGAAGAAGGGCGTAGATTTCATATGGTCTGAGAAGCATCAACAGGCGTTTGATACCTTGAAAGATGAACTGTGTAGTTCTCCTATATTAAAATTTCCTGACTTTGGTAAGGAATTCTTTATTGCAACAGACGCCTGAGACCTAGGAGTAGGTGGGGTATTGCTTCAGCAATATGACAAACAGTTTTTCCTTATAGCTTTTTATTCATGTAAACTGAGACCTTCCGAAAGTAAATATGCAGTAATAGATAAGGAAGGGCTAGCTATTGTTAACTCACTAGTGCATTTTAAGTTCATAATATACGTTATCCCGTCAAGGTTCTCACTGATCATAAGCCCCTAACCGACTTCTTTAAAGGCTTTAGTCACAGTCCCAAACGAACTCAGTGGCATATGATCATCCAAGACTTTGGTGCGAGGATCGGGTATCTACCTGGGAAAGCAAATATCATTGCTGACGCATTATCACGCAACCCCGCGTCATCTGAATTAATAGATATATCAACATCCATGCATACTGAACAAAGAAAAGATCAGCAATTAGAAAAAATCATAGATGCTTTGAACGGAAATCCTAAGGAAAAGGAATATATAAAGTATACGCAGCAGAATTATATAATCAAGGATAATATTCTGTGTAGATCCGTGACAAGGAAAACCCGCAACACACCACGGGTGACTAACGACCAGGTAGTGGTACCAATCTCACTTATACCATCTTAAATTGGTTGCATGCAAATCCATTACATGGCCATCCGGGGTTCTCCATCATGTCACAGAAAGCCAAATCATTATTTCATTGACATACGATGCTTACAGATATAAAAAAGCACATAGCTAATTGTCGCACTTGTCAGGAAAACAAAGGGCACACGAAGACACCTGTCAGCCTAGGGGCTTATCCCGTGCCCAATCAACCCTTTGAAAGAGTACACTTAGATTTATTAACAGGGTTTTTCGAGTCAGACAGAGGAAATAAACACCTCTTAGTAATCATAGATGCCTTGACTCAATATACAGAACTGATAGTGCTTAAAACTATAACCGCGATCGAATGCACTAGGAAGTTTTACGAGTGCTACATTTGTAAACATGGAATTCCACACATGATAATCTCTGACTCGGGTGGAGAATTCAATAATCATTTCCTTAACTCGTTGTGTGAATTCCTTTGCATAAAGAAAATCAATACCATGATCTACCACCCAGAGTCTAATGGGCTAGTGGAAAGAGCAAATAGGAAGGTTTTAAACATATTAAGAGTTACACTCGGGGGATTGGACCCCAACTGGGATATTGCCATACCTGCGGTCCTAAGCACTCTTAATCACTCATATCATGTGTGTATTAAAATGTATCCGCACGAGGCACTGTACGGTACCCCAGCTAGAACGCCTTTCCATGTATTTACGCCTACAACCAATTTATCAAATCCTCTAAAGGATGTTATGGATGCAAGCATAAGTCGATATAATATACTTCGTAAGAATTTAGAAGAATCACAAATCATAATGAAAAGAAATCATGATAAAATAGCTAAGCCAACTAAAACATATACCGTGGGTGATAAGGTATACATACAAGTATATGTACGCAAAGGACTCAACTACAAACTGACACTTAAGTTTGAAGGCCCGTTTAACATTTTAGAAATATTAACGGCCAATAGATTTAGAGTTCAAAACGTATCCCAACCCACTGATAAGAGAATCATACCACTGGCACACATAAGAAATTAAAAGAAGGGTAGAAGGAAGTGAGGGAAATTTTTGTATCTATGAAACTTGTATAATAACTTATGTATATATAATATTTGTATGTAAACATTTTTTTTAACATGAGTAATTACATATATTTTACTCATTGCAGGTTTCCAAAATGAAGCTTATATTGTTAGGAGTGGTACTGTTCGTTTAGACATCTTTGTCGTGTGGAAGAGCGCTAAAACAAAAAATATAAATTTTTCACATGGCACTATTATTGAAAGAACAGAAGACGTTTTCATTACAGCAAGCTATATAGTTATAGAAGTTGATATGCAAGCAATTTTCCTACCAGAAGATGACGTCATTAACCTAAAGAGTGACCTGTCGAGGTTCGCTTTTAATCCAGAGAGTTCGCTAGCACAAACACTAAGCGTCTCGGAAATGTTATCGTACGACCTGCAAAATAAAACTGCCGAGGCAGAAGGTCTGGCTCGAGATCTGCTGATGTGGACTGTGTGACACAATAGCCTAGAAAGACGCAACCCGTTTATCTTTGCTGCACTAAACATCTTTGGATCTGTTGCAAGTTTAGGCTTAGGAATTTCAAATTGTCTTAAAATTAACGACAAGAATAAGAGAATTGAGTTTTTGCAACATGAAAACGAATTAGTTTTGTTAGAACTTCGTAAACAATTATCATCAATTAATCAAATAATGAGTTTGGTGAACGAACATTCTAGTAATATCGATCAGATTATGGAAGTGCAACACTTGCTGGCAACGTTAGCGTATTATAATTCGAAAGTAGATCATATCCATACCAAAATTTAACATTTTATTGAGAAATCAAAAGACTATGTGGAAGCTATCACGCTAGCCACAAAGAGTGTTATATCACCACATCTTTTGCCTATTAAAGATCTAACTTTAACTTTGGAGAACAGACGGGAGAAACTGGGTTATGTTCCTTTGTTAGACGCCCATAAGATGGAATTTTATTATAGTTTAATATCAGTAAGCGTTGAAAATTACAGGATCATGATTACCATTTCCTTTGATTCTTCTGATGCCTGGCAAGCATACAAAATCGCACCGTTCCCAACTTTCATGACGAATAACTCAAGTCCAGTAATATCCAATCTGACAGGACACGTATTGATTTCCCCTGGTAAGGAAACATATACAGTCATCAAGGACTTAGATGAATTCACTCACTGTTCAGATGCCATGAATAATAAAGTTTGTACGGCTGACTCCTTTGAATTCCATCATATATCAATGGATTCATGCGAGTTAGGTATGGTGCTGAACGGTTCTCTCTCCCATACACACGAACGTTGTCTGAAAAAACTTTATCCTTTAGACGATAATAAGTTCAATTACAGGCTGAACAATGGATCGTGGATGTGATACAACAAGGAAGGATTTCAAGTCTCGTGTCCAGACGGATCAACAGCCTACTCCCAGATCTTCGTTGCCGCTGACGGATGTATCGGGACGTCAACAAACTACACGATCCGCGGAGTTAACACTATCATCCAGGAACGAGCTTATTTCGCGAATTTCTCGTGGACAAGCACTATAATCCCCTTACCTCTCCCATACAACGCGAAGGTGGCTCATCGTTTGACGCAACTAGCTAAGTTGGACCACACGTCAAGGACTTATGCCGAGGAGAATCTGCATTTATACATGTTGCTGGCCGTGATATGCGTTACTGTGGTGATTCTCATCACCGCTAACATATTTGCTTGGCGTAGGTTGAGGCGAACACAGATGGATCTTCAGAGGAACGTCGTGCCACACCCAGACAACATTCCTATCGCGCTAAAAGCGTTTACCGTTAGAGCTATTTGAAATTGGCCATTTCACTTGACTTGGAGGAAAATTGTCTGGTGATAGAGTTAAATAAAGTTGTTAAGAAGTTTGAGTCATCTCCCCAATTCTGAAGAAGAACAAAATCTACTTGATGTCACTTCGACGAGAAAGGGAAAAAGAACCACAATGCTTGCGTATCACAGTCGCAAGAATAGACATATAGCTGATCTCCGTTCTATACCATTGTAAGTGGTGGACCGAAGACAGTTACACATACAGACGACACAGATTACAAATCACGTAGGCCGCTTGAGCTATAGGTCACGGTGTTTGTCTCAAGCAGGAAGCTTGGACTAATGTTTTCAAAACAAATGAAGGACCACAGGTGACGGCACGTCATCTTAGCCTACTTTATTGTATACGTCATCTTAGCATACTTTATCGTCTATGGTCTGATCACATTCCTGCAAGCAATCTGGTTGACCTCTTGTGTCACTGGTTTTAATTAATCATTGTTTTAGTTTTTTATATATATGGAATAACATTCCATATTTTTATTATGTAACACTTACAAGTGCACCTCCTTTGGCTGCAACTATTTTCATTCTTTTTACTGTACGTCCGTTCGTATTCTCTTTCTTCCATCTTACTGTCCACCCTCTCCTAACAATCGTTTCATAGTGCAACTGCGAGGTTTTCCTCAAACCTTTTATACTGTCAATTTCCATTTCAGCACTGAATGACCTCATAGGTCCCAGTGCTTGGCCTTTGGCCTAAATTTTATATCCAATTCATGTCAATGCTGGAAACAGAAGATTCTTGATAAAGTGCTCTGGACACTAAGCACGTAAATGTCTCTGTTCACATAACTACTGTGAATAAACTAGCAAGAGAACTGAGAAACAAAGGATTCTCATTAGCACACCACCACATTTGGTCTTATACTATCTTATTATAATGATAAGGGCCTTTTAGTACAGCACATTTCACATTTGTTTATCTGTGAGAAGGTTTGGATGAAGTCCTGATTTCGTTAGGACTGACGTAGCTGTATTTTTTTTTTTTTTATCAAATGTCTCTGTTCCTGTAACAGCTTCTCCCGCACAAGAAATAGCCTAGGAAAACTAATGACAGTGGCAGAAGGGTGAATTTGTCTCGCACTCTGTACTGTCGAAGAAATTTATCTTAGTGTTAGTATGACACTTGTGGCAAAACTATTTAGGCAGCCCTATAAGCTTGCCATTCCATTTGCCAGCCTTATTTTCACTCAAGCAGCATAGTTGAACTTGAAATAACACTGATGCACGAAGTGTTTAAAAGCTGTGGAATCTGTTGGGGATCAAAGTATGCTTAGGAAAGTTACGTCCCTTGTTCAGAGTTTTTTCTATCTCCAGTTCATCTTCATACAACAGTGTTTAATTTATTTACTTCCATGGATTTTTTCCGTTGATTTATAGTTGATTTGACTTTTGCATATATTCCAAAGTTCACTCCTCTTTGCTGTTTGAATAGTGGCTTGTTTGAGTTTGTGGTCGTTTTTCTTACTTTTCTTTGAATTTGACTGAATTAGCTGAAGCCCGGATTCCACTTTTTTGTCCTTAGGGTTTGCTGCCCATGCCGTTCTTTTTCACGAACCTTGTATATTTCATTAACTGGGTGATCCAAAGGATCTTCTCTTGAGTCGTTTTTTTGCTTTTTTTTTTTGTCTGCTCTTAAAAGAATGGTTTTACTGTATTATTTGTTGTTTTTGGTTTTGTTGCAGTCGTTGCATCTTCTTGCATGATAGGTACATGTATTTATTCATAAGTTGGGGTTAGCGTAAGTAATATTAGCGATTTAGAATGCTAGTAACATTAGATAGATTTATGTACTTTGTTTTAGGACTGTAAGAGCTCTTAACATAGCACACTTTTGTTTAAAATGGGGCCATATTTGCATTCAAATATCATTAGAATTATTGATTTAAGCCAAGTGTAAATAAAAGTTGAGCCTTCTGTTTATCAACCATAACAGACTTTTTCTAACCTACCCACTTTTTTCCCGTTTGGTTTTCTGGTTTGTGGTTGGGGAAGATTTTTGCATTATTTATAGCTTTTTTTTTATTCATATCCAATTTTCTGTCACTTTTGCAGCACACATGAATATAGGAGTCGATATATTGTTTCACACCTATACCTATGTTCAAAGACACCATCCATTTTCTGAGTATGAAATCTTAAACCTGATTTGCCAGTTCCCAGAACTCATGTCCATCAGTTGATGCCTCTGCACCCATATTCGCTTTAAACTTTACTTGCTAGGTATAAAAGCAGTCTAGTCCAGTGTCTCCCAAACGCCATGCCCTTGTGAGGGCAATATGTGACCATGACAAATCCTGCTGTGGGAAGGAAGTTTCCTTGACAGTTCTAGGTCCTACGTGCCTCTAGCATGGCTGGGCCTAATTTCGAGATCCTGCCCCTGAAGGATCTCGCTCCTTCAATGAGATTACCAGACAAATCGGCAATACTGCTCTTACCAATAACTTATTAATTCCTTCATGAACACTTCAGAGCCGTGACGACGTCATCCATGGAGGAATATTGTCGAAATGACCTGAAGTTGATAAGGAAGAATTCACCTCTGCCATCGGGTGTCAACCCACCTTTAGGTCCGAACGTCTATGCTTTGCGTGCGTATGTCATTGAGTACTGAAAGCATATTACCTTTGAATATTTTCTAAAGCACTCTTGGTATTTTTTGAAGTATCATTCTTACCATAGTTCATAATTATATTTTTTTTTATTGTCTTAGTTTATTAGTCTTAGAGAGATGAATTGAGAGTAATTAATATTAGGGAACGGAATTGAAATTATTGAATCCTAGAGAAATGAGCAACGTATTTAAACTTTAAAAAATGAACAGAATATTCGACCTTAGAAAAATGAACAGTGTTTAATCTTAAAAACATTAATTTAAAGTAGTTAATCTTAGAAACATTAA
The DNA here is from genome assembly GCF_015104395.2 of Macrobrachium nipponense. Taxonomy (NCBI): domain Eukaryota; kingdom Metazoa; phylum Arthropoda; class Malacostraca; order Decapoda; family Palaemonidae; genus Macrobrachium; species Macrobrachium nipponense. Next base: position 25,501,390 of record NC_061090.1, on the reverse strand, counting down.
TTGAAAGTTTTTAATCTTAGAGGAATTAATTGAAAGTACTTAATTGTAGGGAAATGAGAGTAATTAATGTTAGAGAAATCAGTTGAAAGTAATTATTCTTAAAGAAATGAATTGAAAGTCTTGACTATTAGAGAAATTAACTGAAAATAATTAATCATAGAGAAATGAACTGCAATGATTTAATCTTGGGGAAATTCAAGTATTTAATCTTAATGAAATGAAATTAATCAGTCTTATAGATAAAACTGAAAGTAGTTGATCTTAAAGAAATTCATTGAAAGTTTGCAATCCTTGAGCAATTGCCTGAAAATACTTTTAATCTTAAAGAAAAGGAAAATAAACCTGTTTGATCTTACAGAAATGAAGTCCGAGTAATTAATCTTAGGCCCCGTCCACACGGCTGAGCTTTGCTCGACGAACTTTGGTTCGATATAACGTCAGAAGAGGAGAAACCGCAGCAAGGTTCTGACTTTCTCGCCGTTTCTCCGCTTCTGACGTCACATCGGACAAAGTTCCTCGACCAAAGCTTGACCGTGTGGACGGGGCCTTAGAGAAGTGTACTTACAGTATTAGCTCTTACAGAAATGAACTGAGAGTCATATTTAATTCATTGAAAGTTTGCAATCCTTAAGCATTTGCCTAAAAATACTTTCAATCTTAAAGAAAAGGAAAATGAAGCGGTTTGATCTTACAGAAATGAAGTCCAAGTAATTAATCTTAGGCCCCGTCCACACGGCCGAGCTTTGCTCGACAAACTTTGTTCGATATAATGTCAGAAGCGGAGAAACCGCAGCAAGGTTCTGACTTTTCTCGCCGTTTCTCCGCTTCTGACGTCACATCGGACAAAGTTCCTTGACCAAAGCTCGACCGTGTGGACGGGGCTTTATAGAAGCATACTTGCAGTATTAGCTCTTACAAAAAATGAACTGAGAGTCGTATTTAATTCAATGAAAGTTTGCAATCCTTGAGCAATTCCCTAAAAATACTTTTAATCTTAAAGAAAAGGAAAATGAAGCTGTTTGATCTTACAGAAATGAAGTCCAAGTAATTAATCTTAGGCCCCGTCCACACGGCCGAGCTTTGCTTGACGAACTTTGTTCGTTATAACATCAGAAGCGGAGAAACCACAGTAAGGTTCTGACTTTTCTCGCCGTTTCTCCGCTTCTGACGTCACATCGGACAAAGTTCGTCGACCAAAGCTCGACCGTGTGGACGGGGCTTTAGAGAAGCGTACTTACAGTATTAGCTCTTTCAGAAATGAACTGAGAGTCGTATTTAATTCATTGAAAGTTTGCAATCCTTGAGCAATTGCCTGAAAATACTTTTAATCTTAAAGAAAAGGAAAATGAAGCTGTTTAATCTTACATAAATGAAGTACAAGTAATTAATCTTAGGCCCCGTCCACACGGCCGAGCTTTTCCTCTTGAGTTTTCCCTTCAGCGTTGAATGACCTCATAGGTCCCAGCGCTTGGCCTAAATTCTATATTCTGTTTTCTGGTTGGAGTATATTATAAATGTTATTCTTTTTAGCGATGCCGGACGTTTCACTTATGGCCATATCAGTGCGTTGCTGTATAATGACGGCTCTGAAGCAGCTGTAATTGTGGAGGTCTTTTGCACGGATGTGTTCAATTAGGCTTCAGCAATTTTACAGATTAACAAGTCACTGACTTATGATTCATTGATGAAAAGGAAAATACTATTACACACACACACACACACACACACACACACACACACACACACACACAGACACACACACACACATATATATATATATATATATATATATATATATATATATATTATATATATAAAAATGTATATGTCATGACTTTTTAGGGGTTCAAATGTCAAGCCATTAATATCACTATACTTTCGGAAGTTACGTAAGTGAACCTACACTGTAGGTGAAAGTTATTCTCAAGTTATCGCGAATGTTAATGAGTTATTTACGGCCTAATATTTGAACGCGTACACGCTCACACACACCACTATGTCCTGGAGAGAGAGAGAGAGATTAATCTGGAGAGAGAGAGAGATTAATCTAATTAATAAAATTGAGGTGATTGAACATGTAACCGTTGGTATCTGCAGATTATCGAAATGCAATTTATATTTATTGATCTTAATGAAAACTTGTGCTATGATTTAGTTCATTAAAAATCTAACTTTATGTTGTGCTTAGTTAACAAAAATACAATGTTCGTAATGAGGACCACTGATAAACGCATTAGCCTCAATGAGATTTGAAGTAGCGTGCTCTGATGGATGGAAAAAAGATAAAAGAACATTTCTCAAAATTGATGCCCATTTTGTTTAACATTTTAATTATTTTATGACAAAATTGTGTGGTTTGAACAAGAGCCCAGAACACACGTCAATTCATGCTTTGGGGAATGCCTCCAACGCGCGCGATGATTTCCCGCTTTTTTACTCGGATGCCAGAATGGCCGGCCAACCGAACCTGCCCTATTCTAGACCGAGGGCTGAATTCGTCCAACTGTGCAAGCTTACGATTGTCGAGTTTCGCAAGTGCTATCTTCATTTGTCATTATGAATGGCTGTTATTTCCCTTACAACACAACTCATCAAATCAATCAGAAGCTAGCTTTTTCCCCGCCTGATTATACTTATATTTTGAGGTCGTTGGCCGCGCAGTTTAGTTTATTTCCGCGTGTATTTAGAACTCGTTAGACAGGCACAATTTATGGTCGCGTCGGCCTTAATGAATCTTTGTCTCCTTAAAACTCGAGTGCTCAAAGCGGAATCGCTTTAGTGTGTTCAGCGGACTCCAGCAATTGCAGTCAAGGCAGCAGGTTTCGATTTTCACAGCGAAATGTTGTCTTAAAGAAGTGGTCTTGGTTTTCCCTTTGAGCCAGAAGTAGTAGTGTGAGCTTCGGAGAGGAGAGTAGTAGTACTACGAGTCGACGGAACTTGTTCTTACTAAGTGTTGTCGTACAGAACAAATTCTTACCCTTTGTCTTCGGTCTGGAAGCGAAAACACAGTCGAAATCGGGAATCGCAGGAATTGGAATTTGGTTTGGTGTTCGCGATTTGCTTCTTCCACGGAAGCAACATCGGGGGACCTGAATCATGAGAGAAAAGTTATTTCTGGCGCTATGTGCGCTCTGCCTCATCGCCCCAGCCGCCTCCAGCCCGTACCTGCAGCCTTTGGTAAGGACTGTGGACATCTTCTTCAGTTGCTCAAACCTTTTTCTTCTTCTTCTCTTTTTCAGGAATACCGCCTCGAAATGGACAGACTTTGTCATAGCTATATTTGGAGATGTGTCCAATGTTTATGATTCCGTTTAAGGCGCGTGCGCACTGCAGTAATACATGTTTTTAAGGTTATGGACAGTCATCCGGACAGGTCAACGATTAATAGTGAATACAAGAAACGAAGTGGTTCGAATTTAATTAAAGAAAAACAGCCGCTTTCGTATTTTGTAACGAAAATTTCATCAAGGGGGATCATCTTCTTCTGTTAGTGTGCATTAATTTTTGCCAAACCATTTTCTCGTCATCGACGAATGTTATAATTTTGAAGTCGGTTTATGACTTCAATAATAGCAAAAGATGATCGCCAAAGATTTAAAGTCATTCATCGATCATTGGACTCATCATAACCCAACGTTATCACTACGCAAATATTCTTTTGAGCAAGCTTCAAGGGTAAGCTCGCCACTTTGATGAAAGTTTTATTAAAATAAGAGAAAAAAAAAAGTCTACGTAAAGTGTAAAAGAGATCTGGCGGAACAATGTTGAAATAAATCGTTGAAATAAGGTCCATATATTGCAAATAGTGCAGAATTTTGTGAAGTGTAACAACTTGGTCTTTGCTGCCTCGTAGGGGGAGGGCGTGTGGTTAGAGCCGTCAGTGCATCTCTCGCAGTACACTGTAGGCATTACTTGAGGGTCTTTGCAGCGTCCCTTCGGCCTCTAGTCCCTACCACTTTCATTCCTTTTACTGTACTTCCGTTCATATTCCCCTCCCCTCCAACGATTGTTTCATAGTGCAACTTGGATGTTTTCCTTCTGCTACACTTCAAACACCATTATACTGTCAGTTTCCCATTCAGTGTTGAATGACCTCACAGGTCCCAGCACTTGGCCTCTGTACACTATTCCATTGTTCTTTGGAGGCGAGAAGCGGATTCACTCAGTTTCCAAACAATCCCATCATATGAAATCGTGTCTTGTTTGCAACGAGGCTTTTCACTTTATGGGATCTTGTATTTTGTTTTTACGTTGCATAGAATCAGTGGTTATTGAGCAACGGGACCAACGGCTTAACGTGACTTCAGAACCACGTCGAGAGTGAACTTCTATCACCAGAAATACACATCTCTCACACCTCAGTGGAATGTCCGAGAATCGAACTCGCGTTTCTGTAGCTGATGACAGATGAATGAGTGTAAAAAAAAAAGAAGTCAGAATGAACAGGCGATGAGTTTTGTCATAGTGATACTAAAGGCACGATAGTCTGAACATTGACAGATGATTCTAGGTCTAGTTTTCTTATCCTTTGAAGAAGCCCATTTGCTAGGTAAGGAAGATTCAACGAGTAAAATGTCGTGATAAAAATAGAAAAATAACAATCCGCGAGCTCTGTAGGGGGGTAGTGCCACAAATGCACCTACCTCATGCGGTGCTCTGCAGGTTTTACTCGAGCGTCTTTGCAGCGTGCCTTCGGCCCCTTGCTGCAACCCCTTTCGTTCCTTTTACTGTTTCTTCTTTCATGTTCTCTCTCTTCCATCCTACTTTCCACCCTCTCCTAACAATTGCTTCATGGTGCAACTGCTTTGAGGTTTTCCTCCTGTTACACCTTTCAAACCTCCTTACTGTTAATTTCCGTTTCAGCGCTGAGTGACTCATAGGTCCCAGCGCTTGGGCATAGCCGCGGGTACCACTGAAATGCAAGGACAAGTCGACGAACAAATAAATAGACTGGTAGAGTTGCCTCGTTCCACACGGGCATAGAAATCATCCTTTCTATAAAAGGTGACTTTTTATTATTCAGGAAATCGACTCTCTCTCTCTCTCTCTCTCTCTCTCTTCTCTCTCTCTCTCTCTCTCTCTCTCTCTCTCAGTTCTTATTTCTTCTTGGCAAACTGCAAAGGTAAAACTCAGGATATCACTGCTTTCTAACGAGTAAGACGGTGCATGGAATGTAGTTAGGAAAGGGGGGGGTGGGGGCATAGAGCTATTGGCCGATGTGAATAAAATGCCTCCCAAATCAGTTGTATTCATTAGAAACTGAACAAAAGGAAAATTGTATGAATCATTGACACCCTCCTCCTCTCTCCATCAATGGTACTATTAATTGGACAGCGATAGGGAAAAAAGAAAGAAAAAAAAAAAAGCCTAACTGAATCTCTCCTCTCCATCAGAAGTATTCATCGGACATCATCAGTCATAGGCGTAGAGCTAGCCATCACTCCTGATTCAACTATTCCATGACGACATATTTATACACCCCTTACTTTGATTCACTCGCCTCATTCACTCCCGCCCCCCACACAGAGCTTCAGTGGCGTGATCGGTATGATCTTGGACTGCCACCTCGGTGGCCGCGAGTTCGATTCTGGGCCATTCCACTGAGGAGTGAGAGATGTGTATTTCTGGTGATAGAAGTTCACTCTCGACGTGGTTCGGAAGTCAAGTAAAGCCGTTGGTCCCGTTGCTGAATAACCTCTGGTTCATGCAACGTGAAAACATCATACAAACAAACAAACAAACAAACTCTCCCCCCACCCCGCCAATCCCAGACCACTCCAACCTCCCTCGTCCGAGAGCAGTGTTAATGACGAGCAGTTATTTTGTCATTTCTCTCACCGACAAACGGATCCCTGAAATGCATCTCTTTATAGAACATTTTCTGATCGGATTCACTTTTCTTTCTTTTCCCGAAATATTTGCATGAACACGTGTTACACCCTGTATAGAGAAAGTTCTTTTGTTTTGGGGGGTGGGGGACGTTATAACAGAACTTTTTTCCTCTCTCATTAATTCACCAAACAGCTTTTCCAGAACTTTTTTCCTCTCTCTTTAATTCATCAAACAGCTTTTCCAGGACTTCTTTCCTCTCATTAATTCACCAAACAGCTTTTCCAAAACTTTTTTCCTCTCTCTCATTAATTCATCAAACAGCGTTTCCAGAACTTTTTTCTTCTCTCACTAATTCACCAAACAGTTTTTCCAGAACTTTTTTCCTCTTTCATTAATTCACCAAACAGCTTTTCCAGAACTTTTTTCCTCTCTCTCATTAATTCATCAAACAGTTTTCCAGAATCTCTATTAATTCACCAAAACAGCTTTTTCCCAGAAACCTTTTTTTTCTTTATCATTAATTCCCAAACAGATTTTTCTCCAGAAATTTTTTTCTATCTCATTAATTCCACCAAACAGCTCCCAGAACCTTTTTTCCTCATTTGAATTCACCAAGCAGCTTTTCCAGAACATTTTTCCTCTCATTAATTCACCAAACAGCTTTTCCAGAACTTTTTTCCTTTCTCATTAATTCACCAAAGAGCTTTTCCAGAAATTTTTTCCTCTCTCATTAATTCACCAAACAGCTTTTCCAGAACTTTTTTCCTCTCATTAATTCACCGAGCAGCTTTTCCAGAACTTTTTTCCTCTCTCTCATTCCATAACTTTTTTCCTCCCTCTCATTAATTCACCAAAGAGATTTTCCAGGAGTTATAATATACACATGGATATCACTAGTGAGTTTCACACTCGCAACATTCCATCCGAGTATTGTAATCCCTAAGTTTGTCTTGTACAACATCACTGTGTTAAAACCTTTACTAAATTAATTTATTGCCAATGTTGCTCTTTATTCTTCTTCTGCTGCTGCGTTTTCATCTCCAGTCGTGTCACCGTTAATGGCTTCCTAAGTTCTTTGACCTTTTCCATTTGCTGAAGCATGTTGATTGATGGCTTTCAGACCTTCATGTATTCCTTCCTGTATCACATCACCAAACCCTTGGCTGCCGACTCCTCTTGCTGTCCAAAGTTTCCTTTTTTCTCTCCTTGAATTTCCGCGAAATGTATGAGCTGATTCACGACCAAAGCTTTCACACAGTGGCTGGATTTTATGGTCAACAAGATTCAAGTCACTCACTGTAGATTGTGTAGCTTTTCTTCTATTTGCACATCTTACACACAAACAATTATTATTGTATTGATTAGATAAAACTCTTTGAAATTATTGCAAGCTCTTTATTTTTGCAACAAAGAAAGAGCACAAAGCACACTTCGATATACGAAGATCAACGGATTTTTTTTAACGCTTTTCAATACCATACCATTATGAGGCAGTCTGTTAGCTCCCAGTCTGGTCATGCAGAAAGTTTTAACATTTGAGTCCTACAGTTGTATTATCAAGACAACATACAGTATGATCCAGAACTAATTTCTACAACAAAATGTAATGCTGCAGCGGTTGTAAACCAAACTAGACACTTTCAATAGTTCAGCAAAGTAAGTGTATTTTGTTTTTTAGTAATGCTCAATAGTTTGTTAAAATATTGCTAGTCTGATATGACACTGAATTATTTAAATATGACTCCTCAATCATTTTGTTGTCATTTATAAATCACGAAATCCCTCAGGGATTTTATGGCTATGTACAATAGCAATGCAGGCACCAGAAAGGGTTGGTAAAAATCTCAGTGGTTGCAATAATGACAATATGGCCATTAATATATTTCATCTTCAGATTTGAGACTTCCGATTGACAGGTGCATTGTGTATGATCAACAGATTTTTAACTATTTCTTGACTTTGGGAAAGCAATTAAAGCCAAACCAATCTTGGAAAAAATAAGCCTTGACTCAAACTTTCACATTGACTTGCCTGGACACAAGTAGTTGCTCTTGTAAGGACGGCATTTTGCCAAATGTCCATCCTTCCTCTGTACATATTTTTTATACCATATACTAAAATGTACTCTCTGCACGAAGATATTTGTATATTTTCAGCTGCGAAGAAACACAATCGCAGCGGGGGCTCCGTCCCTTTTTGTATGTGCGTGCGTGAAGGACACCAAGTTTCCATCCGCACTGCTGCCTCATACAGCCGTCTCTGTTCAATAAAGTTAGTTAGAACTTTCTCCTTGTCTGATCTCAGTCCTCACACTCTTCACCTTTTGTCTTGAAAGCACAGAGTTGTCAGGACAATGACTGGTTTTATATTATGCCCCATACCATTCCCACCAGGGACCCACATGTGTCTGTCTGTCCATCTGGGCTTATATTCAACATAATTTTATAGGGAATTATGTAATGCTTTCAGTATCGTAAAATCTATTGTGTTGCCTGTGCAGAATGTTTTTTCAGAGAGTTTTTTTTTTTTTACAAGAGACTCAAAAATAAATATCAGTGCTGATAGTAAAAGCAAAACAAAACTCACGCCGTAGTATACTGTTACTTAGATTATTGCCTATAAAGCAGAAAATTAGTGCATTTGTTAAAGAGCAACTGTTAATTTCAAACATAGCAGAGAAGTTGAGTTGAATTATGGATTCAGTATCACACTAAATCCCTTTTATGTTTTGCGAAAAGATGCCTTATGTGAATGATGAAAGAAAGAAAGTACCTGTTTTGATGAAAAAGTATCATTTGATTTTACATTGAGATACACTGTTTTTCTATAAAAATCATCAGTGTTTGATATGATTCTTTCAGAATCAAAGTGATGGTCAGTCGCCATGTGAAGCTCTGGGAGGTCAGTGTGTAGATTACGCGAACAATTCTTCAGTCTGTCGGAAGCCCGATGAGTTGTTGCTCGGTGAAGGATGTCCAGAAGGAAGACACTGCTGCATGATCCCTAGCTTAAGAGGAGGCGAGGGACCTCGTGGTTTAACCGGTAAGTCACTCTTATCTGTGAATACTGTATTGACTCCATCAGTAAATGCCATATTTCTGTGAGGACAATTCTGCTACAAAGGACGATGTCAGACAGGCAGACAGACAGACAGACAGACAGACAGTCAGACGAACTCGGCCACACAGTTGAAACAGCTACCAGCTACTACCAAGGACAGTGTCGGACAGACAAAGGATCTCCGTCGAACTGTTAAAAAAACCACAAGCTGTAAACCAAAGACGATGCTCCACACACACAAGAACGAGATTGTCTCCCAAACATTCCCGTCAGGCGTCAAAGTCCTTGGCAATGACAAGGCTATAGATGAAGAATAATATCCCTTGATGCTGCTCCATTACTGACTCTCAGCGAGCAAGAACTGACTGCTTTCTTCCTAAAAGTTGACTCACTGCTATCACAAACCTGACTGAAGACGGCAGGCGCCCAGCCGCAGACGCCAACTCTCCTGCCAGCGTGACAAAACAAAACAACCCACTGAACAGGTGAACAATCAACATTCCGATTGTTCCAAGAAAACCTCCACTGAACCCGAGACTTCCCCACCACAAAGAAAATAAAATAAAAATAATTTTTTTTTATTATTACAGGTGGTTACGAAGGGGGTCGTGGAATCGGAAATAATTGAAAACCCGTATTTATGTCAAAAGACATAAAAATGGCTCACAAGAAGGTTGAAGAAACATGTGAATTATGAATGCTATTTAGAACAAAAAAGAATATTGAGATGAAATTAAAATACAAAAAAAAAGAATTTGTATAAGTAAATAGTAGGAAATTTAGGAATTCATTGAAGATTAAAGTATGGATTTTAAGAAAAGTTGACAAAAGTATTATTAAGAATGATTTGGGTATTGTAAATCTTTTGAATGTATTCTTTGCCAGTGAATAGACTCAGGAAGACACCTCAGAGATTCAGACTCTTTTTTTGAAAATAGTAAGAAAGGAAGCCACTAAGGAGCATAATAGAAGAAACATTAAAAGTGGAAATATTGAATAATGATACAGTAGTCTATAGATCTAGATGGATTCAACTGAAAAGTAATAGCAGCTGAAGGGGAAGGAGAGATTGTTCCTAATTTTGTGTAAAATTTAAGATTCTTCCATGGATGAAAGATGATAAGGAGAGGAATGGATAATGGAAAATATTGCACAGTAACTAAGAAGGATTGAAAGGATGAATTAACAAATTATAGGATTATGAGCTTGATTTCATTTTGCGGGAATATATTAGAATATATTATTATAGTAAAAATGAGAGATATTGAGAATGAAATTATATATAAGTAGATTGACAGTGTAAGGACGACATTTCGCCAAATGTCCGCCCCTCCTCTGTATATACTATTTATACCATATACTGAAATGTAGAGCATTTCACGGCCTGTCTGCCAATATAGATATCATGTAAAAATGTACTCTCGGCACAAAGACATATGTATATTTTCAGCTGCGATGAAACAATCGCAGTGGGGGCCTTGTCCCTTTTTGTATGTGTGCTCTTGACGGACACTACATTTCCGTCCGCACTGCTGCCTCATATACAGTCGTCTCTGTTCAATAAAGTTAGTTAGAGCTTTCTCCTTGTCTGATTCCAGTCCTCACAACTGGTGACCTCCTGGATTAGGATGGTAGCAGCTCAGGCCACCTACCCCAGAAAACCTTTAACAGACCCATACAGCGCTCAGTCTAGGTTCTCTGGTGCTCCTTTCCGCCATCGACTACAACACCCATTAGTGGACTCAAAATGGCACATCCTCTACAGGAGTGTTTAGGCATTCATCTCACGGTTTGGCTCGCCATTTACGACACCTGTCGATCGTAAGAGTGAGTTTGCAGACATGGAGAACTCAGCTCAAAATTAGGAGTTGTCCATCGCCGTTCCTTCTGATTCTTCAACGCCCCGGCCTGCGGCACGCTCCATGCTCTCCCCAGGTGGTCCCCCAAAGCCCCAACCCGTGCCCAGATCGACGTCCTTGCACGTCACCACCTCGCCAGCAGACCCCTATTCTGTTAAACTGCCACCCTTCTCCAGACAGAATGTCGCAACCTGGCTACACCATGCAGAGATCCAGTTCCGGGTTCATGGGATCACCAGGGAAGGAACCAAGGTGGACCTCATCACTGTAACCTTCCTGAAGGACATGTTCAACTGCCTTGCCACCTGGATGGCCAGCCAGTTCGGAGCGCTGCCCTACGAAGGCCTTAAGACCCAGCTCATCCAGGCCTTCTCCCTCCCTGTCACTGAGAGAGCCGCCCACATCTTCAACCTGGTGGTCAACCCCATGGCCACAGCAGACCCTACGCTAGCCTGGCATAAGCTCCAGGATCTGGTACTACTGCCGGGGGTGGACCACTAAGGATGCAGGAAGGAGATAAGCCTCCTTAGACAGCTCTTCCTCCACCAGCCAGATCCCAGACGCAGAAGACCTGGACATGGAGAGCCTGGTGCAGCGGGCCTTCAGCCTGTTTACCGCCACCCAGTCCGCAAAATTCTCCACCCCACCGTCAGCCAACAGCCTGCAGCAGGAGTATCCTGAGGAGAAAGGGATCAGTGCAGCCTTCCAGAGAAGGAGAACCTCGCAACCCCACCAGGACAACGGTTGGTGCCGCTTCCACCAGAAGTTCAGCAGTAATACGAGGAATTGCAAGCGCCCCTGCTCCTTCATGCCTCCAAAAAACAATGGAGGCAGCCCCCAAGGTTGGGCCCCATGGCAGCAGCAGTAACGAAGTCTCGCCCCAGAGGATTTTACATCAAGGACACTATCTCTGGCCACAGGATGTTGGTCGACACTGGTGCCATACAGTCGGTGTTCCAGCCATTGTCAGAGGAACTCAGCCATGCCCCCGACACTCCTACTGCCCTCATAGCCGCCAACGGAAGCCCCATCTGCTCCTACGGCACCAGGACCCAGACCATCACATTCCTGGGCTGGACCTACACCTGGCCCTTCATCATCACCGATGTACAAATCCCTCTACTGGGGACGGACTTCCTAGCCCACCACGGGCTCTTAGTGAACGTAGCCCATCAACACCTTGATACCGAGACCTGCCTCCCTCGCCCACTCAACCACAGGACCCAGAGTTCCTGGACGTCTTCCAACCTGAGCTTTGCCAGGTGGCAGGGGCAATGGCCAAGCATGGTGTATATCATTACATCGACACCAAGGTCCCCCTGACACATGCCAAGTTCTGCCGCCTCCCGCCGAAGCTCCTTCAGGAAGCCAAGAACGCGTTCACGGAAATGGAGCAGATGGGCATCTGTAAGAAGGCTGTGAGCCCATGAGCATCCCCCCTCCACATGGTGAAAAAGGCAGACGGTTCAAGAAGACCCTGTGGTGATTACCGCCGCCTTAACCTTGTCACCATGTCCGACTGTTTTCCCTTGCCGAACATGCATGACCTCACCGGGCCTCTCCACAGAGCAAAGATCTCCTCTAAAATCGACCTCCTAAAGTCCTACTTTCAGGTTCCCGTCTATCCCAATGACATCCCGAAGACGGCAATTATCACGACCTTCAGGTCCTTTGTGTTCGCCTTCTCTACCTTTGGCCTGCGGAATGCTGGAGCCACCTTTCAGCACCTTATGGATAGCATCCTCGGTGACCTACCCTTCTGTGTCTGCTATGTGGACGACATCCTCATATTCTCCAGATCACCGGAGGAGCCCCTGAACCACGTTCGGGCCATCCTCAAGCACCTGCAGGAGATTGGACTTGTCATTCGTTTCAACAAGTGCACCTTCGGTGATGAGAAGGTGGATTTCCTGGGCCACGAGATCACCCCAGCAGGAGTATGCCCCATGGCATCAAAGGTGGCTACAGTGGAGAAGTTCCCAACACCGACAACAGTCAAGGCCCTCCAAGAGTTCATTGGGATGGTGAATTACTACAGAAGATTCATCCCGGACATCGCCCGCACCATGTGTCCTTTGACCAAGGTCCTGACAGGCAAAGCAAAGAAGCTGACATGGGGGAGAAGCCCAACAGCGTGCCTTCAACTGCATCAAGCTGTCCCTCAGCAGAGCCACAACCCTGGCTCACCAGGAACCTTACATGCTGTCCTGGAACAGCTTGTCAACGGGGTCCCCACGCTGCTAGGCTTCTTCAGCAGGAAGCTGAAACCCGCCAAGACTTGCTACAGCAACTTTGACCACAAGCTCCTCGCTGTCTACCAGGCCGTCTGCCCTTCAAGTACCCTGGAAGGCGTCCCATTCACCATAAGAATGGACCACCAGCCACTTGTCCATGCCTTCGTCAGGGCAGGTGACGCTTGGTCCGCAAAACAGCAACATCACCTTGCGGATGTCTCTGAATTCATGTGCTCCATCAAGTACATCCCCGGAGGAAGGAACCCCGTAGCCGACACCCTCTTGAGGATCAAGATAAACTCCCTGCACCTCGGCGTGGACTACGGGGACCTAGTGCATGATCAAGCCTCTGATCCCGAAGTACCAGCCTACTGGACCGTCATCACTGCCCTCTGATGGGAGGACATTCCCTTTGGACCTTCCAAGACAACGCTCCTCTTCAACACCACGGTCTCTTGCACCCGTTGCCCCTCACAACAACCAGACTCATGACAGAAACGTTTGTTTGGCACGGCATCAAGAGGGACTCCCGGGAGTGGGCCAGGAACTGCATCGCACGCCAGAGCAGCAAGACAGGAAGGCACACCAAATCGGGAATAGGCACCTTCCCTCAACCCAGGCGGCGATTTGGCCATATCCATGGACCCCTTCACCTATCTGACGGTGCCAGATACTTCCTGATGGTGATCGACTGGTCCACCAGGTGGCCAGAAGCCACCCCGATGTCAGAAGCCACCACAGACGCCTGCGCCAAAGCCCTCCTATCTAGCTGAATCAGCTGCTTCGGAGTGCCAGACGACATCACTAGAGACTGGGCAACCGCCTTCACCTCACAACTCTGGACCTCCTTGGCACGTCTGATGGGCACCAAACACCATATGACCATGGCCTACAACCCCGGAGCCAACGGTGGAAAGAACCCATCACTCCTCAAGGCCTCTCTGATGGCACGCTGCACAGGCCCCAACTGGAAGGCACAGCTACCGTGGGTCGTCCTCGGCCTCCACACCGCCCAAGAGTCAACGGCGACCCATCACCGGCAGAGAAGGTTTACAGCAAGACCCTAACAGTGCCAGGTGAATTCTTACCCGCTGACAACGATGATCCCGACATCCCACTGGCAAGACGCCAGGCAGCTGCCCAGAAATTTGTTCCCTGCCAAGAGACCTACACTGACAGGAGGAAGCCGTTCCGAACAAGGGCCCTGGACTCCTGCAAGTATGTCTTCATACGAAACAACGCCACCTGCCTGCCCCTAACGAGACCCAACTGAGGACCGCACCGAGTCATCCGTCGAGAGGAGAAGGCATTCCTCGTAACGATCGGCAGTCGCGAGGACTGGGTCTCGATAGACAGACTGAAGCCCGCCATCGTTCCTGACGAAGACAACCCCACATAAAGCCCTCACAGGACACCTCCTCAGAACACAGACTTGCCGGAATCTGACAGCACCCCCAGACGTCACCGGGGCCGCCCAAGGAAAGCAGTCGAACCCCCAAGGCCCACCACCAGGGATGGCATCCTGCTTCCTGAATCACCGAACGAGGACCCGGAAGACGTTCCCCAATGGATGGAATCTTTAACCCACGGACTCCTCCAGCCCCCCGCAAGATTCCGCTGACTATCGGCCAACGATTATTACTTAATCATTGACTTGGGGGGAAGTACCTGTAAGGACGGCATTTCGCCAAATCTCCGTCCTTCCTCTGTACATACTTTTTATATCATATATTAAAATGTAGAGCATTTCATGGCCTATCTGCTGATATATATATATATATATAGATATATAATATATATATAATATATGATTAATATATTATATATATCTATATATCATGTAAAATGTACTGTCTGCATGAAGATATATGTAAATTTTCAGCTGCGACGAAACACAATCGTCCCTTTTTGTATGTGCGAGTGTGACAGACACTATGTTTCCATCCACACTGCTGCCTCATACACAGCCGTTTCTGTTTAATAAAGTCAGTTCGAGGTTTCTTCTTGTCCATTTCCAGTCCTCACAACAGCAAGGATTCTGGAATTTTGATATATTTGGTACTTGTAGTAAAAAGAACGCAATAAATAAACTGAGCTGTGCATTACACTGTGATAAGTAAGATCATACATGCACACAATACACCCTTTTTTAACATGTATTAATAGAAAATTTTGAATTAAACCTACAGTGTGTACTGAAAAGCCGCCATGTGCGAATAAAGGAGGTCAGTGCCAACAACGTAGCAGTTGTCCAAGTAATGAAACTGAGGTTCAAAATGGATGTCTTGGCAGTGAATGTATATGTTGTGCTCCTGGAAATGGTTAGTGATGCAATAATATCTTAATATATAAAGACAATATTATATTCTCTTACTGTGAATTTTATTTGCTAAAGGAAGAAAAATAATCTTTTACTATACATATACCATTTATGTCATAAAAAAAATCAAAATTGATTTCATACTGATTTCATACTTTATACAGTTTATTTTTCTAAGTTAGATTTTAACTTCAATGATTAAAATTATTAAAACCAGAACATATATAAGTTTATTTATAAAACCTTTTGAATATATCTCATCATTGTTGAATCCAGTATTAACGACTCCAAATATTGTTTATGAAGTTTATTGACATAGATTAATAGAAAACTTTGAATTACAGACACAATGTGTAGTGAGAAGCCAGCATGTACTAATAAGGGAGGACAGTGCCAACAAGGTAGCAGTTGTACAAGTAATGAAATTGAGGTTCAAAACGGATGTCTTGGTAGTGAATGTATATGTTGTTCTCCTGGATATGGTTAGTGATGTAATAATTTTTTATATATAAAGGCAATATTCAATTTTCTCAATGTGCATTTTATTTTCTAAAGGAAAAAAATAAGCTTTTACTATACGTATACCATTTATGTTATAAATAAAACAAAATTGATTTCATACTTTATACAGTTTATTTTTCTAAGTTAGATTTTAACTTCAATGATTAAAATTTCTGGGCTCAGCCTGTGTTGCTACGTGAAATGTCCCTTTAGCACACATTTCTAAGGTATAAATATTGCTATAATACCAGAGAAAAAGCTAATATGGAAATGCCAGAGTATTCTGGCCCGCTCACCGATCTAAGGCTCACTACCCGCTACCGTTATGGCTAGCGCCTCTGACGTCATTCCTTTCGATAGCATGACCCACACCGCAAGTTTTTTTTCTGCTCTGTGTTGTGTTTTCCGTGGAATTCTTTATTAATCGTCATGGAACATGAAGCTTCTGCTGCATCCAAGTTAAGTACTGCTATTAATGTTTGACACCATTTAGGGACTGCCCTGGGCATGTTTAACCGATTTATTTAGATTTTTATGGACGGCGTCCCATGCGGCACCGTCCCCACGCCGCCATTCTCGGCTCGCTCCCACGTGTTACTTTGTTTCGTGCCCCATTCGGTCCCCTATACCGTTTGGGCTCAATTCTTGTTTAGCAGTACATTCCTATGATTTCGATGATGCATTTATTGACATTTTGTTCTTTTATCCACACGGGGGATGTTATCCGAGCTCGCACTCAGCTCGTAGCCTACGTCGTTTCCTTTCAGCTTAGAATTTTGTGCATGCGTGTTTATTTTAGTTGTCAGGTTACCTCTTCGTTAGGCACCCTTACCGAAGGACTCTGGTTCTTCTCCCTTGTCCTCGAGCCACCTTGGCCACCTGCCCCACGTGAATTTCATCACGGCATATAGGCTAGCTGCTCGGAGTCACCAGGCTCGTCCATCCTTCTCGGTTGGCTCGACCCAGCTTCTCCAGGACATTACTCTTTCTCTACCATCTAAGTTTTTCTTCCTTTCCCCCCGTGTTAGGATAGGATGTTTATTTTGTATATCACATGTTCCTTGAGACGGCTTTGGTTGGCCTATAGGCCTCCTTAGATAACCTGGCCTTTCTCATCGCGTGGTTGATCACCCGGCCGAGAGAGTTCCAGGTGACCGCGTATGAGCCACCCCGCGTCGGCCCTTCCAGTCCCTCTCCCCCCACCTTGGGGGGAGGTACGCTCGCTCACGCTGTCTCAGGCAGCCAATCCAAGCATCCTCCCTTCTCTCCCTCTCTTGAGGGGGACAGGGGAGGTAGCTGGAGGGCTCTCGACGAGCGGGTCGGCTCCCTGCCGCTCTCCCCAGTAGAGTAGGGGGGAGCCCTGCTCGGCCGAGCCTCGATTGGCCACCAGGCTCGGTTGGGCTCGGCTCTCCTCGGCTCTCGGGTCGCGTTCTCCTACCGCTAGTCACCATCCCCTCCCGCTCCGGCGGATTAAGGACTCCGGCGCAGCCAGGTCCACCTTAGGTTGGTGAACTGCTAGGGAGGCTCCGGCCTCCCTACAAGAGTACACTTGTTGCATGCATGGTATTACATATATGACATCCATTATCTTTAGTTTAAGCTTGGCGGAGTCCCCGCTACCCCGCTAGGAATATCCACCAACTTATCCTAGTTTTAAGTTCCTCGACGGCGGAGTTATCAAACTCCGCCGTTTTGTGCTGGTCTCCTCCTGGTCCTCACCCGATGTTTGTTCGGACTACTCCTCGCTCCGGCGTATGGATTAGGTGGTTATCCTGATTCAGTGACTACATTGTTCTCTGGCATCGCTGGAGACACACTGTTTCAAGCTGTTCTACCGATCCTGTCGGATGACTCACCACAATACACGGCCAAAGAGCAGGTAGAGACTGAACCTTGTTACTTATTAACACAGGAACACTCCAGCGTTATGACATATCTTATGTGGACCCCGAGGTGGCGGCTCCCCTGATCGCTTCCATCCAGAGGAAGTTTCTCAGCCCTCGGAGGAGGCTGCTATGCAGGAGGTCGCGAAGGGAGTAGCTGCCCTGGACCTAGACCTCGAGCCCATGGCTGTGGAAGGCATGGGCACAGGTAAGAATGTGAGTGAGGCAGGTACTGTAGGGGCTCAAGGGCTTTCCTTGAGCCCATCTAGAGCTTCTTCCCCTTCTACTTCAACCTCTTCCCAGGGATTCACCGGGGGGCTTCAGTCAGTCAGACCGAAGTCCGCCTTGGCGATCCATATAATCAAAGGCAAGCGAGACTTTAAAACGCTGCAGAAGTCCCTGTCGAAGAAGTCAGGTACCAGCCTTGCCCGTGAGTCTCCGGCTCACCATCCCAGAGCTGACAAGGCTAAGCTGACTTCTTACTCTGAAGGGTCGAGGTCTAAGTCTTCTAAGGAGAGGGTTCAGCCCTTCCCCTCCGATCCTGAGGCATCCACCTCAAAAGGAGCCAGACCCAGGACTCCTAAGGAGAAGGTAGAACCTTCCCCCTCTGACCCAAACACCTTCTCTGCAAATATTTCGGCCAATATTATGCAGCAGACGGGTAGCATGGTCGGGAACTTGGTACAATCCAAGTTCCAAGAGATGTTTGTACAACTGTCATCTTCTCTAGAGGAGTCAGGGCAGTCTATCCAGGGCTATCTCGGACAGATTGGTTACCCAGGAGAACCTCATTGCAGGTCTCCAGGAAAATGCTTTGACAGGACTTCCACAGTCCGGCCTGGCAGCTCAGAGCTTGCTGATGCCGGACTCATCTACCCTTCCTGCATTTACCCCGAACAACTCTTGAAGGGTGGCTTCTTATGCTCCTTATGTGGACGGCATGCTGATGATTGAGGGCTGCGTAACTCGAAGGATTGAGGACTTCGAGTTCCATCCGCAAGGATTACAGCCCCCTTTCATAGGCTATGTCCGCCTCACAGAAGCAGCTATGAGGAGGGAAGACAAGGTCCCGAAAGTGGCAGTGTACCAATACCAAGGTTACTGCATTTAAGAGCCCCTTCACGATCTTCACCATGGACAAGGATACACCCCTCCCGTTCACATCGAAGGTGGCAGAATTGACTCTGCAAGCTGCGATGAAGGACGAACCCATACCCCAGCTCCGGGAGACAGAACCGACTTCCCTCCTGCTCCCCGGAGCTGATGATCACTGGGTAGATCTTCCGGCCACCTTTTCGGTGGGTAAGCTGAAGCCGGACTGCGCCATCACTCTATTCAGCGAGAGATTGCCCAGGCTGTCAGACAACCTCATCCAGACTGAGTATTACACCAGGATGAGGCTGTGAAGGTCCCTCAACTCGCTAGTTATGACGGAAATATCAGCTCTAATCTACGGAGAAGAGCCATTATTCAAGATCATTGCCAAGTCACTTTTGTACTCGATGCAATGTGACTTGTATGATTTCGTCATAGCTAGACGAAATTGCAGGAAACATGTACTGGCGGAGGCCACAATCCGCCATGAGCCTAACAAGCTTTTAGCCACATCCATTTGGGGCTCTGACCTCTTCCTGGCCTCTGTAGTGAACGAAGTTCACTGCGAGGCAGTCAGGTTTAATCAGAGTCTAAGGGTTCGCTGGGGACTGGTCTCCAGACGGAAACCGGAATCCGCTGGATCGAATCCCAAGTCGAAAAAGAAGCCTAGGAAATTCCAGCCTTTCCAGGCCCCTCAACAGCAGACTCTAGTACAAGCGGTTCCGGTATCACAAGTACCGCAACCTTCGACTTCTAAGTCGCAGCCACAACAGCAGTTTCTGCTGCTGACACAATCGCCGAAACAGGCACAGGCTTTGACCTCCTACACTGTCTCCCCTGCCTACAACCCAGTGTTTGAAAGCCAGTCCTTTCAGACCTCCAACAGGTTTGGCAGGGGTAGCCTTCCGTCAATGGGTCGGCGGAAGAGCCTCCAACCGAGGCAAGGGTTCCCGAGGAGGACGTGGTGCACGCCCTTCCTCAAACCAATGAGAATCCCCAGGTAAGAGGGAGGCTGTTCCTCTTTCGTCACCGTTGGAGGTTCAGCAAATGGGCCCGAAGCACTGTGTCCAAAGGTCTAGGATGGAGTTGGCTCAAAGGTCCCCCTCCATCCAACACCTTTTATCAGCAACCAACAGCGGAATTGGTAGAGTACTCTCAGGAGCTCCTTCAAAAAGGAATAGTGTCAAGAGTCAAGCATTTAAAATTTCAAGGTCGCTTGTTCAGCGTGCCAAAGAAAGACTCAGACAAGCGAAGAATAATTCTAGACTCGTCCCATCTGAACTTATTCATTCGTTGCGACAAGTTCCGGATGCTGACCGTTTCACAGGTGCGGACCTTACTTCCCCGTGGGGCCGTCACCACCTCTATAGATCTTACAGATGCCTACTATCATGTTCCAGTAGCAAGACACTTCCACCCGTTTCTAGGCTTCAGACTAGGAAAGCAGGCCTTCTCTTTCAAAGTAATGCCATTCGGGCTCAACGTAGCCCCCAGGATATTTACAAAACTGGCGGAGACAGTGGTTCAAGAACTAAGGTCTCAAGGAATAATGCTAGTAGCTTATCTGGACGATTGGCTCGTGTGGGCCACAAGCATCGAAGCATGTCGCAAAGCAACGATCAAAGTAATCCGGTTTCTGGAATATCTAGGCTTCCAGATAAACAGAACCAAGTCCAGGCTAACACTGGAGTCCCACTTCCAGTGGTTAGGGATTCAATGGGACTTAAACTCCCACACTCTATCAATTCCGCTGTTGAAGAGGAGAGAAATAGCCAAAGCAACCAGACAATTTCTCAAGTGCAAGCAGACGTCCCGGAGGAACCAAGAAAGAATCTTAGGTTCTCTCCAATTTGCTTCAGTAACGGACGTTCTTCTGAAAGCCAAACTAAAGGACATAAACCGCGTTTGGCGTTCAAGAGCAAACAACAGATCCCGGGACAAACTAGTCGCTATCCCAGCGATCTTACGAAAGAGACTCCGCCCGTGGATGGAGCTCAAAAATTTGTCAAAGACAATTCCGCTCCAATTCCCTCTGCCGGCCTTAGTGATCCATACAGATGCATCACTAAGCAGCTGGGGAGGCTACTCACAGTATAAAAAGGTACAGGGAACCTGGTCCCTACCATTCTGCCAGCTTCATATCAATGTACTGGAAGCTATGGCAGTGTTCCTCACCCTGAAAAAGCTTCATCCAGCCAAGAAATCTCATATCAAACTGGTGCTGGACAGTGCAGTAGTAGTACACTGCATCAACAGGGGAGGCACGTGAACCATGTCATGATAGCCATATTTTCACTAGCAGACAGGAACAAATGGCACCTGTCCGCCATTCATCTAGCGGGCGTAAGAAACGTGGTAGCGGATGTACTATCACGCTCAGTTCCGCTGGAGTCAGAGTGGTCCCTGGACAAGGAGTCATTCAGTTGGGTCTGTCAACTAGTACCAGGGCTTCAGGTACATCTCTTCGCCACCGAGTCGAACCACAAACTCCCTTGTTATGTGGCCCCCTCTGGCCTATGCCACGGACGCCAAGGCTATAGACTGGAATGTGTGGAAGAAGATTTACCTCTTTCCTCCAGTGAATCTTCTCTTGAAAGTCCTGAACAAACTCAGAACGTTTAAAGGCCACATTGCTCTAATAGCCCCCAATTGGCCCAGGAGCAATTGATTGTTTCCCACTTCTACTGGAATTGGGACTCCGACCTCAACGGATTCCCAATCCCAAACTATCACAACTAGTGCAATCGCGGACTGTGTTCGCTTCTTCAGGAATTCAGAAAGCCCTAACTTTATGGACATCATGAAGTTTTCGGCACAAAGAGATACTAATATCGATCCCCAGAACATCTTATTCTCAGAATCTGATAAACGGGAATCAACGTTGCGTCAATATGATTCAGCAGTTAAAAAACTAGCTGTATTCCTGAGGGACTCTAATGCACAAACCATGACCACAAATCTGGCCATATCCTTTTTCAGGACACTATTTGAGAAAGGTTTAGCAGCTAGTACTATTACTACTACTAAGTCTGCCCTTAAGAAGATCTTCCAGTTTGGATTCAAAATAGATCTGACAGATTCATATTTTTCATCTATCCCCAAGGCCTGCGCTAGACTCAGACCATCTGAGAGACCCACGTCTGTGTCATGGTTTTTAAATGATGTCCTTAAATTGGCCTCAGACACTAATAATGACTCAGGTGACTATATAGCTCTCCTGAGGAAACATTATTCCTGTTAAGCCTGGCCTCAGGAGCCAGGAGCCAGGATTTCCGAACTGTCGGCTCTATCTAGAGAATCAGATCATATAGAGTTTCTCACTTCAGGAGAAGTGTTACTTTCTCCAGATCGCCAATTTCTAGCTAAGAATGAGGACCCACTGGATAGATGGGCCCCATGGAAAATTCTCCCACTTCCACAGGACCCGTCCTTATGTCCAGTTACTTCACTAAAAGCATATCTAAGTAGAACTGCCCTAAGATCTTCAGGCCCTCTGTTTATTAGGGAAAAGGGAGGCACAATTTCCTTGAAAGGAATTAGGCAACAGATTTTATACTTTATAAAACAAGCCAACCCGCAGTCCTTCCCATGGGTACATGATGTTAGGGCAGTAGCTACCTCTATTAATTATTTTCAACACATGAATTTTGATGGTCTGAAGAAGTACACAGGCTGGAAATCTCCGACAGTATTCAAATGCCATTATCTTAAGTCCTTAGAAGCCCTTAAATTTCCAGCAGTGGCAGCTGGGATCATAGTTTCTACTGACACTGCTTAACTAGTAGTAAGTAGTTTACTTTATATCTCTCTTTCCTACCTGCCTCGCTAGCATTCTTGCCATAGCTCAGTCGTCAATGTAGCCATATTGTACCTTGGATGCCACATATTGTATATACTTGTGATGTTTCCTTTTGTTTTGTATCTAGGATTAGTCACAATTTACATTTAAGCCTTGCTATGTACTCTTAAGTAACTGTTATGTTTTGTATTTTGGTTTAGCATTAAGGTTCCAATTGCTCTGTTGTTACTTGTTCTGTAACCTTATATTTAGATTATAGCAATTAACCTTAATTGATTTTGATTATCCTATAATGTTATTTGTGTGCTTCCTTTTTTCCAAGCTTGTATGGCCATTTCTCTGGTACTATTTCACGTAGTGACACAGGCTGAGCCCAGAAAAGGGATTTTGACGAATTAAAAATCTATTTCTGGGAAAGGGCCTGTGTTGCCCAGTGAAATCCCACCCTTTCCTTTTATCCCACCCTTTCTTGGCCCAACCTTGGGTGCTATCTGCAGGAATGACGTCAGAGGCACTAGCCGAAATGGTAGCGGGTAGTGAGCCTTAGATCGGCTCATCTGTAGATGAGGGATATTGAAGAAGGATGAATCTAAATGGCAAAGGACCTCTGGTAATGGTTTCACTCCCCCCAGAAACCATACCGACAACCTTAAATAAGGTGAGCAAGCCAGAATACTCTGGCATTTCCATATTAGCTTCTTTCTCTGGTATTATAGCAATATTTATACCTTAGAAATGTGTGTTAAAGGGACATTTCACTGGGCGACACAGGCCCTTGCCCAGAAATAGATTTTTCCTTCGTCAAAATCCCTTTATTAAAACCAGAACATATCTGAGTTTCTTTACAAAACCTTTTGAAAATTTCTCATCATTGATGAATCCAGTATTAACGACTCCAAATATTGTTTATGAAGTTTATTGGCATGAATTTATAGAAAACTTTGAATTACAGATACCATGTGTATTGAGACGCCAGCATGTACGAATAAAGGAGGTCAGTGCCAACAAGGTAGCAGCAGTTGTACAAGTAATGAAATTGAGGTTCAAAACGGATGTCTTGGCAGTGAATGCATATGTTGTGCTCCTGGAAATGGTTAGTGATGTAATCATTTTTTTACATATAAAGGTAATATTCAATTTTCTCAATGTGCATTTTATTTTCTAAAGGAAAAAAATAAACTTTTATATACGTACCATTTATGTTATAAAAAAAATAAAATTGATTTCATACTTTATACAGTTTATTTTTCTAAGTTAGATTTTAACTTCAATGATTAAAATTATTAAAACCAGAACATATATGAGTTTCTTTATGAAAGCTTTTGAATATTTCTCATCATTGAAGAATCCAGTATTAACGACTCCAAATATTGTTTATGAAGTTTATTGACATGAATTAATAGAAAACTTTAAACTACAGACACAACGTGTATTGAGCAGCCAGCATGTACGAATAAAGGAGGTCAGTGCCAACAAGGTAGCAGTTGTCCAAGTAATGAAATTGAGGTTCAAAACGGATGTCTTTTCAGTGAATGTATATGTTGTGCTCCTGGAAATGGTTAGTGCTGTAATAAACTTTTCCTATACGTATATCGTTTCTTATAGATAAAGATTTAAAATTGATTTCATACTTTATACAGTTTATTTTTCTAAGTTAGATTTTAACTTCAATCATTAAAATTATTAAAGACAGAACATAAATGGGTTTCTTTATAAAAGCTTTTGAATATTTCTCATCATTGATGAAACTAGTATTAACGACTCGAAATGTTGTTTATGCAGTTTATTGATATGAATTAATAGAAAACTTTGAATTACAGACACAATGTGTATTGAGAAGCCAGCATGTACAAATATAGGAGGTCAGTGCCAACAAGGTAGCAGTTGTCCAAGTAATGAAATTGAGGTTCAAAATGGATGTCTTGGTAGTGAATGTATTTGTTGTGCTCCTGGAAATGGTTAGTGATGTAAAAAAATTTTTATATAAATATATATATAGATATAGACAAAATTCAATTTTCTCACTATGCATTTTATATGTGCACGTAAAAAAAATAAACTTTTACTATACGTATACTATATATGTTATAAATAAAATCAAAATTGATTCCATACTTTATACAGCTTATTTTCCTAAGTTAGATTTTAACTTTAATGATTAAAATGATTAAACCCAAATATATATGAGCTTCTTTATAAACCCTTTTGAATATTTCTCATCATTGATGAATCCAGTATTAACGACTCCATATATATTATATATATATATATATATATATATATATAGATATATATTATATATATCATATATATATATATATATATACTATATATATATATTATATATATATATATATATAAAGACAATATTCAATTATCTCACTATGCATTTTATATGTGAAAGTGAAAAAAATAAACTTTTACTATACATATACTATATATGTTATAAATAAAATCAAAATTGATTTCATACTTTATACAGCTTATTTTTATAAGTTAGATTTTAACTTTAATGATTAAAATTATTAAAACCCGAATATATATGAGCTTCTTTATAAACCATTTTGAATATTTCTAATCATTGATGAATCCAGTATTAACGACTCCAAATATTGTTTATGCAGTTTATTGACATGAATTAATAGAAAACTTTGAATTACAGGACACAATGTTGTAGTGAGGGAAGCCAGCATGTACGAAATAAAGGAGCGGTCAGTGCCAACAAGGTAGCATTTGTCCAAGTAATGAAATTGAGGTTCAAAACGGCATGTCTTGGCAGTGAATGTATATGTTGTGCTCCTTGGAAATGGTTAGGTGGCTGTAATAATTTTTTTTATATATAAAGACAATATTCAATTTTCACACTGTACAGTTTATTTGCGAAAGAAAAAAATAACCTTTACTATATGTATACTATTTATGTTATAAATAAAATCAAAATTGATTTCATACTTTATACAGTTTATTTTTTTAAGTTAGATTTTAACTTCAATCATTAAATTATTAAAACCAAAACATATATGGGTTTCTTTATAAAAACGTTTGAATATTTCTCATCATGATGAATCCAGTATTAACGACTCCAAATATTGTTTTAATTACTAAGACCAGAACATATCTGAGTTTCTTTATAAAACCTTTTGAAAATTTCTCATTATTGATGAATCCAGTATTAACGACTCCAAATATTGGTTATGCAGTTTATTTGCATGAATTTATAGAAAACTTTGAATTACAGACACAATGTGCATTGAGACGCCAGCATGTACGAATAAAGGAGGTCAGTGCCAACAAGGTAGCAGTTGTCCAAGTAATGAAATTGAGGTTCAAAACGTATGTCTTAGCAGTGAATGTATATGTTGTGCTCCTGGAAATGGTTAGTGATGTAATAATTTTTTTTACATATAAAGGCAATATTCAATTTTCTCAATGTGCATTTTATTTTCTAAAGGAAAAAAATAAACTTTTATATACGTACCATTTATGTTATAAAAAAAATAAAATTGATTTCATACTTTATACAGTTTATTTTTCTAAGTTAGATTTTAACTTCAATGATTAAAATTATTAAAACCAGAACATATATGAGTTTCTTTATAAAAGCTTTTGAATATTTCTCATCATTGATGAATCCAGTATTAACGACTCCAAATAATGTTTATGCAGTTTATTGACATGAATTAATAGAAAACTTTGAATTACAGACACAACGTGTATTGAGAAGCCATCATGTACGAATAAAGGAGGGCAGTGCCAACAAGGTAGCAGTTGTCCAAGTTATGAAATTGAGGTTCAAAACGGATGTCTTGGCAGTGAATGTATATGTTGTGCTCCTGGAAATGGTTAGTGCTGTAATAATTTTTTTATATATAAAGACAATATTCAATTTTCTCACTGTGCATTTTATTTGCGAAAGTAAAAAAAATAAACTTTTCCTATACGTGTATCGTTTCTTATAGATATAATTTAAAATTGATTTCATACTTTATACAATTTATTTTTCTAAGTTAGATTTTAACTTCAATCATTAAAATTATTAAAACCAGAACATAAATGGGTTTCTTTATAAAAGCTTTTGAATATTTCTCATCATTGATGAATCCAGTATTAACGACTCCAAATAATGTTTTAATTACTAAAACCAGAACATATCTGAGTTTCTTTATAAAACCTTTTGAATATTTCTCATCATTCATGAATCCAGTATTAACGACTCTAAATATTGTTTATGCAGTTTATTGGTATGAATTTATAGAAAACTTTGAATTACAGATACATGGTGTATTGAGACGCCAGAGTGTATGAATAAAGGAGGTCAGTGCCAACAAGGTAGCAGTTGTCCAAGTAATGAAATTGAGGTTCAAAATGGATGTCCTGAGAGTGAATGTATATGTTGTGCTCCTGGAAATGGTTAGTGCAGTAATAATTTTTTTATATATAAAGACAATATTCAATTTTCTCACTGTGCATTTTATTTGTGAAAGAAAAAAAATAAAACTTTACTATATGTATACTATTTATGTTATAAATAAAATCAAAATTGATTTCATTCTTTATACAGTTTATTTTTCTAAGTTAGATTTTAACTTCAATCATTAAAATTATTAAAACCAGAACATATATGTGTTTCTTTATAAAAGCTTTGAATATTTCTCATCATTGATGAATCTAGTATTAACGACTCCAAATATTGTTTATGCAGTTTATTGTCATGAATTAATAGAAAACTTTGAATTACAGACACAATGTGTAGTGAGAAACCAGCATGTGCGAATATAGGAGTCAGTGCCAACAAGGTAGCAGTTGTCCAAGTAATGAAATTGGAGGTTCAAAATGGATGGCTTGGTAGTGAATGTATTTGTTGTGCCCTCGGAATGGTTTAGTGATGTAAAAAATATATATATATATATATATATATAGATATAGATATATAGTTAAGTAAGACAGATATATTAATATATAAACATATATTAAATATTATATATATATATATTATATATATATTATGAATAATTATATATTATTATTAATATTAATATTAATATATATTTATATCTATAAAAGACAATATTCAATTATCTCACTATGCATTTTGTATGTGAAAGTGAAAAAAATAAACTTTTACTATACGTATACTATATATGTTATATTAAAATCAAAATTGATTTCATACTTTATACAGCTTATTTTTCTAAGTTAGATTTTAACTTTAATGATTAAAATTATTAAAACCCGAATATATATGAGCTTCTTTATAAACCATTTTGAATATTTCTCATCATTGATGAATCCAGTATTAACGACTCCAAATATTGTTTATGCAGTTTATTGACATGAATTAATAGAAAACTTTGAATTACAGACACAATGTGTAGTGAGAAGCCAGCATGTACGAATAAAGGAGGTCAGTGCCAACAAGGTAGCATTTGTCCAAGTAATGAAATTGAGGTTCAAAACGGATGTCTTGGCAGTGAATGTATATGTTGTGCTCCTGGAAATGGTTAGTGCTGTAATAATTTTTTTATATATAAAGACAATATTAAATTTTTTCACTGTGCATTTTATTTGCAAAAGAAAAAAAAATTAACCTTTACTATATGTATACTATTTATATTATAAATAAAATCAAAATTGATTTAATACTTTATACAGTATATTTTTCTAAGTTAGATTTTAACTTCAATCACTAAAATTATTAAAACCAGAACGTATAAGGGTTTCTTTATAAAAGCTTTTGAATATTTCTCATCATTGATGAATCTAGTATTAACGACTCCAAATATTGTTTTAATTACTAAAACCAGAACATATCTGAGTTCCTTTATAAAACCTTTTGAATATTTCTCATCATTGATGAATCCAGTATTAACGACTCCAAATATTGTTTATGCAGTTTATTGACATGAATTAATAGAAAACTTTGAATTACAGAAACAATGTGTAGTGAGAAGCCAGCATGTACGAATGAAGGAGGTCAGTGCCAACAAGGTAGCAGTTGTCCAAGTAATGAAATTGAGGTTCAAAATGGATGTCTTGAGAGTGAATGTATATGTTGTGCTCCTGGAAATGGTTAGTGATGTAATAATTTTTTTACATATAAAGGCAATATTCAATTTTCTCAATGTGCATTTTATTTTCAAAAGGAAAAAATAAACTTTTACTATACGTTTACCATTTATGTTATAAAAAAAATAAAATTGATTTCATACTTTATACAGTTTATTTTTCTAAGTTAGATTTTAACTTCAATTATTAAAATTATTAAAACCATAATATATATGAGTTTCTTTATAAAAGCTTTCGAATATTTCTCTTCATTCATGAATCCAGTATTAACGACTCCAAATATTGGTTATGCAGTTTATTGACATGAATTGATAGAAAACTTTGAATTACAGACACAATGTGTATTGAGAAGCCAGCATGTACGAATAAAGGAGGTCAGTGCCAACAAGGTAGCAGTTGTCCAAGTAATGAAATTGAGATTCAAAATGGATGTCTTGGCAGTGAATGTATTTGTTGTGCTCCTGGAAATGGTAAGTAATGTAATAATATATATATAAAGACAATATTCAATTTTCTCACTAAGCATTTTATTTGTGAAAGTAAAAAAAATAAACTTTTACTATACGTATACTATTTATGTTATAAATAAAATTAAAATTAATTTCATACTTTATACTGTTTATTTTTCTAAGTTAGATTTTAACTTTAATGATTAAAATGATTAAAACCCGAACCTATATGAGCTTCTTTATAAAACCTTTTGAATATTTCTCATCATTGATGAATCCATTATTAACGACTCCAAATATTGGTTATGCAGTTTGTTGACATGAAATGATAGAAAACTTTGAATTACAGACACAATGTGTAGTGAGAAGCCAGCATGTACGAATAAAGGAGGTCAGTGCCAACAAGGTAGCAGTTGTCCAAGTAATGAAACTGAGGTTCAAAATGGATGTCTTGGCAGTGAATGTATATGTTGTGCTCTTGGAAATGGTTAGTGGTGTAACAATATTTTTTATATATAAAGATAATATTCATTTTTTTCTTTATGCATTTTATTTGAGAAAGGAAAAAAATAAACTTTTACTATTGTGTAACATTTGTGTTTTCAAAAAAATAAAAAATTGATTTCATACTTTATACAGTTTTATTTTTCTTTTATAAGTTATATTTTAACTTCAATCATTATTATTATTAACCAGAACAATATATGGGTTTCTTTATAAAACCTTTTGAATATTTCTCATCATTGATGAATCCAGTATTAACGACTCCAAATATTGTTTATGCAGTTTACTGACATGAATTTATAGAAAACTTTGAATTACAGATACAATGTGTAGTGAGAAGCCAGCATGTACGAATAAAGGAGGTCAGTGCCAACAAGGTAGCATTTGTCCAAGTAATGAAATTGAGGTTCAAAACGGATGTCTTGGCAGTGAATGTATATGTTGTGCTCCTGGAAATGGTTAGTGCTGTAATAATTTTTTTATATATAAAGACAATATTCAATTTTCTCACTGTGCATTTTATTTGCAAAAGTAAAAAAAATAAACTTTTCCTATACGTGTATCATTTCTTATAGATATAATTTAAAATTGATTTCATACTTTATACAATTTATTTTTCTAAGTTAGATTTTAACTTCAATCATTAAAATTATTAAAACCAGAACATAAATGGGTTTCTTTATAAAAGCTTTTGAATATTTCTCATCATTGATGAATCCAGTATTAACGACTCCAAATAATGTTTTAATTACTAAAACCAGAACATATCTGAGTTTCTTTATAAAACCTTTTGAATATTTCTCATCATTCATGAATCCAGTATTAACGACTCTAAATATTGTTTATGCAGTTTATTGGTATGAATTTATAGAAAACTTTGAATTACAGATACATGGTGTAATTGAGAACGCCAGAGTGTAATGAATAAAGTGGAGGTCAGTGCCGAACAAGGTAGCAGTTAGTCCAAGTAATGAAATTGAGGTTCAAAATGGATGTCCTGGAGAGTTGAAATGGTAATATGGTTGTGCTACCTGGGAGGAAATTGGTTTAGTGAACGGTAAGTTTAAAATTTTTTTATATTATTTAAAGACAATAATTTTCTTTTTTTTTTTTTTTTTTTTCTTTTTTTATTTTTTTTTGTTACAAATTTGCTCACCTGTTGCATTTTATTTGTGAAAGAAAAAACAAAAAAAATAAAACTTTACTATATGGTTATTACCTATTTATGTATTATAAATAAAAATCAAAATTGATTTCATTCTTTATACAGTTTATTTTTCTAAGTTAGATTTTAACTTCAATCATTAAAATTATTAAAACCAGAACATATATGTGTTTTTCTTTATAAAAGCTTTGAATATTTTCTCATCTGATGAATCTAGTATTAACGACTCCAAATATTGTTTATGCAGTTTATTGTCATGAATTAATAGAAAACTTTGAATTACAGACACAATGTGTAGTGAGAAACCAGCATGTGCGAATATAGGAGGTCAGTGCCAACAAGGTAGCAGTTGTCCAAGTAATGAAATTGAGGTTCAAAATGGATGTCTTGGTAGTGAATGTATTTGTTGTGCTCCTGGAAATGGTTTAGTGATGTAAAAATTTTATACATATATATATAATATATATATATAGATATATATAATATATATAATATTTATATATATACATATATAAATATAATATATATATATATATATATATATATATATATATATATATATATATATATATATATATATACATATTATATATATATATATATATAATATATATATATATATATATATATATATATATATATATATATATATATATATATATATATATATATATATATATATATATATATATATCTATAAAGACAATATTCAATTATCTTCACTATGCATTTTGTATGTGAAAGTGAAAAAATAAACTTTTACTATACGTATACTATATATGTTATATTAAAATCAAAATTGATTTCATACTTTATACAGCTTATTTTTCTAAGTTAGATTTTAATTTTAATGATTAAAATTATTAAAACCCGAATATATATGAGCTTCTTTATAAACCATTTTGAATATTTCTCATCATTGATGAATCCAGTATTAACGACTCCAAATATTGTTTATGCAGTTTATTGACACGAATTAATAGAAAACTTTGAATTACAGACAATGTTGTAGTGAGAAAGCCAGCAGTACGAATAAAGGAGGGCAGTGCCAACAAGGTAGCATTTGTCCAAGTAATGAAATTGAGGTTCAAAACGGATGTCTTGGCAGTGAATGTATATGATTGTGGCTCCCTGGAAAATGGTTAGTTGCTGTATAATTAATTTTTTTTATATATAAAGACAATATTAAATTTTTTCACTGTGCATTTTATTTGCAAAAGAAAAAAAATTAACCTTTACTATATGTATACTATTTATATTATAAATAAAATCAAAATTGATTTAATACTTTATACAGTATGTTTTTCTAAGTTAGATTTTAACTTCAATCACTAAAATTATTAAAACCAGAACGTATAAGGGTTTCTTTATAAAAGCTTTTGAATATTTCTCATCATTGATAATCTAGTATTAACGACTCCAAATATTGTTTTAATTACTAAAACCAGAACATATCTGAGTTCCTTTATAAAACCTTTTGAATATTTCTCATCATTGATGAATCCAGTATTAACGACTCCAAATATTGTTTATGTAGTTTATTGACACGAATTAATAGAAAACTTTGAATTACAGAAACAATGTGTAGTGAGAAGCAGCATGTACGAATGAAGGAGGTCAGTGCCAACAAGGTAGCAGTTGTCCAAGTAAGATGAAATTGAGGTTCAAAATGGATGTCTTTGAGAGTGAATGTATATGTTGTGCTCCTGGAAATGGTTTAGTGATGTAATAATTTTTTTACATATAAAGGCAATATTCAATTTTCTCAATGTGCATTTTATTTTCAAAAGGAAAAAATAAACTTTTACTATACGTTTACCATTTATGTTATAAAAAAAAATAAAATTGATTTCATACTTTATACAGTTTATTTTTCTAAGTTAGATTTTAACTTCAATTATTAAAATTATTAAAACCATAATATATATGAGTTTCTTTATAAAAGCTTTCGAAATATTTCTCTTCATTCATGAAATCCAGTATTAACGACTCCAAATATTGGTTATGCCCCCAGTTTATTGACATGAATTGATAGAAAACTTTGAATTACAAGACACAATGTGTGTATTGAGAAGCCAGCATGTACGAATAAAGGAAGGTCAGTGCCAACAAATGAGCAGTTGTCCAAGTAATGAAATTGAGATTCAAAATGGATGTCTTGGCAGTGAATGTATTTGTTGTGCTCCTGGAAATGGTAAGTAATGTAATAATTTTTTATATATATAAAGACAATATTCAATTTTCTCACTAAGCATTTTATTTGTGAAAGTAAAAAAATAAACTTTTACTATACGTATACTATTTATGTTATAAATAAATTAAAATTATTTCATACTTTATACTGTTTATTTTTCTAAGTTAGATTTTAACTTTAATGATTAAAATGATTAAAACCCGAACCTATATGAGCTTCTTTATAAAACCTGTTGAATATTTCTCATCATTGATGAATCCATTATTAACGACTCCAAATATTGGTTATGCAGTTTGTTGACATGAAATGATAGAAAACTTTGAATTACAGACACAATGTGTAGTGAGAAGCCAGCATGTACGAATAAAGGAGGTCAGTGCCAACAAGGTAGCAGTTGTCCAAGTAATGAAACTGAGGTTCAAAATGGATGTCTTGGCAGTGAATGTATATGTTGTGCTCTTGGAAATGGTTAGTGGTCGTAAACAATTTATTTTTTTTATATATAAAGATAATATTCATTTTTTTCTTTATGCATTTTATTTGAGAAAGGAAAAAAATAAACTTTTACTATATGTGTAACATTTGTGTTTTCAAAAAAATAAAAAATTGATTTCATACTTTATACAGTTTATTTTTCTAAGTTATATTTCAACTTCAATCATTAAAATTATTAAAACCAGAACATATATGGGTTTCTTTATAAAACCTTTTGAATATTTCTCATCATTGATGAATCCAGTATTAACGACTCCAAATATTGTTTATGCAGTTTACTGACATGAATTTATAGAAAACTTTGAATTACAGATACAATGTGTAGTGAGAAGCCAGCATGTACGAATAAAGGAGGTCAGTGCCAACAAGGTAGCATTTGTCCAAGTAATGAAATTGAGGTTCAAAACGGATGTCTTGGCAGTGAATGTATATGTTGTGCTCCTGGAAATGGTTAGTGGTGTAACAATATTTTATATATATAAAGACAATATTCAATTTTTTCTCTGTGCATTTTATTTGCTAAAGGAAGAAAAATAAACTTTTACTATATGTATACCATTTATATTATAATAAAAAAATCGAAATTGATTTCATACATTATACAGTTTATTATTCTAAGTTAGATTTTTACATCAATGATTAAAATTATTAAAACCAGAACATATATGAGTTTCTTTATAAAACTTTTGAATTTTTCTCAACATTGATGAATCCAGTAGACATGAATTAAAAGAAAACTTTGAATTACAGATACAAGGTGTGGTGAGAAACCAGCATGTACGAATAAAGGAGGTCAGTGCCAACAAGGTAGCAGTTGTCCAAGTAATGAAACTGTGGTTCAAAACGGATGTCTTGGCAGTGAATGTATATGTTGTGCTCCTGGAAATGGTTAGTGATGTAATAATTATATATATATATAAAGACAATATTCAATTTTCTCAATGTGCATTTTATTTGCCAAATGAAAAAAAAAACTTTTACTATACGTATACCATTTATGTTATAAAAAAAATCAAAATTGATTTCATACTTTATAAAGTTCATTTGTTCCGACATGTAATACAAACCCTCGGTCCTTTACATAAGGAATTACTATTCAGCGCCAGCTGGACTGGTCGTAAGATTTCTAACTAGGTACTGTAGTTTGGTAATAACTGCTTGTCCGATGGTCGGGAGTCCCGTCCAACTGGAGGTAAACATATCACTTTGCTTTCGGCCGCTGTCGGATGTAGATGTGTGTTCGCCTCTCTGCCCGCCATCGTCGTGAGATTTTCATTGTATCAACAGCGAAGCTATTATTTTCAACGCTTTTCCTTTTGTATTAATAGTGTGTGTGACAGTGTAAGTACTTATTGTTTTTTTTTTTTGTTTTTTTTTGCGGTTTCCATCGACAACCGGAGATTGTGTCATGCAACCCCACGAAGACGAGAAGCCCCCTTGCTCCCATCAAGCCGGAGATTGTGCCCTGGTGTGGAGGGCCATAAGTATGGGGCCTTTAGGTCCACTGACTGTGTGGACTCTCATGTATTGTGAGCATGGTGCCGAGGGTCTGAGTGCTCTCGGCTGTACCATGTGATTTTTGTGTTTCCTGGTCGGAGGAGCAGTGGGAGCTCTATGAGAAGAGGAAGAAGCTACGTAAAGCCGCCAAGGTGTCATCGGAAAGCTCTCCCCCGACACCTTTGGTGACTAACACGTCGTCTTCCTTCCTCCCTCCTAACCAGTTCCTGCGTATGGCTCTTTCCCCTTCGGGGGACGTGTCCCATTCCGCCTCTTCATTTGATCTGTCGAGCGCAGAGAAAGGAGCACGAAACCCCGACCTGGAACTGTGCTCGGGGTCTTCGGTCCGTTCAGGGTGGGATCTTTTCCCTCTTGAGTGAACAGGAACCCTCCCCCCCCGCATTAACCCAACTGTTGCTTCCCCAGGTGTGTCTGCCTCCGTGGGTGGAGACCTCCAGCAGGTTTGGTGCTCGTTGAGTCTTCCAGGCACTCCCAGTGTACAGGGGCTGTTGCAACATCTGGCTGCCCCAGTGACCCATGGGATGGTGACGATGACCACCACCACCCTTTCAACATCAGGGTATGCTGC
The DNA here is from genome assembly GCF_015104395.2 of Macrobrachium nipponense. Classification (NCBI taxonomy): domain Eukaryota; kingdom Metazoa; phylum Arthropoda; class Malacostraca; order Decapoda; family Palaemonidae; genus Macrobrachium; species Macrobrachium nipponense. The sequence continues at coordinate 25,465,848 of NC_061090.1, read as the reverse complement.
ACCGCCGCACCTGGTTTACACACAGCATGTGACTTCGGTGACCCCCTCAGCTGCTGTACAAGCCCCGCTGATGTTTGTGCCGCGGAAGGAGATGGTTCCTCCACCGCCTGGTTTTGCTGTCCTCGCCCCAGCCCCAGACTTTGAGTGCCCAAAGAGCTCCCCACTTGACTGCCCACCAGTCCCTGTGCCTGTTCCTGCTATCTCCGTTCCTGCCCGTGGTTGTGCTGCTCCTTCAGCAGGTTCCTCCGGACAGGTGCAGTCGGGCCGTGTTGCTACTGCAGCTGCCCCAGCTCCGTCCTGGATGGAGAACCTGTCAGTTGTCCTGTGGAAGCTGACAAAGAAAAAGTCCAGGAAGAAGAGGAAGGTGTTGTCATCTTCTCCGTCATCTTCTTTGTCGTCGTCTTCTACCGCCTCTTCCCACTTGACTTCTAAGGCCCCACAGCCATGGAAGAAGAAGGTGGCCTCGCTTCCCCCAAGAAGTCTCGCACAGAGACTTCTAAGGGTCTATCCCACTCCGGTGGGGCAGGTGGGTCTTTAGCTGATCCTCCTGTTCCTTCGGGAACAGGGCCCATCTCTTCTTCCCCAGGGAAGAAGACGGGGACTGTAGGGGTACCAGCGATCTGCTCCTTGTTCCAGAAGTTCCACCGCTGGTCCAGGAACCGTTTCGGCCGCTCGCTCACGAGTGTCACCGAGTGTACAGTCACCTACCAGTGACCGTGCAGCCAAGTTCTGGACCGTTGAGCCAGCTCACTGTAAGGACACATGCACGGAGCGGAAGACTGGAAAGAGTCGCTCAGGTGACTCGCCAAGCACTGGCAATCGCTCTCATGGTGATCCCCTGGTTCCCAGGGTTGACGTGACGGTCCCACCTGACCGTACATGTGCTGAGGCTAGGAAGAAGTCCCCCTGGTCACCAGGTCCAGCCTTGGCTGGACCAGGTACCAAGGCGTGTCGAGAGGACGTGGCTTGCTCTCACAGTGTCAGTGGACACTACCAGTCACCCGACCGTCACTCCCACCAGGACCGGACGCCTCGCACGACTGGTAGCAGCTCTCCTGACGCATGAGACCGTCGCTACCGTTCTCGGTCCAACATTTCTCCTCAAGGAGACCGCTGGTCCAGACCTGCAGCTCGATCACCACAGCGGGTTGGCGATCGCCTGCAGTCCTACCAACCTACCCACTCTGCTGGTAAGCAGGGTAGTAACGTCAGATCTACCTCACTTGTCCCTTCAACCTCCTCAGGCTACACCGGGAGGAGCGAGGCGAGCAGGGGTGACTATGAGGAGCGCCATCCTCACGGTCCAGCCACGAGAGCCTACGACCCTGGCTTGGTCCTTGGACCTAGCAGGTCGTACACCCATGTGGTTGGAGGAGACCACGAGGGGTCTGGCGAGGTTCTTCCTTCTGAAGGAAGAGTGTCTCGAGAGGTGATCGGCCTGGATGGAACTTACTGTCCATCGCCTCAGGACGCAATCACCCCCAAAATACAGAGGTCCTTCGCTAAGGTCATCGTGCTGATTCATCAGCACAATGACCTCGGGGAAGGATCGGTGGTTGCTCCCTCCGAACCCATCGAGGTTTGAATCATTCTAGGGACCTAAAAAGGAACCCAGAGCAACGATGGGTTTACCCCGGTCCACCTTGGCCGACGGTGTGCTGGGCCAGGTCGATGCTCTCGTCTCCAGACAGGAGGGCTCACTTAGGTCCAGCAGGTCGGACAAGCTGCTTACCCCTCCTCTGCCTCGCCAGCGGCGTTTCTACGTGCCATCGGTGGACCTGTTGCCGACCAAGCAGGTTGACCCGGCGAAAGCTAGGCTAACTCCGGGGGTGCCTCTCCATCACCTGCTGGCTGAAAACCTCTGGTTTTTGCAGCAAGAGGCATCGGCCCTGGAAGTGACTGCCATAGCAGCCTTCCAAGCAGTCTCCTGGCTGGACCTGTGGTCCCTCACGATGTCCAGAGTTGCATCCTCCTCGGGAGCTATCGTTCCCGAGGAAGACTTGGCGTTTGGGAGACTGTGCCATTCTGGAGGTAGGGCCATCTCCTACCTCGCCCACAGGACGGCCAACCTGTGGGCCAACCTGGTCCTGATGACAGTGACCGCCTAGTACACCAGGCAGTCTCTTCAGCAGGTAGCGGATTTCCTCGTCTTCCTTCACTGAGAGAAGATCCTCTCCGTCTCCGCAATTAGAGGTTACAGAGCCACCCTGGCCCTAGTCCTTGAACTGCGAGGAGTCGACATTTCCATTTCCATGGAAATATCACTTCTAATGAGGAGCTTCGAGAGGTCTTGCCCACCCAGGAAACTCAGGCCCCCAAGGTGGGATTTGACTCTCGTACTTAGGAGCTTGACTCACAGACCCTACGAGCCGCTCCAAGAGTCATCAGACAGGGATCTGACCCTGAAGACCATCTTTCTGATGGCCCTGGCATCAGCGAAGAGAGTAGGAGAACTCCACGGTCTTTTCTTCGATGTTAAGCACTCGAGGGGATGGGGATCAATTACGCTCGATTTCGTCCTGGACTTTGTAGTGAAGACTCAGAACCCTTCGGTCCATGATGCCAGGTTCGAGTCCTTCACGATCCCCTCCCTGGAAGTGTTCACCAACAATGATGTGGATGAGATGCAGCTTTGTCCTGTGAGGGTGCTATGGCGCTATCTGAAGAAAACTCGACACCTCAGGGCGGAGTGTCGACGCCTCTTCGTTAGCACCGGGGTTAACAAGAAAGTAGTGTCCAAGAACACTGTTTCTTTCTGGCTTCATGAGGTAATCCGGAAGGCGTACGACTCAGACAGGAGTGCCGGCACCAGTACCCTTCGTCCGAGAACCCACAAACTCAGAGGCATTGGTCCAACCCTTGCATTCCGCAAGAACTTGTCCGTGTCACAGGTACTGAAGGCAGGGGTTTGGGCCAACCAGACCACCTTCACCTCCTTCTACCTTCGGAATATTACCCACAGGTCCTTGTACACATTTTCCTTGGGACACGTGGTGGCTTCTCAACAAGTTGTGTAGTTTATCCAGCTCCTTTACTGGACAAGGTAGAATCCCATCCTTGTGAGACTGCATGAATTGAAGAGTGAATGAGTGTGTGACTGGCTTCTCTTCCTCCTCTTTTTCTTCCCTCTCCCTTCTCCCTGCAGGCAAAGGGTAACAGTCGTCACCACACTGGACGACGCAGGTAAGCTACGTAATTGAGCTCCAACTTATACCATTCATTAGGGATAGAAGCTTTTATCCTAACGAAGAGGGGAAGCGGACACCAACGAGAGACAAACCCAAGACCTTCTATTTGGCTCTTACGTAGGACCTAGTTCTTTCTTACTATTCATAACAGCAAAGCTTGCCTCCCTCTTAAGAATTGGTCCAGAGGTCTGACCACTGATCATGCAGTGCACACTCGGATCAGTTGGACAGAGGCTAGGTTCCCCCCCTTTGCTCCTACGACCAGGGAGGGAACCCAGGTTGGGCGAACACCAGTCTGTTCAAAAGACTCAGATTCCACCCACCAATAAGTGAGTCTTCCTTATGTAAAGGACCGAGGGTTTGTATTACGTGTAAGAACAAATGACAATTTTGACTAAAATTGTATTTTTCCTAACTATACAAACCTGAGGTCCATTACACATAGTCCATCCTCATGCCACCCCTCACTCTGTTCCTGGGCCTAAAGCAAAGTGATATGTTTACCTCCAGTCGGGCGGGACTCACGACCATCGGACAAGCAATTACTGCCGAACTACCTTGTTAGACATCTTACGACTGGAGCAGCTGGTGCTGAATAGTATTCCTTATGTAAAAAACCTCAGGTTTGAATAGTTATGAAAAATACAATTTAAGTCGAATCGTGATTTTTGTCACTGTGTATTTTATTTGCAAAACGAAAATTAAATGTAGTTTTACTATATGTATACCATTCATGTTATAAAAAACTTCAAAATAGATTTCATGCTTTATATAGTTTATGTTTCTAAGTTAGATTATATTCTAATGATAAAGTATTAAAAAGCAGAAATATTATAAGAGTTTCTTGTACAAAACTTTTATAATAAATCTCAATTTTGTAAGCGGAAATATAAAAAATGATCAATATTTTCATGATTAGTTTTCTGGCGGATATGCAAATAACTATTAACACTAATATTCAACTGTGCTGTAGATGTGTTTCGGGGATTCAAAATGAATAAATAGAAAAAAAAAATGTGTGTCGTCCGCAATTAGTGAAGTACTCATACCTCTGGCAACAGTAAACCCCGATATATAGTACATATGATATGTTTATTTATGATGTTACATAATTACATATTATATATATTACGGATGACTACTATCAAAATATTATCATAAAACTAAAACAGGTTAATTTGTAGGAAAACAACAAAGAAACGAGCTGTTACAATGATTGTTTACGTTTTCGTGCGTCTGGTAGCATACTACAGGTGACTCCCGTCAGAAAACCTCCGGGTTCTGGGGACCTGTGAGATCTAATCCCAGGCGTAATCAAAGGGTTAATGAATCCACTATTAACTACCCCAAATATTGTTTATGCAAATTACTGACATAAATTAATAGAAAAGTTTGTATTACAGATACGTGTAGTGAGAAGCCGGTTTGTTCGAATAAAGGAGGTCAGTGCCATCAAGGTAGCAGTTGTCCAAGTAATGAAACTGAGGTTCAAAACGGATGTCTAGGCAGTGAATGTATATGTTGTGCTCCTGGAAATGGTTAGTGATGTAATAATTTATTTTTTATACAATGGCAATATTCAGTTTTCTCAGTGTGCATTTTATTTGCTAAAAGTAGAGTAGATGCTGTTTTACTATATATCATTTATGTTATAAAAAAACATGTTCAATAATTAAAATGATTAAAACCTGAATATAAATGAGGTTATTTAAAAAAAAAAATTTTATTTTTCATTATTAATGAATCCACTATTAATTACCCCAAATATTCTTTATACAGTATATTGACATAAATTAATAGAAAAGTTTGTATTACAGATACTTGTAGTGAGAAGCCGGTTTGTTCGAATAAAGGAGGTCAATGCCATCAAGGTAGCAGTTGTCCAAGTAATGAAACTGAGGTTCAAAACGGGTGTCTAGGCAGTGAATGTATATGTTGTGCTCCTGGAAATGGTTAGTGATGTAATAATTTATTTTTTATACAATGGCAATATTCAGTTTTCTCAGTGTGCATTTTATTTGCTAAAAGTAGAGTAGATGCTGTTTTACTATATATCATTTATGCTATAAAAAAACATGTTCAATAATTAAAATTATTAAAACTTGAATAAAAATGAGGTTATTTACAATTTTTTTTTTTATTTTTATCATTATTAATGAATCCACTATTAACTACCCCAAATATTCTTTATGCAGTTTATTGACATAAATTAATAGAAAAGTTTCTATTACAGATACGTGTAGTGAGAAGCCGGTTTGTACAGATATAGGTGGTCAATGCCATCAAGGTAGCAGTTGTCCAAGTAATGAAACTGAGGTTCAAAACGGATGTCTTGGAAGTGAATGTATATGTTGTGCTCCTGGAAATGGTTAGTGATCAAATATTTATTTTATATGAGGGCAATATTCAGTTTGGTCACTGTTTATTATATTTGCAAAAGGAACATTAAATGTAGTTTTACTATATGTATACCATTTATGTTTAAAAAACATCAAAATAGATTTCATGCCGTTTACTGACATAAATTAATAAAAAGTTTAAAAGGTTAATTACAGATACGTGTAGTGAGAAGCCGGATTGTACCAATAAAGGTGGTCAATGCCATCAAGGTAGCAGTTGTCCAAGTAATGAAACTGAGGTTGAAAACGGATGTCTAGGCAGTGAATGTATATGTTGTGCTCCTGGAAATGGTTAGTGATGTAATAATTTATTTTTTATACAATGGCAATATTCAGTTTTCTAAGTATGCATTTAATTTGCTAAAAGTGGAGTAGATGTTGTTTTATTATATGTCATTTGTGCTATAAAAATCATTTTCAATAATTAAAATGATTAAAAGCAGAATATATAAGAGTTTCTTTAGAAAAATTTTATATATTTCTCATCATTGATGAGTCCAGTATAAACGACTCCAAATATTGTTTATGCAGTTTACTGACATAAATTAATAGAAACGTTTGTATTACAGATACGTGTAGTGAGAAGCCGGTTTGTACAAATAAAGGAGGTCAATGCCATCAAGGTAGCAGTTGTCCAAGTAATGAAACTGAGGTTCAAAACGGGTGTCTAGGCAGTGAATGTATATGTTGTGCTCCTGGAAATGGTTAGTGATGTAATAATATATTGTTTATACAATGGCAATATTCAGTTTTCTCATTGTGCATTTTATTTGCTAAAAGTAGAGTAGATGTTGTTTTTTTACTATATACCATTTATGCTATAAAACATGTTCAATAATTAAAATGATTAAAACCTGAATATAAATGAAGTTATTTACAAAATTTATTTGGATATTTATCATTTATTAATGACCTTCCCTATTAATACCCCAAATATTGTTTATGCAAATTACTGACATAAATTAATAGAAATGTTTGTATTACAGATACGTGTAGTGAGAAGCCGGTTTGTACCAATAAAGGTGGTCAATGCCATCAAGGTAGTAGTTGTCCAAGTAATGAAACTGAGGTTCAAAACGGATGTCTCGGAAGTGAATGTATATGTTGTGCTCCTGGAAATGGCTAGTGATAAAATATTTATTTTATATGAAGGCATTATTCACTTTGTTCACTGTTATATTTGCAAAAGAAAAATTCAATGTAGTTTTATATATGTATACCATTTATGTTATAAAAAACATCAAAATAGATTTCATGCTTTATATATTTTATGTTTCTAAGTTAGATTATATTTTATGATTAAAATGATTAAAAGCATAATATATAAGAGTTTCTTTAAAAAACTTTTATATATTTCTCATCATTGATGAATCCAGTATAAACGACTCCAAATATTTTTTGTTTATGCTTTTACTGAATAAATTAATAGAAAATATTGTATTACAGATACGTGTAGTGAAAGCCGCTTTGTTTCGATAAAGGAGGTCAGTGCCATCAGGTAGCAGTTTGTCCACAAGTAATGAAACTGAGGGTTCAATACGGATGTCTAGGCAGTGAATGTATATGTTGTGCTCCTGGAAATGGTTAGTGATGTAATAATTTATTTTTTATACAATGGCAATATTCAGTTTTCTAAGTGTGCATTTCATTTGCTAAAAGTAGAGTATATGTTGTTTTACTATATTTCATTTATGCTATAAAAAACATTTTCAATAATTAAAATTATTAAAACCTGAATATAAATGAGGTTATTTAAAAAAAAAAAAAAAAAAAAAAACTTTTTTTTTTTATATTTTTCATTATTAACGAATCCGCTATTAATTACCCCAATATTCTTTATAACAGTATATTGACATAAATTAATAGAAAAGTTTGTATTACAGATACTTGTAGTGAGAAGCCGGTTTGTTCGAATAAAGGAGGTCAATGCCATCAAGGTAGCAGTTGTCCAAGTAATGAAACTGAGGTTCAAAACGGGTGTCTAGGCAGTGAATGTATATGTTGTGCTCCTGGAAATGGTTAGTGATGTAATAATTTATTTTTTATACAATGGCAATATTCAGTTTTCTCAGTGTGCATTTTATTTGCTAAAAGTAGAGTAGATGTTGTTTTACTATATATCATTTATGCTATAAAAAAACATTTTCAATTATTAAAATTATTAAAACTTGAATAAAAATGAGGTTATTTACAATTTTTTTTTATTTTTATCATTATTAATGAATCCACTATTAACTACCCCAAATATTCTTTATGCAGTTTATTGACATAAATTAATAGAAAAGTTTTTATTACAGATACGTGTAGTGAGAAGCCGGTTTGTACAGATATAGGTGGTCAATGCCATCAAGGTAGCAGTTGTCCAAGTAATGAAACTGAGGTTCAAAACGGATGTCTTGGAAGTGAATGTATATGTTGTGCTCCTGGAAATGGTTAGTGATAAAATATTTATTTTATATGAAGGCAATATTCAGTTTTGTCACTGTTTATTATATTTGCAAAAGGAACATTAAATGTAGTTTTACTATATGTATACCATTTATGTTTTAAAAAACATCAAAATAGATTTCATGCAGTTTACTGACATAAATTAATAGAAAAGTTTATATTACAGATAACGTGTAGTGAGAAGCCGGATTGTACCAATAAAGGTGGTCAAATGCCATCAAGTAGCAGTTGTCCAAGTAATGAAACTAGGTTCAAACGGATGTCTAGGCAGTGAATGTATATGTTGTGCTCCTGGAAATGGTTAGTGATGTAATAATTTATTTTTTATACAATGGCAATATTCAGTTTTCTAAGTATGCATTTAATTTGCTAAAAGTGGAGTAGATGTTGTTTTATTATATGTCATTTGTGCTATAAAAAACAATAATTAAAATGATTAAAAGCAGAATATATAAGAGTTTCTTTAGAAAAATTTTATATATTTCTCATCATTGAAGAGTCCAGTATAAACGACTCCAAATATTGTTTATGCAGTTTACTGACATAAATTAATAGAAACGTTTGTATTACAGATACGTGTAGTGAGAAGCCGGTTTGTACAAATAAAGGAGGTCAATGCCATCAAGGTAGCAGTTGTCCAAGTAATGAAACTGAGGTTCAAAACGGGTGTCTAGGCAGTGAATGTATATGTTGTGCTCCTGGAAATGGTTAGTGATGTAATAATATATTGTTTATACAATGGCAATATTCAGTTTTCTCATTGTGCATTTTATTTGCTAAAAGTAGAGTAGATGTTGTTTTACTATATATCATTTATGCTATAAAAAACATGTTCAATAATTAAAATGATTAAAACCTGAATATAAATGAGGTTATTTACAAATTTTATACGGATATTTATCATTATTAATGAATCCACTATTAACTACCCCAAATATTGTTTATGCAAATTACTGACATAAATTAATAGAAAGGTTTGGTATTAACAGATACGTGTAGTGAGAAGCCGGTTTTGCACCAATAAAGGTGGTCAATGCCATCAAGGTTATTAGTGTTGTCCAAGTAATGAAACTGAGGTTCAAAACGGATGTCTTGGAAGTGAATGTATATGTTGTGCTCCTGGAAATGGTTAGTGATAAAATATATATTTTATATGAAGGCATTATTCACTTTTGTCACTGTTCATTATATTTGCAAAAGGAAAATTAAATGTAGTTTTATATATGTATACCATTTCTGTTATAAAAAACATCAAAATAGATTTCATGCTTTATATATTTTATGTTTCTAAGTTAGATTATATCTATGATTAAAATGATTAAGACCAGAAATATATTTTAGAGTTTCTTTAAAAAACTTTTATATATTTCTCATCATTGAAGAATCCAGTAAAAACGACTCCAAATATTGTTTAAGCTGTTTACTTAAATAAATTAATAGAAAAGTTTGTATTACAGATACGTGTAGTGAGAAGCCGGATTGTACCAATAAAGGTGGTCAATGCCATCAAGGTAGCAGTTGTCCAAGTAATGAAACTGAGGTTGAAAACGGATGTCTAGGCAGTGAATGTATATGTTGTGCTCCTGGAAATGGTTAGTGATGTAATAATTTATTTTTTATACAATGGCAATATTCAGTTTTCTAAGTATGCATTTAATTTGCTAAAAGTGGAGTAGATGTTGTTTTATTATATGTCATTTGTGCTATAAAAAACAATAATTAAAATGATTAAAAGCAGAATATATAAGAGTTTCTTTAGAAAAATTTTATATATTTCTCATAATTGAAGAGTCCAGTATAAACGACTCCAAATATTGTTTAAGCAGTTTACTGACATAAATAATAGAAACAAACTTTGTATTACAGATACGTGTAGTGAGAAGCCGGTTTGTACAAATAAAGGAGGTCAATGCCATCAAGGTAGCAGTTGTCCAAGTAATGAAACTGAGGTTCAAAACGGGTGTCTAGGCAGTGAATGTATATGTTGTGCTCCTGGAAATGGTTAGTGATGTAATAATATATTGTTTATACAATGGCAATATTCAGTTTTCTCATTGTGCATTTTATTTGCTAAAAGTAGAGTAGATGTTGTTTTACTATATATCATTTATGCTATAAAAAACATGTTCAATAATTAAAATGATTAAAACCTGAATATAAATGAGGTTATTTACAAATTTTATTCGGATATTTATCATTATTAATGAATCCACTATTAACTACCCCAAATATTGTTTATGCAAATTACTGACATAAATTAATAGAAAAGTTTGTATTACAGATACGTGTAGTGAGAAGCCGGTTTGTACCAATAAAGGTGGTCAATGCCATCAAGGTAGTAGTTGTCCAAGTAATGAAACTGAGGTTCAAAACGGATGTCTTGGAAGTGAATGTATATGTTTTGTGCTTCCTGAAATGGTTAGTGATAAAATATATATTTTATATGAAGGCATTATTCACTTTTGTCACTGTTCATTATATTTGCAAAAGGAAAATTAAATGTAGTTTTATATATGTATACCATTTCTGTTATAAAAAACATCAAAATAGATTTCATGCTTTATATATTTTATGTTTCTAAGTTAGATTATATTCTATGATTAAAATGATTAAGACCAGAATATATAAGAGTTTCTTTAAAAAACTTTTATATATTTCTCATCATTGATGAATCCAGTAAAAACGACTCCAAATATTGTTTAAGCTGTTTACTTAAATAAATTAATAGAAAAGTTTGTATTACAGATACGTGTAGTGAGAAGCCGCTTTGTTCGAATAAAGGAGGTCAGTGCCATCAAGGTAGCAGTTGTCCAAGTAATGAAACTGAGGTTCAAAATGGATGTCTAGGCAGTGAATGTATAGTGTGTGGTTCCTGAAATGGTTAGTGATGTAATAATTTATTTTTTATACAATGGTAATATTCAGTTTTCTAAGTGTGCATTTTATTTGCTAAAAGTAGTGTATATGTTGTTTTACTATATTTCATTTATGCTATAAAAAACATTTTCAATAATTAAAATTATTAAAACCTGAATATAAATGAGGTTATTTTAAAAAAAAATTTTTTATATTTTTCATTATTAATGAATCCGCTATTAATTAAAAACCCAAAAAAAATATTCTTTATACAGTATATTGACATAAATTAATAGAAAAGTTTGTATTACAGATACTAGTAAGAGAAGCCGGTTTGTTTCGAATAAAGGAGGAGGTCAATGCCATCAAGGTAGCAGTTGTCCAAGTAATGAACTAAGGTTCAAAACGTGTCTAGCAGTGAATGTATATGTTTGTGCTCTCCTGGAAATGGTTAGTGATGTAATAATTTATTTTTTATACAATGGTGGCAATATTCAGTTTTCTCAGTGTGCATTTTATTTTGCTAAAAAGTAGAGTAGATGGTGTTTTACTATATATCATTTATGCTATAGAAAAACATTTTCAATAATTAAAATGATTAAAACTTCAATAAAATGAGGTTATTTACAATTTTTTTTTGTTTTTTTATTTTTAATAATTATTAATGAATCCACTATTAACTACCCCAAATATTCTTTATGCAGTTTTATTTACATTAAATTAATAGAAAAGTTTTTATTACAGATACGTGTAGTGAGGAAGCCGGTTTTGTACAGATATAGGTGGTCAATGTCATCAAGGTAGCAGTTGTCCAAGTAATGGAAAAACTGAGGTTCCAAAACGGAGGTTCTTGGAAGTGGAATGAATATTATGTGTGCTCCTGCGGAAATGGTTAGTGATAAAACTATTTATTTATATGAAGGGGCAATATTCAGTTTTGTCACCCAGGTTTATTTATTAATTTGCAAAAAACGAACATTAAAATGTATGTTTTTACCTATATGGTATACCAATTTATGTGGTTTAAAAAACAATCAAAATAGGATTTCATGGCAGTTTACTGACATAAACTTAATAGAAAAGTTTATATTACCAGAGACGTTGTAGTGAGAAGCCGGATTGTACCAATAAAGGTCGGTCAAATGCCATCAAATGGTAGCAGTTGTTTCCAAGTTAATGAAACTGAGGTGGGAAAACGGATGTCTAGGCAGTTGAATGATATTATGTTGTGCTATGGAAATGGTTAGTAGGATGTAACTAATTATTTTTTCTTTTTTATACAATGGCAATATTCAGTTTTGCTACAAAGTATGCAGTTTAAATTTGCTTCAAAAGTGGAGTAAGGATGTTGTTTTAATTATATGTTCATTTTGCTGCCTATAAAAAAAAACAATAATTAAAATGATTAAAAGCAGAACATATAAGAGTTTCTTTAGAAAAATTTTATATTATTTCTCATCAATTGAAGGAGTCCAGTATATAAAACGACTCCAAAATATTGGTTTTATGCAGTTTACTGACAGAAATTAATAGAAACGTTTGTATTACAGATACGTGTAGTGACGAAAAAGAACGGTTTGTACAAATAAAGGAGGTCAATGCCATCAAGGTAGCAGTGTCCAAGTAATGAAAACTGAGGTTCAAAACGGGTGTTCAGGCAGTGGAATGTATTACTGTTTTGTGCTACCTGGAAATGGTTAGTGATGTGTTAATAATAATAATTGTTTTATACAATGGCAATATTCAGTTTTATTCATCATGTGCATTTTATTTTGCTAAAAGTAGAGTAGATGTTGTTTTTACTATATATCATTTATTGCTATAAAAAAAGAAAAAACATGTTCAATAAATTTAAAAATGATTAAAACCCTGAATATAAAATGGAAGGTTATTTACAAAGTTATTCGGATAATTTATCATTAGTTAATGAATCACCTATTTAACTACCCCAAAAATATTGATTTATGCAAATTTACTGAACATAAAATTAATAGAAAAAGTGTTTGTATTACAGAATACGTGTAGTGAACAGAAAAAGCCGGTCCATCCCTTTGTACCAATTAAAGGCGGTTCAATGGTCCCAAGCCTCAAGGCAGTTAAGTTGTCCAAGTAATGAAACTGAGGTTCAAAAACGGATTTTGTCTTGAGGGAAAGTGAATAGTATATGTTGTGCTCCTGGAAATTGGTTAGTGATAAAATATAAAAAAATAGTTTATTATGAAGGCAATTATTGCAACTTTTGTCACTGTTCATTATAATTGCAAAAGGTAAAATTAAATGTAAGTTTTATATATGTTATACCATTTATGTTATAAAAAACATCAAAAATAGATTTCAGCTGATTTATATATTTTATGTTTCTAAAGTTAGATTATATTCTTTATGCTTTAAAATGATTGTTAAGACCAAGAATAAATAAGAGATTCTTTAAAAAACTTTTATATATTTCTCATCATTGGATGAATCCAGTTAAAAACGACGCTCCAAAATATTGTTTAAGCTGTTTACTAATAAATTAATAGAAAAGTTTGTATTACAGATACGTGTAGTGAGAAGCCGCTTTGTTGCGAACTTAAAGGAGGTCAGTGCCATCAAGGTAGCAGTTGTCCAAGTTAATGGAAAACTGAGGTTTCAAAACGGATGTCTACGGCAGTGAAATGGTATTATGTTGGTGTTCCTGGAAATGGTATAGTGGATGTAATAATTTGATTTTTTATACAAAATGGTAAATTCATTCAGTTTTCTAAGTGTGGCATTTCAATTTGACTAAAAGTAGGAGTAGATGTTCTTTTTTTGACGATATTTCATTCGATGCTATAAAAAAATTTTAAATAATTAAAATTAGTTAAAACCATGAATAGAAATGAGGTTATTCAAAAAATTTTTTTTATATTTTTTCATTATTAACTGAATCCGCTATTCAATTACCCCAAATATCTTTGATTACAGTATAATGATCAGAAATTAATAGAAAAAGTTTGGTATTACTATGGTAGTTACTTGTAGGTGAGTAAGCTGGTTTGTTTCGGAATAAATGAAAGGAGGTCAGTGGCCATCAAGGTAGCAGGTTGTCCAAGTAATGAAACTGAGGTTCAAAAACGGGTGTCTAGGCAGTCGAATGTATAGTTGTTGGCTCCTGGAAATGGTTAGTGATGTTAATAATTTATTTTTATACATTGGCAACTAATTCAGTTTTCTCTAGTGGTGCATTTTATTTGCTTAAAACGTAGAGTAGATGCTGTTTTACTATATATCATTTATGCTATACAAAAAAAACATGTTCAATAACTTAAAAATTATTAAAAACTTGAATAAAAATGAAGGTTGGATTTACAATTTTTTTTTTATCTTGTTATCCATTATTAATGAATCCAACTATTAACTACCCCAAAACCAAATGATTCTTTATGCAGGGTTATTGACATAAATTAATAGAAAAGTTTTTATTACAAGATACGTGTAGTGAAGAAAGCCGGTTTTGTACAGATATAGGCATAGGAGGTTCAATGCCATCAAGGTGAAGCAGTTGTCCAAGTAATGAAAAGTGAGGTTTCAAAAACGGGATGTCTTGGAAAGTGAATGTATATGGTTGTGCTCCTGGAAATGGGTTAGTGATAAAAAATATTTATATTATATGAAGGCAACAAATTTCAGTTTTGTCACTGTTTATTATATTTTGCAAAATGGAACATTAAAATGTAGTTTTACTAGATTGTATACCATTTATGTTTAAAAAACATCAAAATGGGATTTCGTGCAGTTTACTGACAGAAAATTAATAGAGAAGTTTATATTTACAGATACGTGTAGTGGAGAGAAGCTGGATTTGTACCAATAAAGGTGGTCAATGCCATCAAAGGTAGTAGTTGTCCAAGTAATGAAACTGAGGGTTTGAAAAACGGATGTATAGGCAGTGAATGTATATTTTTTGTTCTGCCCTTCCGGAAATGGTTAGTGCATGTGATAATAATTTATTTTTTATAACAATGGCAAATATTTCAAGTTTTCTAAGTATGGGCATTTTAACTTTGTTACAAAAGTGGAGTAGATGTTGTTTTATTATAATGTTTCATTTGTTTTGCCTAGAAAATCCAATTTTCCTTTTTCAATAATTTAAAATTATTAAAAGCAGAATATAGAATGAGTTTCTTTAGAAAATTAAAAATTTTATATATTTTCTCATCATTGATGAGGTTCCCGAGTATAAACGACTCCAACCCAAATATTGTTTAATGCAGTTTAACTGACAACTAAATTCAATAGAAACCGTTTGTATTTACAGAATAACGTGTAGTGAGAAAGCCGGTTTGGTTTTACAAATAAAGGAAGGGTCAATGCCATCAAGGTAGGAGTTGTCCAAGTAATGAAACTGAGGTTCAAAACGGGTGTCTAGGCAGTGAATGTATATGTTGTGCTCCTGGAAATGGTTAGTGATGTAATAATATATTGTTTATACAATGGCAATATTCAGTTTTCTCATTGTGCATTTTATTTGCTAAAAGTAGAGTAGATGTTGTTTTACTATATATCATTTATGCTATAAAAAACATGTTCAATAATTAAAATGATTAAAACCTGAATATAAATGAAGTTATTTACAAATTTATTTGGATATTTATCATTATTAATGAATCCACTATTAACTACCCCAAATATTGTTTATGCAAATTACTGACATAAATTAATAGAAAAGTTTGTATTACAGATACGTGTAGTGAGAAGCCGGTTTGTACCAATAAAGGTGGTCAATGCCAACAAGGTAGTAGTTTGTCCAAGTAATGAAAAACTGAGGTTCAAAAAACGGATGTCTTGGAAGTGAATGTATATGTTGTGCTCCCTGGAAATGGGCTATGATAAAATATTTATTTTATATGAAGGCATTATTCCACTTTTGTCACTGTTTATTATATTTGCAAAAGAAAAAATTCAATGTAGTTTTTTATATATGGTATACATTTATGTTATAAAAACTCATCAAAATAGATTTCAATTGCTTTTAATATATTTTATTTGGTTTCTAAGTTGAAATTATATTTTATGATTAAAATGATTAAAAAGGCATAATATAAATACAAAAGAGTTTTCTTTTAAAAAACTTTTATTATTTATTTTCATCATTGATGAACTCACCCAGGGGTTTATAAACGAACTTTCCAAACAAATTATTTTTTATGCTGTTTAAACTGAAATAAATTAATAGAAAAAGATTGTATTAACAGATACGTGTAGTGAGAAGCCGCTTTGTTGCGACAAATAAAGGAGGTCAGTGCCATCAAGGTAGGCCAGCAGTTTCCAAGTAATGAAACTTGAAGGTTCAAAAACGGAATGTCTCAGGCCAGTGAATGTTATATGGTTGTGCTCCTGGAAAATGGTTAGTGAATGGTATAATTAATTATTTTTTATACAATGGAATATTCAGTTTTCTAAAGGTTGTGCCATTTCAATTTGCTAAAAGTAGAAGTATATGGTTGTTTTGAACCTATGAGTTTCAAATTTATGGCTATAAAAAACATTTTCAATAATTAAAAAGTTATTAAAACTGAATAATATAATGAGGTGTAATTTAAATTTTTTGTTTTTTTTTTTTTTCATTATAATGAATCCTGCTTTAATTAACCCACCCCAACTATTCTTTTTATACCAGGCTCATATTGACATAAATTTAATAGAAAAGTTTGGTATTACAGATACTTGTAGTGAGAAGCGCGGTTTTGTTCAAATAAAGGAAGGTCAAATGCCCATCAAAGGTAGCAGTTTTGTCCAAGAATGAAATTTTTTTCTGAGGTTCAAAATAAAGGGTGTCTAAGGCAGTGAAATGTCTATATTTGTTTGGCTCCTGGAAATGGTTAGTGATGTAATAATTTATTTTTTTATACAATTGGCAATATTCAGTTTTTCTCCAGTGTGCATTTTTGATTTGTCTAAAAGCTAGAGTAGATGCGGTGTTTTTACGATATAATCATTTATGCTATAAAAAAATATTGTTTCAATAATTAAAATTAAGAAATTAAAACTTGAATAAAATGAGGGTTATTTACAATTTTTTTTTATTTTTATCATTATTAATGAATCCACTATTAACTACCCCAAAATAATTCTTTTTATGGCAGTTCTTTATTGACATAAATTAATAGAAAGAAAAGTTTTATTCAGCAGATAACGTGTAGTTGGAGAAAGCCGGTTTGGTTTGACAGATATAGGTGGTCAATGCCATCAAAGGTAGCAGTTGTCCAAGTAATGAAACTGAGATTGCAAAACGGATGTCTTGGAAGTGAATGTATATGTTGTTGGCCTCCTGGAAAATGGTTAGTTAGGATAAAATATTTATTTTATATGAAGGCATAATTCAGTTTTTGTCACTGTTCATTTTAATTTATTTGCAAAAAAACAAAACGAACATTAAATGTAGTTTTACTATATGTATACCATTTATGTTTTAAAAAACATCAAAATAGATTTCATGCAGTTTACTGACATAAATTAATAGAAAAGTTTATATTACAGATACGTGTAGTGAGAAGCCGGATTGTACCAATAAAGGTGGTCAATGCCATCAAGGTAGCAGTTGTCCAAGTAATGAAACTGAGGTTGAAAACGGATGTCTAGGCAGTGAATGTATATGTTGTGCTCCTGGAAATGGTTAGTGATGTAATAATTTATTTTTTATACAATGGCAATATTCAGTTTTCTAAGTATGCATTTAATTTGCTAAAAGTGGAGTAGATGTTGTTTTATTATATGTCATTTGTGCTATAAAAAACAATAATTAAAATGATTAAAAGCAGAATATATAAGAGTTTCTTTAGAAAAATTTTATATATTTCTCATCATTGAAGAGTCCAGTATAAACGACTCCAAATATTGTTTATGCAGTTTACTGACATAAATTAATAGAAACGTTTGTATTACAGATACGTGTAGTGAGAAGCCGGTTTGTACAAATAAAGGAGGTCAATGCCATCAAGGTAGCAGTTGTCCAAGTAATGAAACTGAGGTTCAAAACGGGTGTCTAGGCAGTGAATGTATATGTTGTGCTCCTGGAAATGGTTAGTGATGTAACAATATATTGTTTATACAATGGCAATATTCAGTTTTCTCAGTGTGCATTTTATTTGCTAAAAGTAGAGTAGATGTTGTTTTTAATATAGATCCATTTATCTGATATAAAAAACATGTTCAATAATTAAAATGATTAAAACCTGAATATAAATGAGGTTATTTACAAATTTTATTCGATAATTTATCATTATTAATGAATCCACTTCCCATATTAACTACCCCAAATATTGTTTATGCAAATTACTGACATAAATTAATAGAAAAGTTTGTATTACAGATACGTGTAGTGAGAAGCCGGTTTGTACCAATAAAGGTGGTCAATGCCATCAAGGTAGTAGTTGTCCAAGTAATGAAACTGAGGTTCAAAACGGATGTCTTGGAAGTGAATGTATATGTTGTGCTCCTGGAAATGGTTAGTGATAAAATATATATTTTATATGAAGGCATTATTCACTTTTGTCACTGTTTATTATATTTGCAAAAGGAAAATTAAATGTATTTTATAATATGTAATACCAATTTCTGTTATAAAAACAAAAAAAACATTAAAATATTTCATGCTTTATATATTTTATGTTTCTAAGTTAGATTATTATTTATGATTACAAAATGAGTTAAGACCAGAATATATAAGAGTTTCTTTAAAAAAACCCCCCCTTTTTAATATATTTCTCATCATTGATGAACTCCAGTTAAAACGACTCCAAATATTTGGTTAAGAGCTGTGTTTACTTTACAAATAAATTAATAGAAAAGTTTGTAATACTAATACGTGTAGTGAGAAGCCGCTTTGTTCGAATAAAAGGAGGTCAGTGCCATCAAGGGTAGCAAGTTTGTCCAAGTAATGAAACTGAGGTTCAAAACGGATGTTTCGAGGCAGTGAATGTAATATTTGTGCTCCTGGAAATGGTTAGTGATGTTTAATCATATTTATTTTTTTATAACAATTGGTAATATTCAGTTTTTCTAAGTGTGCATTTGCCCATTTGCTTAAAGTAAAGTAATGTTGTTTTTAACTATATTTCATTTATGCTATAAAAAACATTTTCAATCACTTAAAATTATTAAAACCCCGAATATGAAATGGATGGTTATTCAAAATTTTTTTTTTATATTTTTTCATTATTAATGAATCCGCCCTATTAATTACCTTAAGCTTCCCCCCAAATATTCTTGATACAGTATATTGACATAAATTAAATTAATAAAGAAAAGTTTTATTAAGCAGATACTTGTAGTGAGAAGCTGGTTTTGTTCGAATAAAGGAGGGTCAGTGCCATCAAGGTAGCAGTTTGTCCAAGTAATGAAACTTGAGGTTCACAAAACGGGTGTCTAGGCAAAGTGAATGTATATGTTTGTGCTCCTGGAAATGGTTAGTGGATGTAATAATTTTATTTTTGTATACAATGGGCAATATTCATGTTTTTCTCAGTGTGCAATTTTATTTGCTAAAAGTAGAGTAGATGCTGTTTTTACTATATATCATTTATGCTATAAAAAAACATGTTCAATAATTGAAAAATTATTAAAACTTGAATACAAAAATGAGGTTATTTTACAATATTTTTTTAGATTTTAATCATTATTTCAATGAATCCACGTATTACGTACCACCCCAAATATTTCTTTATTGCAGTTTATTGACCAGTAAATTAATAGAACAAAGTTTTTATTACAGATACGTGTTAGTGAGAAGCCGGTTTTCTTTCTACAGATATAGGTGGTTCAATGCCATCAAGGTAGCAGTTGTCCAAGTAATGAACCTGAGATTTCTAAAACGGATGTCTTGGAAGTGAAATGTATATGTTGTGCTCCTGGAAATGGTTAGTGATAAAATAGTTTATTTTATATGAAGCAATAGTTCAGTTTTGTCACTGTTTATTAATATTTTGCAAAACGAACCATGTTAAATGTTAGTTTTAGCTATATGTGATACCATTTATTGGTTTTTAAAAAACAGCAAAATAGATTTCATGCCCGTTTTACTGACATAAATTAATAGAAAAGTTATTTATTACAAGATACGTGTAGTGAGAAGCCGGATGTTGTACCAATAAAGGTGGTCAATGCCATCAAGGTAGCAAGTTGTCGCCAAGTATGAAACTGAGGTTGAAAACGGATGTCTAGGCAGTTGAATGTATATGTTTGCTCCTGGAAATGGTTTAGTGATTGTAATAATTTATTTTTTATACAATTGCAATATTCAGTTTTCTAAGTTATGGCATTTAACTTTTGCTAAAAGTGGAGTTAGATTGTTTTATTTTACTTATATGTCATTTGTGCTATAAAAAACAATAATTAAAATGATTTAAACGCATGGAATAATTATAAGAGTTTTTCTTTATGAAAAATTTTATATATTTCTCTATCATTGAAAGATGGTCCAATATAAAACGAACTCCAAATATTGTTTTAGGCCAGGTTTTACTGACATAAATTAATAGTAAACCGTTTGTATTACAGATAACGTTGTAGTGAGAAGCCGGTTGTTACAAATTAAAGGAGGTCCACTGCCATCACAGGTAGCAGTTGTCCAAGTAAATGAAACTGATGGTTCAAAACGGGTTGGGTCTAGGCAGGCGAAGTGTATTAATGTTGTGCTCCTGGAAATGGTTAGTGATGTAACAACATATTATTGTTTATTCACGAATGGTCAATATTTCAGTTTTTCTCAGTTGGTGGGCATTTTTATTTTGCTAAAAGGTAGAGTAAGATTGTTTTCTTTTTACTATAATCATTTATTGCTATAGAAAAAACATGTTCAATAATTAAAATGATTGAACAAAACCTTGAACTAATAAATTAGGTTATTTGGACAAAATTTTTATTCGGTATATTTATCATTATTAATGAATCCCACTATTAACTACCCCAAATATTGTTTTTATGCAAATTACTGCATAAATTAATAGAAAAGTTTGTATACGGTACGTGTAGTAAAGAAGCCGGTTTGTACCAATAAAGGTGGTCAATGCCATCAAGGTAGTAGTTGTCCAAGTAATGAAACTGAGGTTCAAAACGGATGTCTTGGAAGTGAATGTATATGTTGTGCTCCTGGAAATGGTTAGTGATAAAATATATATTTTATATGAAGGCATTATTCACTTTTGTCACTGTTCATTATATTTGCAAAAGGAAAATTAAATGTAGTTTTATATATGTATACCATTTCTGTTATAAAAAACATCAAAATAGATTTCATGCTTTATATATTTTATGTTTCTAAGTTAGATTATATTCTATGATTAAAATGATTAAGACCAGAATATATAAGAGTTTCTTTAAAAAACTTTTATATATTTCTCATCATTGATGAATCCAGTAAAAACGACTCCAAATATTGTTTAAGCTGTTTACTTAAATAAATTAATAGAAAAGTTTGTATTACAGATACGTGTAGTGAGAAGCCGCTTTGTTCGAATAAAGGAGGTCAGTGCCATCAAGGTAGCAGTTGTCCAAGTAATGAAACTGAGGTTCAAAACGGATGTCTAGGCAGTGAATGTATATGTTGTGCTCCTGGAAATGGTTAGTGATGTAATAATTTATTTTTTATACAATGGTAATATTCAGTTTTCTAAGTGTGCATTTCATTTGCTAAAAGTAAAGTAGATGTTGTTTTACTATATTTCATTTATGCTATAAAAAACATTTTCAATAATTAAAATTATTAAAACCTGAATATAAATGAGGTTATTCAAAATTTTTTTTTTATATTTTTCATTATTAATGAATCCGCTATTAATTACCCCAAATATTCTTGATACAGTATATTGACATAAATTAATAGAAAAGTTTGTATTACAGATACTTGTAGTGAGAAGCTGGTTTGTTCGAATAAAGGAGGTCAGTGCCATCAAGGTAGCAGTTGTCCAAGTAATGAAACTGAGGTTCAAAACGGGTGTCTAGGCAGTGAATGTATATGTTGTGCTCCTGGAAATGGTTAGTGATGTAATAATTTATTTTGTATACAATGGCAATATTCAGTTTTCTCAGTGTGCATTTTATTTGCTAAAAGTAGAGTAGATGCTGTTTTACTATATATCATTTATGCTATAAAAAAACATGTTCAATATTATTTTATTAAAACTTGAATAAAAATGTAGGTTATTTACAATATTTTTTTTATATTTTTATCATTATAATGATCCACTATTAACTACCCCAAATATTCTTCTTTTATGCAGTTATGGACGTATTAAAATTAATAGAAAAGTTTCTATTACATGACTACGTGTAGTGAGAAGCCGGTTTGTACAGATATAGGTGTCATGCCATCAAGGTAGCAGTTGTCCAAGTAATGAAACTAGATGTCAAAACGGATGTCTTGGAAGTGAATGTATATGTGTGCTCCTGAAATGGTTAGTGATAAACTATTGTATTTTATATGAGAAGGCGGAAATATTCAGTTTGTCACTGTTTATTATATTTTGCAAAACGAACATTAAATGTAGTTTTACGATATGTATACCATTTATGTTTTTAAAAAACATCATAGATTTCATGCAGTTTACTTCTGACATAAATTAATAGAAAAGTTTATATTACGAGATCGTGTAGTGAGAAGCCGGATTGTATACCAATAAAGTGTGGTCAATGCCATCAAGGTAGCAGTTGTCCAAGTAATGAAACTGAGGTTGAAAACGGATGTCTAGGCAGTTGAATGGTATATGTTGTGCTCCTGGAAATGGTTAGTGATGTAATAATTTTTTATCATTATTTATTCAATGCAATATTCAGTTTTCTAAGTATGCATTTAATTTGCTAAAAGTGGAGTAGATGTTGTTTTTATTATATGTCATTTGTGATATAAAAACCAAAAAACAATAATTAAAATGATTAAAAGCGAATGATATAAAGAGTTTCTTAGAAAAAATTTTATATATTTCTCATCATTGAAGAGATCCAGTATAAACGACTCCCAAATATTGTTTATGCAGTTTACTGACATAAATTAATAGAAACGTTGTATTACAGATACGTGTAGTGAAAAGCCGGTTTGTACAAATAAAGGAGGTCAATGCATCAAGGTAGCAGTTGTCCAAGTAATGAAACTGGGTCAAAACGGTGGGGTTTCTAAAAGGCAGTGAATGTAAATATGTGTGCTCCTTGGCAATGGTTGTGATGTATATATAATGTTTATACAATGGCAATATTCAGTTTTCCATTGTGCATTTTTATTTGCCTAAAGGAGAGTAGGAAATGTTGGTTTTACTATATATTCATTTATGCTATAAAAAACATGTTCAATAATAAAATTTTGATAAAACCTGAATTAAATAAGGTTTATTTACCAAATTTATTCGGATAATTTATCATTATTAATTTGAATCCACTGATTAACTTACCCATTATGTTTATTGCAAATTAAACTGGACATAAATTAAATTAGAAAGTTTGTATTACAGATTTTACCTGTAGTGAGAAGCCGATTTGTACCAATAAAGGTGGTCATGCCCATTTCAAGTAGTGTTTTCCAAGTTAATGAAACTGGGTTTCAAAACGGATGTCCTTGGAAAAGTGAATGTATATGTTTGTGCTTTCCTGGAAATGGTTAGTGATATAATACATTTTATTTATTTTTTATGAAAGTTTCTTTATTCAACTTTTGTTCACTGTTCATTATATTTGCAAGAAGGAAAATTAAATGTAGTTTTATATAGGTTATACCAATTTCTGATTATAAAAAACTTCAAAATAGATTTCAATGCTTTATAATTTTTATGTTTCTAAGTAGATTTAATTCTGATGAAGTAAATGTTTTTTAAGAAACAGAATATATAAGAATTTTTTTAAAAAACTTTTATATTTCTTCATCATTGATGAATCCAGTTAAAAACGACTCCAAATATTGTTAAGCTTTATTTACTTAAATTTAAATTAATTAAAGAAAAGTTTGTAATTACAGATACGTGTAGTTGAGAAGCCGCTTTGTTTCGAATAAAAGGAGGTCCAGTGCCATCAAGGTAAGCAGTTGTCCAAGTTAATGAAAACTGAGGTTCAAAACTGGATGTTCTAAGGACAGTGCATGTAATATGTTTGTGGCTCCTGGAGGAATGGTTTAGTTGATGTAAATAATTTATTTTTTATACAATGGTAATATTTCAGTTTTCTAACTGTTGCATTTCATTTGCTAAAAGTAAAGTTCGATGTTGTTTTTTACTATATTTTCATGTTTATGCTATAAAAAACATTTTCCAATAATTAAAATTAAAATTTTTAAACCTGAATATAAATGAGGTTATTCCAAATTTTTTTTTAAAATTTTTTTTTTTTTATTTTTCATTATTAATGAATCGGCTAGTTAATTACCCCAAAAGTATTCTTGATACAGTAAATATTGACATAAATTAAATAGAAAAGTTTTGTATTACAGAGGACTTGTAGTAAGAAGCTGGTTTGTTCGAATAAAAGGATGGTCAGTGCCATCAAGTAGCAGTTGTCCAAGCTAAGTAAGAAACTGAGGTTGCAAAACGGGTGTCTAGGCAGTGAATTTATATGATTTGTGCTCCTGTAAATGGGTTAGTGATGTTAATTAAATTTATTTTGTATACATGGCAATATTCACGTTTTCTCAGTGTGGCATTTTTATTTTTTTTGCTAAAAGTCGAGGTAGATGCTGTTTTACTATATATCATTTATGCTATAAAAAAACCAAAAAACATGTTCAATATTAAAATTATTAAAACTTGAATAAAAATGAGGTTATTTACAAGAATTTTTTTATATTTTTATCATTATTAATGAATCCACCACTAATTACTACCCCAAATAAATTTTCCCCTTTTTTTTTTTTTTTTTTTTTTTAAAAACAAAATTGCAGTTTATTGGGACATACAATTAATAGAAAAGTTTCTATTACAGATACGTGGTAGTGAGAAAGCCGGTTTGTACAGATATAGGTGGGTCACTGCCCATCAATGGTAGCTAGTTGTCCCAAGTAATGGAAACTGAGATTCAAAACGGATGTTCCTTGGAAGTGAATGTATATGTTGTGCTCCTGGAAATGGTTAGTGATAACAAATATTTATTTTATATGAAGGGCAATAATTTCAGTTTTTGTCACTGTTTATTATATTTGACAAAACGAACCTTATAATTAAAGTTAGTTTTTAACTTTATAGGTATACCATTTATGTTTTAAAGAAAAAACCATTGCACAAATAAGGTTTCATGCAGTTTTACTGAACATAAATTAATAAAAAGTTTTAAAAGTTTAATATTCCAGGATACGTGTAGTGACAAGCCGGATTGTACCAATAAAGGTGGTCAATGCCATCAAGGTAGCAGTTGTCCAAGTACAATGAAACCTGAGGTTGAAAACGGATGTCTAAGGCAGTGAATGTTATATGTTGTGCTCCTGGAAATGGGTTAGTGGGATGTAATAATTTTATTTTTATTTTTTACAAATGGCAAATAGTTCAGTTTTCCCCCCCCCTAACGTAAAAATGGCATTTAAGTTTGCTACAAAAAGGTGGAGTAGATTTGTTTTGTTTTATTATATGTCATGTTTATGATATAAAAAACAATAATTTAAAAAATGATTAAAAGCAGAATATATAAGAGTTTCTTTAGAAAAATTTTATATATTTCTCATCATTGAAGAGTCCAGTATAAACGACTCCAAATATTGTTTATGCAGTTTACTGACATAAATTAATAGAAACGTTTGTATTACAGATACGTGTAGTGAGAAGCCGGTTTGTACAAATAAAGGAGGTCAATGCCATCAAGGTAGCAGTTGTCCAAGTAATGAAACTGAGGTTCAAAACGGGTGTCTAGGCAGTGAATGTATATGTTGTGCTCCTGGAAATGGTTAGTGATGTAATAATATATTGTTTATACAATGGCAATATTCAGTTTTCTCATTGTGCATTTTATTTGCTAAAAGTAGAGTAGATGTTGTTTTACTATATATCATTTATGCTATAAAAAACATGTTCAATAATTAAAATGATTAAAACCTGAATATAAATAAGGTTATTTACAAAATTTATTCGGATATTTATCATTATTAATGAATCCACTATTAACTACCCCAAATATTGTTTATGCAAATTACTGACATAAATTAATAGAAAAGTTTGTATTACAGATACGTGTAGTGAGAAGCCGGTTTGTACCAATAAAGGTGGTCAATGCCATCAAGGTAGTAGTTGTCCAAGTAATGAAACTGAGGTTCAAAACGGATGTCTTGGAAGTGAATGTATATGTTGTGCTCCTGGAAATGGTTAGTGATATAATATATATTTTATATGAAGGCATTATTCACTTTTGTCACTGTTCATTATATTTGCAAAAGGAAAATTAAATGTAGTTTTATATATGTATACCATTTCTGTTATAAAAAACATCAAAATAGATTTCATGCTTTATATATTTTATGTTTCTAAGTTAGATTATATTCTATGATTAAAATGATTAAGACCAGAATATATAGAATTTTTTTAAAAACTTTATATATTTCTCATCATTGATGAATCCAGTAAAAAACGACTCCCAAAATATTGTTTAAGCTGTTTACTTAAATAAATTAATAGAAAAAGTTGTATTACAGATATGTGTAGTGAGAACCGCTTCGGGGTGTTCGAATAAAGGAGGTCAGTGCCATCAAGGTAGCAGTTGTCCAAGTAATGAAACTGAGGTTCAAAACGGATGTCTAGGCAGTGAATGTATATGTTGTGTTCCTGGAAATGGTTAGTGATGTAATAATTTATTTTTTATACAATGGTAATATTCAGTTTTCTAAGTGTGCATTTCATTTGCTAAAAGTAGAGTAGATGTTGTTTTACTATATTTCATTTATGCTATAAAAAAACATTTTAAATAATTAAAATTATTAAAACCTGAATATAAATGAGTTTATTCAAAATTTTTTTTAAAAATTTTTTTTTTTATATTTTTCATTATTAATGAATCCGCTATTAATTACCCCAAATATTCTTGATACAGTATATTGACATAAATTAATAGAAAAGTTTGTATTACAGATACTTGTAGTGAGAAGCTGGTTTGTTCGAATAAAGGAGGTCAGTGCCATCAAGGTAGCAGTTGTCCAAGTAATGAAACCGAGGTTGTGCTCCTGGAAAAATGGTAGTGAAATGGCAAACGGGTGTCTAGGCAGTGAATATAGTTGTGCTCCTGAAAGGTTATGATGTAATAATTTATTTTTTATGCAATGGCAATATTCAGTTTTCCCTCATTGTGATTTTATTTACTAAAAGTAGAGTAGATGGCTGTTTACTATATATCATTTATGCTATAAAAAAACATGTTCAATAATTAAAATTATTAAAACTTGAATAAAAATGAGGTTATTTACAATTTTTTTTTTTTTATCATTTTTAATGAATCCACTATTAACTACCCCAAATATTCTTTATGCAGTTTATTGACATAAATTAATAGAAAAGTTTCTATTACAGATACGTGTAGTGAGAAGCCGGTTTGTACAGATATAGGTGGTCAATGCCATCAAGGTAGCAGTTGTCCAGTAATGAAACTGAGTTCCAACGGATGTCTTGGAAGTGAATGTATATGTTGTGCTCCTGGAAATGGTTAGTGATAAAATATTTATTTTATATGAAGGCAATATTCAGTTTTGTCACTGTTTATTATATTTGCAAAAGGAACATTAAATGTAGTTTTACTATATGTATACCATTTATGTTATAAAAAACATCAAAATAGATTTCATGCAGTTTACTGACATAAATTAATAGAAAAGTTTATATTACAGATACGTGTAGTGAGAAGCCGGTTTGTACCAATAAAGGTGGTCAATGCCATCAAGGTAGCAGTTGTCCAAGTAATGAAACTGAGGTTCAAAACGGATGTCTAGGCAGTGAATGTATATGTTGTGCTCCTGGAAATGGTTAGTGATGTAATAATTTATTTTTTATACAATGGCAATATTCAGTTTTCTAAGTGTGCATTTCATTTGCTAAAAGTGGAGTAGATGTTGTTTTATTATATGTCATTTATGCTATAAAAAACATTTTCAATAATTAAAATGATTAAAAGCAGAATATATAAGAGTTTCTTTAGAAAACTTTTATATATTTCTCATCATTGATGAGTCCAGTATAAACGACTCCAAATATTGTTTATGCAGTTTACTGACATAAATTAATAGAAACGTTTGTATTACAGATACGTGTAGTGAGAAGCCGGTTTGTACAAATAATAAAGGAGGGTTTTTCCCTCAATGCCATCAAGGTTAGCAGTTGTCCAAGTAATGAAATTGAGGTTCAAAACGGATGTCTAGGCAGTGAATGTATATGTTGTGCTCCTGGAAATGGTTAGTGATGTAATAATTTATTTTTTATACAATGGCAATATTCAGTTTTCTCAGTGTGCATTTTATTTGCTAAAAGTAGAGGTAAAGGATTTCTTACTATATGTCATTTATGCTATAAAAAATATTTTCAATAATTGAAATTAATAAAACCTGAATATAAATGAGGTTATTTTAAAAAAAAATTTTTCGATATTTTTCATTATTAATAAAACCGCTATTAATTACCACAAATATTCTTTATACAGTTTATTGACATAAATTTATAGAAAAGTTTGTATTACAGATACATGTAGTGAGAAGCCGCTTTGTTTGAATAAAGGAGGTCAATGCCATCAAGGTAGCAGTTGTCCAAGTAATGAAACTGAGGTTCAAAACGGATGTCTAGGCAGTGAATGTATATGTTGTGCTCCTGGAAATGGTTAGTGATGTAATAATTTATTTTTTATACAATGGCAATATTCAGTTTTCTGTTTGCATTTTATTTGCTAAAAGTAGAGTAAATTTTTTTTACTATATGTCATTTATGCTATAAATTTTTTTTTCAATAATTAAAATGAATAAAACCTGATTACAAATGAGGTTATTTAAGAAATTTTTTTGGATATTTTTCATTATTAATGAATCCGCTATTAATTACCCCAAATATTCTTTATACAATATATTGACATAAATTAATACAAAAGTTTGTATTACAGATACGTGTAGTGAGAAGCCAGTTTGTTCGAATAAAGGAGGTCAATGCCATCAAGGTAGCAGATGTCCAAGTAATGAAACTGAGGTTCAAAACGGGTGTCTAGGCATTGAATGTATATGTTGTGTTCCTGGAAATGGTTAGTGATGTAATAATTTATTTTTTATACAATGGCAATATTCACTCTTCTCAGTGTGCATTTTATTTGCTAAAAGTAGAGTAGATGTTGTCTTACTATATGTCACTGACGCTATAAAAAACATGTTCAATAATTAAAATTATTAAAACCTGAATATAAATGAGTTTATTTACAAAATTTTTTGGATATTTTTCATTATTAATGAATCCACTATTAACCCTTTAACGCCGATTGGATGTATTTAACGTCGACGAAAATTGTCTGTCGGGTGCCAATTGGACGTATGGTACGTCGACGAAAAGTTTTTTTTTTAAATTCCCGGAAAAATAGTTATAGGCCTATTAGGCCAAAACTTTTGAATCACGCGCCTTGGGGAATGCTGGGAGCTCACGGATCAAGGCGTTGTTTTGTTTACAATCGTTACCCAGGCGCGAAGCGCGAATTTCTTTCTTCTCGCACAAAAAGCATCAGCGACACTTCTCAGAAATTATTTCATCACTTTGACATAATTTATGCACCATTTTACATTAGCCGTTACATGGAGTATTATATATGAAAATGTGCGAAATGTAATGTAGAATACAACGAAAAAAAACTCATGGTGGTAGCTTTTATCAGTTTTGAAATATTCTTATATAAATAACGATATGTGCCAAAATTTCAACCTTTTGTCAACTTTGACTCTACCGAAATGGTCGAAAAACGCAATTGTAAACTAAAACTCTTATATTCTAGTAATATTCAATCATTTACCTTAAATTTGCAACAAATTGGAAGTCTCTAGCACAGTATTTCGATTTATGGTGAATTTATGAAAAAAACCTTTTCCTTCCATGCGGTAACTCTTCGAAAAAATCATAAATTTTTTCATCCGATTGTCGTAATGTTTGCACCATTTTAAATTAGCCGTTACATAAAGTTTTATATATTGAAATGTGTGCAATTTCATGTAGAATACAACAAAAAACAACCCATGGTTGTAGCTTTTATCAGTTTTGAAATATTTTCATATAAATAACGATAATTGCCAATATGAACCTTCGGTCAACTTAGACTTGACCGAAACGGTAAAAAAACGCAATTGTAAGCTAAAACTCATATATTCTAGTAATATGCAATCATTTACCTTTATTTTGCAACAAATTGGAAGTCTCTAGCACAATATTTCGATTTATGATGAATTTATGATAAAAAAAAAAAAACATTTTCCTTGCGTCTGCACGGTAACTCTTCCGAAAAAAATCAGAAATTTTTTTCGTCCGATTGTCGTAATGTTTGCACCATTACAAATTAGCCGTTACATAAAGTTTTATATTTGAAAATGTGTGCAATTTCATGTAGAATACAACTAAAAGCAACCCATGGTTGGTTATCAGGTTTGAAATATTTTCATATAAAAAACGATAAATAGAAAAAATTTTTTCTTCGGTCAAGTTCAACTCGACCGAATTGGCCAAAAACTGCAATTGTAAGCTACAACACTTACAGTCTAGTAATACTCAATCAATTACCTTCATTTTGCAACAAACGGGAAGTCTCTAGCACAATATTTCAATTTATGGTGAATTTTTGAAAAAAGCTTTTTTTGACGTCCGCGCGTTACGAATTCATGCATCATTCTGTGATATTTTCTCCGTGTTGCCTTGATTGTTTTACAATGTATTATATACCAAAATGATTGCAATTTAGTGTACAATACAACTAAAAAAATAATTAACTCGTTAGCTTTAACCGTTTTCCTCAGCGTGATTTGTATACAATTATATATGAATTTTTTTTTCGAGGTGTCATATATCCCAATATTTATATATGATAATGATATTTTTTTTCAATTCTGATGGTGTCATACTAAACTTCAGGCAATGAAAAAAAGGAGCAAAAATGAACTCTAAATCTTGAAAACTAAGCGTGCTGTGATTTTTTGAAAAAAACATTTTTTCCACTTTAGCGCTCATTCACGAACGCCGCCGGCATACAGGAGACGATTTTTAAAATATCGCTTCGGCGTTCAAGGGTTAACTACCCCAAATATTCTTTATGCAGTTTATTGACATAAATTAATAGAAAAGTTTGTATTATAGATACATGTAGTGAGAAGCCGGTTTGTACAAATGAAGGAGGTCAATGCCATCAAGGTAGCAGTTGTCCAAGTAATGAAACTGAGGTTCAAAACGGATGTCTTGGCAGTGAATGTATATGTTGTGCTCCTGGAAATGGTTAGTGATAGAATATTTATATATATATACATATATATAAATATATATATATATATATATATATATAGATATATATATATACATATTAAAGGCATTTCTTTTGTCACTGTTTATTATATTTGCAAGAGGAAAATTAACCGTAGTTTTACTATACATATACCATTTATGTTATAAAAAACATCAAAATAGATTTCATGCTTTATATAGTTTATGTTTCTAAGTTAGATTATATTCTATGATTAAAATTATTAAAAGTAGAACATATAAGAGTTTCTTTAAAAAGCTTATAGATATTTCTCATCATTGATGAATCCAGTATAAACAACTCCAAATATTGTTTATGCAATTTACTGACATAAATTAATAGAAAAGTTTGTATTACAGATACGTGTAGTGAAAAGCCGGTTTGTACAAATAAAGGTGGTCAATGCCATCAAGGTAGCAGTTGTCCAAGTAATGAAACTGAGGTTCAAAACGGATGTCTTGGCAGTGAATGTATATGTTGTGCTCCTGGAAATGGTTGGTGATAAAATATTTTTATATAAAAGCAATATTCAGTTTTATTACTATGTATTTTCTTTGCAAAAGGAAAATTAACCGTAGTTTTCCTATACGTATACCATTTATGTTATAAAAAACATCAAAATAGATTTCATGCTTTATATAGTTTATGTTTCTAAGTTAGATTATATTCTATAATTAAAATGATTAAAAGCAGAATATATAAGAGTTTTTTTAAAAAGCTTATAGATATTTCTCATCATAGATGAGACCACTATTAACTACCCCAAATATTCTTTATGCAGTTTACTGACATAAATTAATAGAAAAGTTTGTATTACAGATACGTGTAGTGAGAAGCCGGTTTGTACAAATAAAGGAGGTCAATGCCCATCAATGGGTAAGCAGTTTGTACCAAGTAAGTAATGAAAGTGTGGTTCAAAACGGATGTCTAGGCAGTGAATGTATATGTTGTGCTCCTAGAAATGGTTAGTGATGTAATAATTTATTTTTTATACAATTACAATATTCAGTTTTGTCAGTGTGCATTTTATTTGCTAAAAGTAGAGTAGATGTTGTTTTACTATATGTCATTTATGCTATAAAAAAACATTTTCAATAATTAAAATTATTGAAACATGAATATAAATGAGTTTATTTACAAAATTTTGGGGATATTTTTCATTATTAATGAATCCAGTATTAACCCAATAACCGTTTTCTATGGGAAGCAGCTTTGTTGCCCCTAGCTGTCACCTAAGAGTGCAGGCAGCAAAAATGTACGCTACCCAGATTGTCAGCAAAAAGTAAAAAATACATGGCAACTGCCCTCCCGGGCATGCTATCTTTTCAGTGCAGGGGGGCTACATTAGATTATTTTCAATTTCTGTATCTTATTCCATATATTCTAACTCATATAAGTGCAGTAACATACATACGGCCGTTCCCTTTAACCACTGTCTCGTATTTATATGTCTGCTCTTTCCAGCCATGATAATAATAATAATAATAATAATAATAATAATAATAATAATAATAATAATAATAATAATAATAATAATGATACGTTTTACAAGTATTTATAGCATGCAAGGTCGTGTACAATTGGTGGGCAGGTCTGTGAGCAAGGATTTTAATTGGTCGTTGGGTGGTAACGAAATCTCTCCCTGAGGCGTTTAGATCTGCATGGTCTGGCCAGAGTTATTTGCATGGGTTGGGTGTTGGTTGGGGTACCCACCTGTTGGGCGGAAGGTACTGCTGCAGGCTGTCCAGATGACACATCTTCCGCTCGTTCTCTCCCGCTTTCTCTCTCTGCTTCTTCCTCTCTTTCTCTCTCTCTTACTTTCTTTCTTTCTCTCTCTGCAAATTCCTCTCTCTCTCTCTATTTCTCTTTCGCTCCTCCTCACTCTCTCTCTTTCTCTCTCTGCTTGTTCTCTCTCTCTCTCTCCTCCCTCGATCTCTCCTCTCTCTCTCTCGTGGCGGTATACGGAGTCGGTTGGTTTCTTGTGCTATTTCTTCTTATGATGGTAGGAAGATTCTGTTCCTTTTACCATGTTGATAGTCGGTTTTTTCTCTAATGTGTGTAATGCTTCAAGATAACGTAGGCGTTTCCGGTCCGGTGCATGGTCAATAATTTCTATGTTCGTTATAAGTTCTGCTCTCTCTGGTCTCCTGTTATGTTTTTCCCTGTAGTGAATGAAAATGGCCCCTTCTTGAAGGTGGCATGAGAGACGCATGGAGAGACTGGTGGTGGTCATCCCGATATAAGAATGGTGGCATCCATCCACTGAGCATGTGAATTCATAGATGACACTCCTTCTCTTCTAAGACGTTTTTGGGGGCGCCGGGTTGTTTTTAAGAAGCAGCTGGCTGGTTTTCATGTTTTTGTAATAAATTATGAGGCTAATTTTATCACTTTCTGTAGTGGGGGAGGCATTTTCACTGATTATTTTCCTTATAGCCTTTTTGTCTTCCAAATATTTGCGGTGCATATAATTTAAAAAAAAATATTTTTATAGCTCCACTTTGGTCGTTAGTTTCGGTCGTTCTTTCCTGGTGCAATTTATTTATGGAGTCCCTCGTTTGGCGCTCGACCACGTGGTTTGAAAAGTTATTGTTGATGAGGACTTGTGTAGACCTTTCGATCTCCATGGTGGTTTCTCTCCATGTGGAACAGTGTGTAGGGGCGCGGCGGACGAAGGCATCTACTACTGATCTTTTATACCTGTCTGGGCACTCGCTGGACCCATTAAGGCATAGACCCGGGTTTGTGGGTTTCTTGTAAACCGTGGTGGTGTATCCCGTAGGGGTCTGCTGTACCCGAACGTCCAGGAAGGGTTTCACCGTCAATGCTGCGTTTACATGTGAAGTGGAGGATGGAGCAATCTTCGAAAGTCTTTCTTAAAGTTTCAAGGTCCTCTTCTCTGTCAACTCTTATGAAGGTGTCGTCTATGTAGTGGTAGTATTGGGGAGGGCCGGTGATCTTTTTGAAAACCCTTTCTTCGATAACACTCATGTAGAAGTTTGCAAATAGAACCCCTAATGGGGATCCCATTGCCACGCCGTCAATCTGGCAATAAAGATGTCCTCTGTGAGTTGTGAATGGTGCCTTTTTGGTGCATATTTCAAGAAAGGCTTTTAGGTCGGAGATGTTCAAAGCCTGTGTGTCCTCACATCTATATACTCTATCGAGAATGTGTTCAATCGTCTCGTCGACTGGAACGTTCGTGAAGAGGCTCTCGACGTCAAGAGAGGCGATGATACCTGTAGACGGAGAGTCTCGGAGTTTACGTAAAAAGTCGGTAGACGACTGTAGACAATACCTGTCAGGGATATATGGCGTGAGGAGTTCATCGAGTCTCTTCGCGATTTTGTAAGTTGGGGTTGGGATTTGGCTTATAATAGGGCAGAGAGGATTACCAGGCTTGTGGGTTTTTACGGTGCTGTTAATATACCCTGGATTAAAGTCATCCTGGGCAAGGGGAAGCCTGGGAGCATTCCTAGTGTCATGGATTCTTTCGACCGTCCTATGATTGTCTCGTTGGATGTCTTCGATGCGGTTCTTGTTGATTTTTCTGAATTTGGATTGATCAGCCTGTATTTGGTCCAGTTTCTCGTGATATTCAGAGGTCTTGATGAGCACTAGGGCAGCAGCTTTATCTGCCCTTCTTATTGTTATTTCTTGGTTTGCTTTCAAGTTTTTAGCAGTTTTTTTCAATTCTCTGGTAAGGATAGCGCTTCTGTATGGGGCACCTCGGTTGGTAAGGGCTATGGGAATATCAGCGTGTTGCCATTGGAAAATAACATTCTTTTGGAACAGACACGCATTCATTTTTTCATGTAAGGAAGTTTATTCGTTGTGCATAAAACCCTTTCTTCTTTTGACGCTCTAGAATTTATAAATAATAGGATACAACAATTGGCCATTCGAATTATTCTTAATAATAATCAGATTTTTCTTTGACAAGCCATTGAAATGGTATGTAATAAATTTGATTCGAAAAGATCTCACATTTTGTAGTCCGTATAATCCAGTCTTTGGGCTAAAGCTAGGTTTGTTATGAATTCTACACCATCCACGATGCATGTATGTTTTGGACATAGACAAAAATTAAATAAAAGTAAACTGTATAGAATTTCTAAGTGATATATATATATATATATATCTATATATATTATAATATTATATATATATATATATATATATATATATATTATATATCAGAGAGAGAGAGAGAGAGAGAGAGAGAGAGAGAGAGAGAGAGAGAGAGAGAGAGAGAGAGAGGCATATCCAATGATCAGTTGTTTTTTGTTGTCATCTCTTCTTTCCTCCCACCTGCATCGAGTTTGGTGGGTGGAACAACTCGAACATCAGTAAGAGAATGGTGCCTCGGATTATCCCTAGTCCTTTTGACCGATTCCAATTCCTTGTTTCATGGGCAATGGCGGATTTAGTGATCTCCCTTTCGTACAAGCACATTACTTTTATACTTTTACTTTCCCCGTGACTTTTGACCGTCGACAAGGGAATTCCGAATTGGCCATCATCAATGAAAGAAGGAACTGGAATCTTTCAAAGGGACTCTTTATAATTCCAGACCCTAACACCAAGCGTATCAAATTCATCCTGGGTGGGAGGTAACGGGAGCAGTAAACAAAAACAACCAATCATTTCATTCAGTATCAACTACGATGCTATTGTACAAATTTCTGTATTCGCCAGTTATCTGTATCAAACCAAAATGACCATGGACATGTAGTACGTTTTAGACGCTGCCACTTTTCCCAGATTTGATTCATAAAACCTTGACCTAAGCTCAGACGTCGTGTAGATGCGGCAACACACCGCCACACCTTTCCATACTAGGTTCTGATATCTAACCGTGAAGAAGTAAAATTAAATGAAATCTGAAGAATTGAAATCATTTAGTAAAATGCTTTGATAAAAAGATGGGGTGAAGATAATCTAGTTTCTAATCACCTAAATAAATCATATTAACTCCCAATGTCTAGCCCAGACTCCGTGATGAAAATAAATGAAACAGTGTTATAAAAAAAAACCGTTATTGGTTCCTCAAGTGATGGCAGATTAACTCGGCCTTGTCCTGGAAGGGCCTCTTTCTTCTGGACAGCCCGGGGGAGGGATAAGTAGGATTTTATGACCGGATTAAAGAACCCTGAATTGTGGAATGCAAATTATCTGTAGTCAGATTGTAAGTCGGGAAGAAGTTTGGAAATGTAGCTAATGACACCCATATTGTGTCCAGTGTTTCTGTGTGCACTATAAGTCAAATTATATACTTGACACTCATGCATACTCATATATATATATCGTTCCTCTTGTAGTGTTGTTAGAGTTCTCTAACGTTATATTTTCTCAATGTCAAAATTTTTGGGTTCGAATTTCTGTATATAGCACCAGTGTTCAAAGGAGGGTAAAGTAGAATACTAAGAAAACCATTCTCTCTCTCTCTCGCTTACTCTCTCGTCTCTCTCTCTTCTCTATATATTAGTATATATATATATATATATATATATATATATATATATATATATATATAATAATATATCTATATATATATATCTATCTACTCTCTCTCTCTCTCTCTCTCTCTCCACGACTTAGACTAAAGGGTAAATTGATTAAGAAAATGGTGATAGAGATAAATTTCATCATCTGTTTTTATAGATTTTCCTTTATTGATGTAATGAAACTGCCATCGTTGTCAAATAAGAAATCTTAGGACCGGAAATTACTGGTAACCCATTCAGAATCATTACATATATTCATACTTTATTGTCTTTATCTTGTTTACCCTCTGTTTTCGTTTTCATCGTTATCACTATCGGATGAATTTTCAGCAATGTTGCGTAAGAATTTTGTACATCACTTTCATTTCGAATATGGTACTTGTGTATTGTCTCATAAATGAAAGTTTGTGCGTTCTACATCTAACTGCATGTTCTGTAACGTTCCAGTACATTTTAATGCATTAAAGTGGGAAAAATATCCTTTTTTAAATTGCGCTAGAGCTAGAAAAGAAAAACAGAAGAAAACCACTCACGACTGATGCTAAGTTGGCTTAGAAAGGATTATAGCCCCTCTACCCCCTGCGTTGAAAGACCAAAATTCCGTGTGAATGAACGACCAGCCAGCTGCGTGTTGTCTCGCTACATAGCGTAGTCGCCAAGTAATTGACGAATTCCTGCATTAGATTTAGAGAATCAGGAAAATTAGGAAAAAAGGGGTTCGGGAGGAAGTGTTTTTGTTTGGATAAGGTCTACACCACTTCCTCGGACCTAGAGAGAATACATTATAGAGGATTTACCTTTAAAGAAAGGCAGAAAAAATCAATCGTAATATACGCACTAAACGTCACGTTCAGAACATCTGCTCCCCGTATATATACGTACTAAACGGCTCAGTTAGCATTGGCGTGCTACGTATATATACGTACTAAACGTTAAAGGGTTAACTACCACAAATATTCTTTATGCAGTTTATTGAAAAAATTAATAGAAAAGTTTGTATTACAGATACGTGTAGTGAGAAGACAGTTTGTACAAATAAAGGAGGTCAATGCCATCAAGGTAGCAGTTGTCCAAGTAATGAAACTGAGGTTCAAAACGGATGTCTTGGCAGTGAATGTATATGTTGTGCTCCTGGAAATGGTTAGTGATAAAATATTTTTTTATATAAAGGCAATATTCATTTTTGTCACAGTTTATTTTATTTGCTAAAGGAAAATTAAATGTACTTTCACTATACGTATACCATTTATGTTATAAAAGACATCAAAATAGATTTCATTCTTTATATAGTTTATGTTTCTAAATTAGATTATATTCTATGATTAAAATGACTGAAAGCAGAGTATATAAGAGTTTCTTTAAAAAGCTTATAGATATTTCTCATCATTGATGAATCCAATATAAACTACTCCAAATATTGTTTATACAGTTTACTGACATAAATTAATAGAAAAGTTTATATTACAGATACTTGTGGTGAGAAGCCAGTTTGTACAAATAAAGGAGGTCAATGCCATCAAGGTAGCAGTTGTCCAAGTAATGAAACTGAGGTTCAAAATGGATGTCTTGGCAGTGAATGTATATGTTGTGCTCCTGGAAATGGTTAGTGATGTAATAATTTATTTTTTATACAATGGCAATATTTAGTTTTCTCAGTGTGCATTTTATTTGCTAAAAGTAGAGTAGATGTTTTTTCACTATATATCATTAATGCTATAAAAAACGTATACAAATTGAAATCATTAAAACCTGAATATAAATGAGTTCATTTAAACAAATTTTTGGATATTTTTCATTATTACTGAATCCACTATTAACTACCCCAAATATTCTTTATGCCACTTTATTGACCCCATATTCTTTATGCAGTTTATTGACTAAATTAATAGAAAAAGTTCGTATTACAAGATACGTGTAGTGAGAAGCCGGTTTGTACAAATAAAGGAGGTCAATGCCATCAAGGTAGCAGTTGTCCAAGTAATGAAACTGAGGTTCAAAACGGATGTCTTGGCAGTGAATGTATATGTTGTGCTCCTGGAAATGGTTAGCGATAAAATATTTTTTATATAAAAGCAATGTTCAATTTTATTACTATGTATTTTATTTGCAAAAGGAAAATTAACCGTAGTTTTCCTATACATATACCATTTATGTTTTTAAGTTAGGTTATATTCTATGATTAAAATTATTAAAGGCGGAATATATAACAGTTTCTTTAAAAAGCTTATAAATATTTCTCATCAATGAATCATCCAGTATAAACAACTCCAAATATGGTTTATGCAGTTTACTGACATAAATTAATAGAAAAGTTTGTATTACAGATACATGTAGTGAGAAGCCAGTTTGTACAAATAAAGGAGGTCAATGCCATCAAGGTAGCAATTGTCCAAGTAATGAAACTGTGATTCAAAACGGATGCCTTGGCAGTGAATGTATATGTTGTGCTCCTGGAAATGGTTAGTGATGTAATAATTTATTTTTTATACAATGGCAATATTCAGTTATGTCAGTGTGCATTTTATTTGCTAAACTAGAGTAGATGTTTTACTATATGTCATTTATGCTATAAAAAACATGTTCAATAATTAAAATTATTAAAACCTTAATATGTGAGGTTTTTTACAAATTTGTTTTGGATATTTATCATTATTAATGAATCCACTGTTAACTACCCCAAATATTCATTATGCAGTTTATTGACATAAATTAATAGAAAACTTTGAATTACAGATACGTGTAGTGAGAAGCCAGTTTGTTTGAATAAAGGAGGTCAATGCCTTCAAGGTAGAAGTTGTCCAAGTAATGAAACTGAGGTTCAAAACGGATGTCTTGGCAGTGAATGTATATGTTGTGCTAATGGAAATGGTTAGTGATAAAATATTTTTTTATAAAAAGACAATATTCAGTTTTGTCACTGTTTATTATATTTGCAAAAGGAAAATAAACTAGTACATACTATCACATATTAACATTTAATATTATAAATATTTATTCATAGATTTCATGCTTTATGAAATTTATGTTTTTAAGTTAGATTATATTCTATGATTAAAAAGATTAAAAGCAGAATATATAAGCGTTTCTTTAGAAAGGTTTTATATATTTCTCATTATTAATGATTCCAGTATAAATAACGCCAAATATTTATTTAGCAGTTTACTGACATAAATTAATAGAAAAGTTTCTATTACAGATACGTGTAGTGAGAAGCCGGTTTGTTCGAATAAAGGAGGTCAATGCCATCAAGGTAGCAGTTGTCCAAGTAATGAAACTGAGGTTCAAAACGGATGTCTTGGCAGTGAATGTATATGTTGTGCTCCTGGAAATGGTTAGTGATAAAATATTTATTTTATATGAAGGCAATATTCAGTTTTGTCACTGTTTATTATATTTGCAAATGGAAAATTAAATGTAGTTTTACTATACATATATCATTTATGCTATAAAAAAACATCAAAATAGATTTCATGCTTTATATAGTTTATGTTTTTAAGTTAGATTATATTCTGTGATTAAAATGATTAAAAGCAGAATATTTAAGAGTTTCTTTAAAAAACTTTTATATATTTCTCATCATGATGAATCCAGTATAAACGACTCCAAATATTGTTTATACAGTTTACTGACATAAATTAATAGAAACGTTTGTATTACAGATACCTGTAGCGAGAAGCCAGTTTGTACAAATAAAGGAGGTCAATGCCATCAAGGTAGCAGTTGTCCAAGTAATGAAACTGAGGTTCAAAACGGATGTCTAGGCAGTGAATGTATA
Source organism: Macrobrachium nipponense (assembly GCF_015104395.2). NCBI lineage: Eukaryota > Metazoa > Arthropoda > Malacostraca > Decapoda > Palaemonidae > Macrobrachium > Macrobrachium nipponense. The sequence goes on along the minus strand of NC_061090.1, from coordinate 25,425,248 downwards.
TGTTGTGCTCCTGGAAATGGTTAGTGATGTAATAATTTATTTTTTATACAATGGCAATATTCAGTTTTGTCAGTGTGGATTTTATTTGCTAAAAGTAGAGTAGATGTTGATTTACTATATGTCATTTATACTATAAAAAGCATGTTCAATAATTAAAATGATTAAACCTGAATATAAATGACGTTATTTGAAATTTTTTTTGGATATGTTTCATTATTAATGAATCCGCTATTAATTACCCCAAATATTCTTTATACGGTATATTGACATAAATTAATAGAAAAGTTTGTATTACAGATACATGTAGTGAGAAGCCAGTTTGTTCAAATAAAGGAGGTCAATGCCATCAAGGTAGCAGTTGTCTAAGTAATGAAACTGAGGTTCAAAACGGATGTCTTGGGAGTGAATGTATATGTTGTGCTCCTGGAAATGGTTAGTGATAAAATATTTTTTTCATATAAAGGCAATATTCAGTTTTATCACTGTTTATTACATTTGCAAAATGAGAATTAAATGTATTTTTACTATATGTTATAAAAAAACATTAAAACAGATTTCATACTTTATATATTTTATGTTTTTATGTTAGATTATATTCTATGATTAAAATTATTGAAAGCAGAGTATATAAGAGTCTCTTTAAAAAGCTTTTATATATTTCTCATCATTGATGAATCCAGTATAAACGACCCCAAATATTGTTTATGCAGTTTACTGACATAAATTGATAGAAAAGTTTGTATTACAGATACGTGTAGTGAGAAGCCGGTTTGTACAAATAAAGGAGGTCAATGCCATCAAGGTAGCAGTTGTCCAAGTAATGAAACTGTGGTTCAAAACGGATGTCTTGGTAGTGGATGTATATGTTGCGCTCCTGGAAATGGTTAGTGATGTAATAATTTATTTATGTGCATTTTATTGGTAAAAGTAAAGTAGATGTTGTTTTACTATATGCCATTTATGCTATAAAAAAAATGTTTAACAATTATAATGATTAAAACCTAAATATATATGAGTTTATTTATGAAAATTTTTGGATATTTTTCATTAATAATGAATCCACTGTTAATTACCCCAAATATTCTTTATACAGTATATTGACATAAATTAATAGAAAAGTTTGTATTACAGATACATGTAGTGAGAAGCCGGTTTGTTCGAATAAAGGAGGTCAATGCCATCAAGGTAGCAGTTGTCCAAGTAATGAAACTGAGGTTCAAAACGGATGTCTTGGGAGTGAATGTATATGTTGTGCTCCTGGAAATGGTTAGTGATAAATTATTTTTTTCATATAAGGGCAATATTCAGTTTTGTCACTGTTTATTACATTTGCAAAATGAGAATTAAATGTATTTTTACTATATGTTATAAAAAAACATTAAAATAGATTTCATACTTTATATTTTTTATGTTTTTATGTTAGATTATATTCTATGATTAAAATTATTAAAAGCAGAGTATAATAAGAGTCTCTTTAAAAAGCTTTTATATATTTTTCCTCATCATTGATTGAACTCCAGTATACACGACCCACCCCCAAATATTGTTTATTTTTGCAGTTTGAAGTTAACAAAATTAATAGAAAAAGTTTGTTTTAGACCAGATATGTGTAGTGAGAAATCATTTGTACAAATAAAGGAGGTCAATGCCATCAAGGTAGCAGGTTTGGGTTCCAAATGTAATGAAACTGAGGTTCAAAACGGATGTCTTGGCAGTGAATGTATATGTTGTGCTCCTGGAAATGGTTAGTGATAAGATATTTTTTTTTTATATAAAGTCAATATTCAGTGTTGTCCCTTTTTATTACATTTGCAAAAAGAAAATTAAATGTAATTTTACTATAAGTATACCATTTATGTCATAAAAAAACATCAAAATAAATTTCCTGCTTTATATAGTTTATGTTTCTAAGTTAGGTTACATTCTATGATTAAAATTATTAAAAGCAGAATATATAAGAGTTTACTTAAAAAGCTTTTATATATATTTCTCATCATTGATGAATTCAGTATAAATGACTCCAAATATTGTTTATGCAATTTACTGACATAAATTAATAGAAAAGTTTGTATTAGAGATACGTGTAGTGAGAAGCCGGTTTGTACAAATAAAGGAGGTCAATGCCATCAAGATAGCAGTTGTCCAAGTAATGAAACTGAGGTTCAAAACGGATGTCTTGGCAGTGAATGTATATGTTGTGCTCCTCGAAATGGTTAGCGATAAAATATTTTTTATATAAAGGCAATATTCAGTTTGGTCACTGTTTATTACATTTGTAAAAGGAAAATTAAATGTAGTGTTACTATACGTATACCATTTATGTTATAAAAAACATCAGAATACATTTTATGCTTTATATAGTTTATGTTTCTAAGTTAGATTATACTCTGTGATTAAAATTATTAAAAGCAGAAAATATAAGAGTTTCTTTAAAAAGCTTATAGATATTTCTCATCATTGATGAATCCACTAATCACTACCCCAAATATTCTTTATGTAGTTTACTGACATAAATTAATAGAAAAGTTTGTATTACAGATACGTGTAGTGAGAAGCCGGTTTGTACAAATAAAGGAGGTCAATGCCAACAAGGTAGCAGTTGCCCAAGTAATGAAACTGAGGTTCAAAACGGATGTCTTGGCAGTGAATGTATATGTTGTGCTCCTGGAAATGGTTAGTGATAAGATACTTTTTTTATATTTAGTCAATAATCAGTTTTGTCACTGTTTATTATATTTGCAAAAGGAAAATAAAATGTAATTTTACTATACATATACCATTTCTGTCATAAAAAAACATCAAAATAAATTTCCTGCTTTATATAGTGTAAGTTTCTAAGTTAGGTTATATTCTATGATTAAAATTATTAAAAGCAGAATATATAAGAGTTTACTTAAAAAGCTTTTATATATATTTCTCATCATTGATGAATTCAGGTTAAACGACTCCAAATATTGTTTATGCAGTTTACTGACATAAATTAATAGAAAAGTTTGTATTACAGATACGTGTAGTGAGAAGCCGGTTTGTACAAATAAAGGAGGTCAATGCCATCAAGGTAGCAGTTGTCCAAGTAATGATACTGAGGTTCAAAACGGATGTCTTGGCAGTGAATGTATTTGTTGTGCTCCTGGAAATGGTTAGTAATGAAAAATTTTTGTATATAAAAGCAATATTCATTTTTATTACTATATATTTTCTTCGCAAAAGGAAAATTAACCGTAGTTTTCCTATACGTATACCATTTATGTTATCAAAAACATCAAAATAGATTTTATGCTTTATATAGTTTATGTTTCTAAGTTAGTTTATATTCTATGAATAAAACTATTAAAAGCAGAATATATAAGAGTTTCTTTAAAAAGCTTATAAACATTTCTCATCAATGATGAATCAAGTATAAACAACTCCAAATATTGTTTATGCAGTTTACTGACATAAATTGATAGAAAAGTTTGTATTACAGATACGTGTAGTGAGACGCCAGTTTGTACAAATAAAGGAGGTCAATGCCATCAAGGTAGCAGTTGTCCAAGTAATGAAACTGAGGTTCAAAACGGGTGTCTTGGCAGTAAATGTATATGTTGTGCTCCTGGAAATGGTTAGTGATGTAATAATTTATTTTTTATACAATGGCAATATTCAGTTTTGTCAGAGTGCATTTTATTTGCTAAAAGTAGAGTAGATGTTGTTTTACTATATGTCATTTATGCTATAAAAAAACCTGTTCAATGATTAAAATGATTAAACCTGAATATAAAGGAGGTTATTTACAAACATTTTTGGATATTTTTCATTATTAATAAATCCACTACTAACTGCTGCAAATATTCTTTATGTAGTTTATTGACATAAAATAATCGAAATGTTTGTATTACAGATACGTGTAGTGAGAAACTGGTTTGTATAAATAAAGGAGGTCAATGCCATCAAGGTAACAGTTGTCCAAGTAATGAAACTGAGGTTCAAAACGGATGTCTTGGCAGTGAATGTATATGTTGTGCTCCTGGAAATGGTTAGTGATGTACTAATTTATTTTTTTATACAACGGCAATATTCAGTTTTCTGTGTACATTTTATTGGTAAAATTAAAGTAGATGTTGTTTTACTATATGCCATTTATGTTATAAAAACATGTTCTACAATTAAAAATGTTAAAACCTGAGGTTATTTACAAAATTTTTGGATATTTTTCATTATTAATAAATCCACTATTAAGTACCCCAAATATTGCTTATGCAGTTTACTGACATATATTAATAGAAAAGTTTGTATTACAGATACGTGTAGTGAGAAACCGGTTTGTGCAAATAAAGGAGGTCAATGCCATCAAGGTAGCAGCTGTCCAAGTAATGAAACTGAGCTTCAAAACGGATGTCTTGGCAGTGAATGTATATGTTGTGCTCCTCGAAATGGTTAGCGATAAAATATTTTTTATATAAAGGCAATATTCAGTTTTGTCATTGTTTATTACATTTGCAAAAGGAAAATTAAATGTAGTGTTACTATACATATACCATTTATGTTATAGAAAATAGATTTCATGCTTTATATAGTTTATGTTTCTAAATTAGATTATACTCTATAATTAAAATTATTAAAAGCAGAATATATAAGAGTTTCTTTAAAAAGCTTACAGATATTTTTCATCATTGATGAATCCATTATTAACTACCACAAATATTTTTTATGCAGTTTATTGACATAAATTAATAGAAAAGTTTGTATTACAGATACGTGTAGTGAGAAGCCGGTTTGTATAAATAAAGGAGGTCAATGCCATCAAGGTAGCAGTTGTCTAAGTAATGAAACTGAGGTTCAAAACGGATGTCTAGGCAGTGAATGTATATGTTGTGCTCCTGGAAATGGTTAGTGATAAAATATTTTTTTTATAATAAAGCAATAATCAGTTTTATTACTATGTATTTTCTTTGCAAAAGGACAATTAACCGTAGTTTTCCAATACATATACCATTTATGTTATAAAAAACATCAAAATAGGTTTCATGCTTTATATAGTTTATGTTTCTAAGTTAGATTATATTCTATGATTAAAATTATTAAAAGCAGAATATATAAGAGTTTCTTTAAAAAGCTTATAGATATTTCTCATCAATGATGAAACAAGTATAAACAACTCCAAATATTGTTTATGCAGTTTACCGACATAAATTAATAGAAAAGTTTGTATTACAGATACGTGTAGTGAGCAGCCAGTTTGTACAAATAAAGGAGGTCAATGCCATCAAGGTAGCAGTTGTCGAAGTAATGAAACTGTGGTTCAAAACGGATGTCTTGGTAGTGGATGTATATGTTGTGCTCCTGGAAATGGTTAGTGATTTAATAATTTATTTTTTATACAATGGCATTATTCAGTTTTCTCAGTGTGCATTTTATTTGCTAAAGGTATAGTAGATGTTGTTTTACTATATGTCATTTATGCTATAAAAAAACATGTTCAATAATTAAAATGATTAAAACTGAATATAAATTAGGTTATTTACAAACATTTTTGGATATTTTTCATTATTAATGAATCCACTATCAACTGCTGCAAATATTCTTTATGTAATTTACTGTCATAAATTAATAGAAAAGTTTGTATTACAGATACGTGTAGTGAGAAGCCGGTTTGTACAAATAAAGGAGGTCAATGCCATCAAGGTAGCAGTTGTCCAAGTAATGAAACTGAGGTTCAAAACGGATGTCTTGAAAGCGAATGTATATGTTGTGCACCTGGAAATGGTTAGTGATAAAATATTTATTATATATAATGGCAATATTCAGTTTTGTCACTGTTTATTATATTTGCAAAAGGAAAATTAAATGTAGTTTTACTATAAGTATACCATTTATGTTATAAAAAAACGTCAAATAGATTTCGTGCTTTATATAGTTTATATTTCTAAGTTAGATTATATTATATGATTAAAATGATTTAAAGCAGAATATATAAGAGTTTCTTTAAAAAGCTTTTATATATTTCTAATCATTGATGAATCCGATTTAAACGACTCTAAATATTGTTTATGCAGTTTACTGACATGTATTAATAGAAAAGTTTGTATTACAGATACGTGTAGTGAGAAGCCGGTTTGTACAAATAAAGGAGGTCAATGCTATCAAGGTAGCAGTTGTCCAAGTAATGAAACTGTGGTTCAAAACGGATGTCTTGGTAGTGGATATATATGTTGTGCTCCTGGAAATGGTTAGTGATGTAATAATTTATTTTTTATACAATGGCAAAATTCAGTTTTGTCAGAGTGCATTTTATTTGCTAAATGTAGAGTAGATGTTGTTTTACTATATGTCATTTATGCTATAAAAAACCATGTTCAATAATTAAAATGATTAAACTTGAATATAAATTAGGTTATTTACAAAATTTTTTGGATATTTTTCATTATTAATGAATCCACTATTAACTGCTACAAATATTCTTTAAGTAGTTTATTGATATAAATTAATAAAAAGTTTGTATTACAGATACGTGTAGTGAGAAGCCGGTTTGTACAGATATAGGTGGTCAATGCCATCAAGGTAGCAGTTGCCAAAGTAATGAAACTGAGGTTCAAAACGGATGTCTTGGCAGTGAATGTATATGTTGTGCTCCTGGAAATGGTTAGTGATGTAATAATTTATTTTTTAGACAATGGCAATATTCAGTTTTCTGTGTGCATTTTATTTGTAAAATTAAAGTAGATGTAGTTTTACTATATGCCATTTATGCTATAAAAACATGTTCAATAATTAAAATGATTAAAACCTGAATATAAATGAGTTTATTTACAAAATTATTTGGATATTTTTCATTATTAATGAATCCACTAATATCTACCCCAACTACTCTTTATGTAGTTTATTGACATAAATTAATAGAAAAGTTTGTATTACAGATACGTGTAGTGAGAAGCCGGTTTGTACAAATAAAGGAGGTCAATGCCATCAAGGTAGCAGTTGTCCAAGTAATGAAACTGAGGTTCAAAACGGATGTCATGGCAGTGAATGTATATGTTGTGCTCCTGGAAATGGTTAGTGATAAAACATTCTTTTATATTAAAGAAGTATTCAGTTTTATTACTATGTATTCTCTTTGCAAAAGGAAAATTAACCGTAGTTTTCCTATATGTATACAATTTATGTTATCAAAAACATCAAAATAGATTTCATGCTTTATATAGTTTATGTTTCTAAGTTAGATTATATTCTATGATTAAAATTATTAAAAGCAGTATGTATAAGTTTCTTAAAATGCTCATAGATATTTCTCATCAATGATGAATCAAGTATAAACTAATCCAAATATTGTTTATGCAGCTTACCGACATAAATTAATAGAAAAGTTTGTATTACAGATACGTGTAGCGAGAAGCCAGTTTGTATAAATAAAGGAGGTCAATGCCATCAAGGTAGCAGTTGTCCAAGTAATGAAACTGTGGTTCAAAACGGATGTGTTGGTAATGGATGTATATGTTGTGCTCCAGGAAATGGTTAGTGATGTAATAATTTATTTTTTATACAATGGCAATATTCAGTTTTCTCAGTGTGCATTTTGTTTGCTAAAAGTAGAGTAGATGTTCTTTTACTATAAGTCATTTATGCTATAAAAAAAAACATGTTCAATAATTAAAATGATTAAACCTGAATATAAATGAGGTTATTTCCAAACATTTTTGGATATTTCTCATTATTAATGAATCCACTATTAACTGCTGCAAATATTCTTTATGTAGTTTATTGACATAAATTAATAGAAAAGTTTGTATTACAGATACGTGTAGTGAGAAGCCGGTTTGTACAAATAAAGGAGGTCAATGTTATCAAGGTAGCAGTTGTCCAAGTAATGAAACTGAGGTTCAAAACGGGTGTCTTGGCAGTGAATGTATATGTTGTGCTCCTGGAAATGGTTAGTGATAAAATATTTTTTTAGATGAAGGCAATATTCAGTTTTGTCACTGTTTATTATATTTGCAAAAGGAAAATTAAATGTAGTTTTACTTTACGTATACCATTTATATTATAAAAAACATCAAAATAGATTTCATGCTTTATATAGTTTATGTTTGTAAGTTAGATTATATTCTATGATTAAAATTATTAAAAGCAGAATATATGAGTTTCTTTAAAAAGCTTATAGATATTTCTCATATAAAAGAATCCACTATTAACTGCTGCAAATATTCTTCATGTAGTTTATTGACATAAATTAATAGAAAAGTTTGTATTACAGATACGTGTAGTGAGAAGCCGGTTTGTACAAATATAGGAGGTCAATGTAATCAAGGTAGCAGTTGTCCAAGTAATGAAACTGAGGTTCAAAACGGATGTCTCGAAAGTGAATGTATATGTTGTGCTCCTGGAAATGGTTAGTGATGTAATAATTTATTTTTTATACAATGGCAACATTCAGTTTTGTCACTGTTTATATTATTTGCAAAAGGAAAGTTAAATGTAGTTTTCCTATACATATACCATTTATGTTATCGAAAAAATCAAAATAGATTTCTCGCTTCATATAATTTATATTTTATGTAAGATTATATTGTATAATTAAAATTATTAAAAGCAGATATATGAGTTTCCTTAAAAAGCTTTTGTATATTTCTCATCATTGATTAATCTAGTGTAAACGACTCCAAATATTGTTTATGCAGTTTACTGACATGAATTAATACAAAAGTTTGTATTACAGATACGTGTAGTGAAAAGCCGGTTTGTACAAATAAAGGAGGTCAATGCCACCAAGGTAGCAGTTGTCCAAGTAATGAAACTGAGGTTCAAAACGGATGTCTAGGCAGTGAATGTATATGTTGTGCTCCTGGAAATGGTTAGTGATGTAATAATTTATTTTTTATACAATGACAATATTAAATTTTCTCCGTGTGCGTTTTATTTGCTAAAAGAAAAGTAGATTGTTTGACACGTAATACAAACCCTCGGTCCTTTAACATATGGAACTTCAGCACAGCTGGAACCGGTCGTAAGCTTTCGAGCAAGGTGGTTTAGTAGTTAACTGCTTGTCTGATAGTCGGGAGTCCCGCCCGACTGGGATGTAAACATTCAGTTTGCTTTCGGCCGCCGACGGAGCAAGACTTATGTTTGCCTCTCTGCCCGCCTTTGTTGTTTGCTTTCGCCTTCGCATTACGAAGTTTTCTTTGTGTGTATGGTATAATTAAAACACCCGATGATTTTATGATTTAGTGACTATGGTTCAAATTATTTTATGAAAATTGCTTTATGTGCATAAAAAATAAGCCATGACCATTACCAAAAAATTACTTTATTTCCTTTTTCTCTCAACAGTCTTAAAGAAAGGGTACATCAATATTTCAAAGAGAGAGAGAGAGAGAGAGAGAGAGAGAGAGAGAGAGAGAGAGAGAGAGAGAGAGAGAAATGGGGGGTGGGAGGTTTCCCCACTATAATGAAAATTTTTCCAGATAAACCTTTCTTTGGAATGCAGCATCTACAGTTACGACCATTACAGCCTTCGTCTATTTCTTCTTTAGAGTCATAATTACACTGGCTCATGGTACAGTATCCTTCCTTTTAGGAACAGATACCAGAGTCATGATATCCTATAAAATTTGATAATTTTTGGAAAATATTTGAAATATTAAATAAAATTAGGGATAGGAGCAGTTATCCACCACTCTCCTAACTATAAAAAAACATATTCAATAATTAAAATGATTAAAACCTGAATATAAATGAGTCTATTTACAAAAAGTTTTGGATATTTTTCATTATTAATGAATCCACTATTAACTACCCCAAATATTCTTTATGTAGTTTATTGACATAAATAATAGAAAAGTTTGTATTACAGATACGTGTAGTGAGAAGCCGGTTTGTACAAATAAAGGAGGTCAATGCCATCAAGGTAGCAGTTGTCCAAGTAATGAAACTGAGGTTCAAAACGGATGTCTAGGCAGTGAATGTATATGTTGTGCTCCTGGAAATGGTTAGTGATGTAATAATTTATTGTTTATACAATGGCAATATTCAGTTTTCTCAGTGTGCATTTTATTTGCTAAAAGTAGAGTACATGTTGTTTTACTATATGTCATTTATACTATAAAAAAAACATGTTCAATAATTAATATAAATGAGTTTATTGACAAAGATTTTTGGATATTTTTCATTATTAATGAAGCTATGCCTGTACGTTTGATATGCCAAATATTTTATTTTAATGGCCTTCTTTTAAAAACTCCTTCATTCCATTTCAGTATAAATTACTATACTATTTTAACCCTTATTCATTCGTTCTATTTAATTACCATTGCAATCTCTAAGAGTAAAAACAAAAATATGTCTATACTGTATCTATGCTAGCCTTTCATGCCATATGTCATCAGCAGACATAAACCGGCATGATTATAATTTTTATAAGGAGTAACTAAGTGTTTTGCTACATCTACCTAAAACCTACACTGTTGAGTGGGCATATGAAATGTAAAAGACTATTGTCGCTTATTCAGTTGACATAAACTTGGTTTTCTACAGAAACAATGAGTTTTGTTTATTATACCTCCAAATAATTTAAATCACTTTCATATTTGACTGTAAGTGTTAGCTACCAAAAGTGGGTACAATCGTGATAAGATTAATTTTCTCCAAATTTTATTTAATTTTTCAAATATTTTCAGTATTTTTTCAAATTTTATAGGATGCCAAGACTCGGGAATGTGTTCGCAAAATGGAGGATACTGTACCATGAGCCAGTGTAATTATGATTCAGAAGAAGAATTAGACAGAGCCTGTAATGGTCGTAACTGTAGATGCTGCGTTCCAAAGAAAGGTTTGTTTATCTGGAAAAATTTTCATTATAGTGGGGAAACCTCTCTCTCTCTCTCTCTCTCTCTCTCTCTCGCTCCTCTCTCTTCCTCTCCCTCTTTCTCTCTTCCTCTCTCCCTTCTCTCTCCGCTCTCTCATCTCAATATGTATATAACTTTCTTTTAACTCTACTGAAAGCAAAAGGAAATAAAATAATCTTTTGGTAATGTTTATAACTTATATTCTAAACTTGAAAAGCAGGTATATTCTCTTTGACAGATTACATTGGTGTGCAAATATTTTTATATTTTAGTATATCATGAAATAATTTGAACTTCAGTCATTAAACCACAAGACCATGGGGTGTTTTAATTATATGGTAACATTCCAATAAAAATGCATTTTTCCACTTTCAAATTGTACAGAATGCACCACCATGAATATATGCCTCCAGAATGAAGGATATTGCAGTAGGGGTCAATGCAATCCTTCTACAGAAACAGAGATTATTTATGGCTGTGATGGTCTAGGATGTAAATGCTGTGCACCTTTGAAAGGTTAGTTTGAAAACAGAATACAGTAATCTTAGTATATATTCTCACTCAATTTCATAGACATTTGTGTACAATTTCTGTACTACATTAGTAGATTTAAAATTAGTTTTGACACTTGATATAGTAGTACAATTTAATAATATTGATGTTCAGTAGTTTCATGTTGTCATCATATAAATACAGTGGTACCTCGAGATACTTGAGGCTCAACTTACGAAAAACTTGGGATACGAAAGCAAATACGAAAAATTTAACGGCTCTACATACGAAAATTGCTCAATATACGAAAAGTTGTAGCTGTAAAGTCCGAGATTCGCCCGGACCACCGATAACAATTTTGAAATTCGCGCCCCGCCAACTGAGTAGACTCACCACCATCCTCCCACTCTCCCATTGGTTCCTGATGCTAGTCACGGCCATGAGATCCTTCTCTCCTTTTTGGTCATCATCCCTCCCATCATGCATCTACGTAGCAGCGTGGTTCTTCGGCCACTGCACGGCATCATCTGTATCGTACGCACACGGTATTCGTTCGTTCTAACGACTTTGTCTATTAACGTAAATTCATTAGTGATTTCGTTGTAGTATACTTTATCGTGTTGTGTGAGAACTTTACTACATACGTATACGTACTACATAACATAATTACGTACAGTATATACGTAATCATGGGTCCCAAGAAACTTGAAATTCACGGAAAGAAGAGGATGCTCTCTTTGGAGACGAAGATGGAGATTATCAAGAAGTATGAAGCTGGTATGCGATTAAGTGTGATCGCCAAGGAATACGGCTGAAATCCGTCGACAATAGGCACCATCCTTAAGCAGAAGGAAGCCATCAAAGCAGCTACACCTTCCAAGGGCGTCACTATTTTGTCCAGCAAGAGGACCCACATGCACGATGAAATGGAAAGGCTTCTTCTTGTCTGGATAAAAGACAAAGAAATCGCTGCCGATACGATAACGGAGACGGCAATCTGCCATAAGGCCATCGCTATTTTCGGCGATTTGATTGCCCAGGCCAAAGACGATGGAGGAGAAGGGACATCAACGCCAACCCCAGACTTCAAGGCTTCGCATGGGTGGTTCGAGAAATTCCGTAAATGGACTGGCATCCATTCGGTGGTGCGGCATGGGGAGGCGGCCAGCTCAAACACGAAAGCGGCCGAAGCCTTTAAAAAGACGTTCAACAAGATGATGATCAAGGAAGGCTACAGTTCTCAGCAAGTCTTCAACTGTGATGAGACTGGCCTTTTTGGGAAAAAATGCCTCGTCGGATCTACATCACGGAGGAAGAGAAGAAGCTCCCCGGGCATAAGCCTATGAAAGACAGGCTTATGCTTGCACTTTGTTCTAACGCCAGTGGGGATTGCAAGGTGAAGCCCCTACTTGTCTATCATTCCGAGACTCCTCGAGCCTTCAAGGCCCACAAAATGCTTAAGGAGAAGCTTCCAGTGATGTGGAGGGCTAATGCAAAAGCCTGGGTAACAAGACTTTTGTTCACGGAGTGGGTAAATCTGTGTTTCGGCCCGAAAGTGAAGAAATTCTTGGAAGAGAAGCGCCTCCCTCTGAAAAGCCTGCTGGTGTTGGATAATGCCCCTGCTCACCCTCCTGGCCTCGAGGAAGATATCCTAGCGGAGTATTTCTTCATCAAGGTTCTTTATCTTTTGCCTAACACCACCCCTCTCCTCCAGCCCATGGACCAGCAAGTGATATCGAAATTCAAGAAGCTGTATACGAAACATCTTTTCAAGAGATGTTTCGACATCACCGATACCACAAACCTCACCTTGCATGAATTTTATAAGGAGCATTTCGATATCGTAATATGCATCTGACTCATCGACCAAGCTTGGCAAGAGGTTTCAAGGCGAACCTTGAATTCCTCGTGGAGGAAACTCTGGCCTGATGCCGTATCCGCCCGAGACTTTGAGGGATTCGACGTGGGCTTAGCTGGTGCTGCAGACTCAGAAACAGTTGACGATCCTGAAACTGTTTCGCAACCAGATCTTGACGAGATCATTGCACTCAGCAAGTCCATGGGGCTGGTCGTCGACGAGGATGACATCAATGACCTTCTCGAGGAGCACCAAGAGGAGCTTATGACGGATGACCTGAAGGAGTTGGAGTTCCATGCAACATAACGTCGTTCAAGAGGAGTTCTCTAGCAGTGGCGAGGAGGAGGAGGACGACCCTATGACAACGGCAGAAATTAAGGATGCTCTATTTGCTTTTCATAAGGTGCAATCATTCGTAGAAAAGAGACACCCCGAAAAGGCTTACACAGGTCATATGCTTGCACAGTTCGATGACGTATGCCTGAGTCGTTTCAGGAACATTGTCAAAAGTAAGCAGAAGTGATCTTCCTTGGATAGTTATTTATTAAAGAGGCCTTTAGTAGGAGTAGTAAGCAAAAAGGAAGAACCAAGTGGTAAAAAAAAAAAAAAAAAGTATAAAAAGTAATAAAAAATGTAAAAAATAAAAAAAAAGGCAAAATAAAAATTTAATTTTAGTTTTTTGTAAAGTTAAGTGTTACAGTTTTGTTAATGTGTTTTATAAAGTTTAGTTTTTGTTTGTTTTCCTTACATTTTTTTATGTGTTTCGTAAAGTTAAGTGTACGTACGTATCTGCCGTTTGTCCTCCTCCTCTGTCGCCACTTTCGGAGATAGCCTCACTCGAAAGGTAAGCTTCCACATTTTACTACATACGTACGTTTGTACGTACTGTATTTTTTGTATACCATGTACACTAATACACTTTATTTACAGGTATATTAGCAGTACGTATTAAGTTGGGTATTGAATGGTCCAAATTGTTGTAGTATTTCATTGCTTATAGGTAAATTTAGCTTAATTATGAAATTTACTGGGGTGTTTTTGGAGGGCTTGGAACGGATTAGCCATTTTATATGTAAAATGCGGTCCAAGATACGAAAAGCTCATGATACGAAGGCCGCCTCGGAACGGATTAATGTCGTATGTCGAGGTACCACTGTACCTAAAATGAAAATAGTGTAATAGCAACATTTTTAATATACGTCTACATAATTTAAATAAATTCTGTATTTGACTGAAAGTGTTAACAAAGAGAAGTGACATACGCATTTAGTGATATGGCAATTTCAGTCTCAATTTTATTTTGTTTTTCAATTATTCTTCTCAATTTTTCAGGATGCCAAGACTCGGGAATGTGTTCCCAAAATGGAGGATACTGTACCAAGAGCCAGTGTAATTATGATTCAGAAGAAGAAATTGACAGAGGCTGTAATGGTCGTAACTGTAGATGCTGCGTTCCAAAGAAAGGTTTGTTTATCTGGCAACATTTTCGTTATAATGGGGAAACCCCCCGTCTTCTCTCTCTCTCTCTCTCTCTCTGAAATATGTATATACCTTTCCTTTAACTCTACTGAAAGTAAAAGAAAATTATCTTTTGGTTATGGTTATGACATATTCTAAACTTGAAAAGCAGGTATATTATCTTTGGCAGATAACATTGTTGTGTAAATATTTTTATATTTTAGTGAATCATGAAATAATTTGAACTTCAGTTATTAAATCATTAGACCATAGGGTGTTTTAATTATATGGTAACATTCCAATGAAAATGCATTTTTCCACTTTCAAATTGTACAGAATGCACCACCAAGAATATATGCCTCCAGAATGAAGGATATTGCAGCAGGGGTCAGTGCAGTCCTTCTACAGAAATAGAGATTATTAATGGCTGTGATGGTCTAGGATGTAAATGCTGTGCACCTTTGAAAGGTTTGTTTAACGCTTTTGCGCACAGGCCAAAAATATAAGGGTGTAAATTACAAGTCTTTTCCTCCGGGCTGAAAAGTACATACGCATGGAAAGTTTTTTTGGGGTAAAATTCAGTTCTTCCGAACTATAAATGATATACGCATCTGGTTAGTGTTATTATGTCGGCAAATGATTTGAATTATTTTCTAAAGCAATTGGAACATCTTTACGAGGCTTAAAAAAATTAAAAACGATGTGTGAACTTGAGATTTTTAAGAAAAATCGTTGATATATTTTGGGAATAATCATGAAATATACAATCATTTGATTTGGAGAGTTTGTTTTATACCTAAATTGTGTAGAAATGTTTGATCTTTCACGTGGAAGCAATAATTTATCTATAAATGTGATTGCTAATGAGCTGCCTCTTGGTATAGCATCCTCCATTTTGGGAACACATTTCCAAGTCTTGCTGATTTTTTTAAGGAGTGCAATTTTCAGATTGTCCAACCTACTTATGTTCACGTTTTGTATCGTAGCTAAGTAAGCTAGCGGTGTCAGGTATGCGTTTTCTTTTAGATTCATCATCATGGCGACCTAATAGCATCAACTACATTTTCTATGATTGGCACGTTTTTTATAGTGAACTTTTCCCAAAAATAACTTACATATGACACGCCCGGCGCGTCATGTGTGCACTTACGGAAACAAAATTTATTGACGCGCTAAGCTTCATCAGATCACGAGAGGGTTAAGTGGTCAAAGTTTGAAAACAGAATACAGTAATCTTAGTATATATTCTCACTCTATTTTATGTACATTTGTGGACAATTTCTGTAATACTTCAGTAGATTTAAAATTTGTTTTGACCTTTGATATAACGGTACAGTTTAATAATATTATGGTTCAATATTTTTATGTTGTCATGATATAAATATCTAAAATAAAAATGATAGCTCAATAGTCACCTTTTTAATAAACCTATACATAATTTAAATAAATTGTGTATTTGACTGAAAGTGTTAACTAAGAGCAAGCTAAATACTTAATTAATGATATGGGAATTTCAGTCTCAAGTTTGTTTTATTTTTCAGTAATAATTCTCAATTTTTCAGGATGCCAAGACTCGGGAATGTGTTCCCAAAATGGAGGATACTGTACCAAGAGCCAGTGTAATTATGATTCAGAAGAAAAAATTGACGGAGGCTGTAATGGTCATAACTGTAGATGCTGCATTCCAAAGAAAGGTTTGTTTATCTAGAAAAATTTTCATTATATTGTGGAAATGCCCCTCCCCCCTTCTCTCTCTCTTTTTGTGAAATATGTATATAACCCTTCTTTGAGACTGCTGAAAGAAAAAGGAAATTAAATAATTTCTTGTTAATGGTCATGGCTTATTTTTTATGCACGTAAAGCAGATTTCATAAAATAATTTGAACCACAGTCACTAAATCATAAAACCATTAGGTTTTAATTATACAGTAACATTCTAATGAAAATGCATTTTTACACTCAAATTGTACAGAATGCACCAACAAGAATATATGCCTCCAGAATGAAGGATATTGCAACAGGGGTCAGTGCAATCCTTCGACAGAAATAGAGATTATTAATGGCTGTGATGGTCTAGGTTGTAAATGCTGTGCACCTCTGAAAGGTTTGTTTAAGTGGTCAAAGTCTTAGTATATATCCTCACTGTTGTTTTATGCTGTCATCATACAAATATCCAAAGTGAAAATAATAGCTTAATAGTCATATTTATAATAAACCTCTACATAATTTAAATAAATTCTAAATTTGATTGAAAGTGTTAACTAACTCAAGTGGAATAATTATTGATCTGGCAATTTCAATCTCAATTTTGTTGTATTTTTCAATTATAACTGAATTTTTCAGAATGCAAAGACTCGGGTGTGTGCTCGTATAAAGGAGGATACTGCAGCAAGAGCCACTGTAATTATGATACTGAAGAAGAAATGGAACGAGGTTGTAGTGGTCCTAACTGTAGATGCTGCGTTCCAAAGCCAGGTTTGTTCTCTCTCTCTCTCTCTCTCTCTCTCTCTCTCTCTCTCTCTCTCTCTCTCTCTCTCTCTCTCTCAGAAATATATATCCCCTCACTTTATGACTACTGAAAAAGGAAGTACAATAATCTTTTGGTAATAGTTATGACTTATTTTCTATGCTGAAAACTTGATGCCTCTGTTAATTGACATTTTATAAAGTCTAATGTTTTTTCATGCCTTATGGAAAGAAATTGATTTTACATTTCCCAAACAGAGTGTGAGAAGTTGCACCCATGTAAAGATGCAGGAGGTAAATGCATCAGTAGCGGTCAATGTGGGGGAAATGAGAGAGTTATTGAACATGGATGTTCTGGGAAAGATTGCATGTGTTGTGCTCCTGGAGATGGTTAGTATACTGTTTTATTTTTAAATACTATAACTACGTATTATTATTATTATCATTATTATCATTATTATCATTATCATTATCATTATCATTATTCATTATCATTATTTATTATATATTATATATTATTTATTATATATTATTATTTATTATTTATTATTATTATTTATTATTATTTTTATTATTTTATATTATTTATTTTTATTATTATTATTATTATTATTATTATTATTATTATTATTATTATTATTATTATTATTATTATTATTATTATTATTAAGGTGTATTCATTTCATAATAGTATTAATGATTTTGGAATATTACAAAACATTTCACAAGATACAAAATCTCTGAACTAGTCATTTACCTAACTGACAAAAATTGTTTTGCAGAAAAGAACATCCTTAGAGTTTAAGATGTTTACGTTTTCATCAAATAAATGTTAAAAAATGAAACTGCCTAGTCAAAATGCATTTTAAAATAAACCTACAACTAATTTCATTCATATTTATATTTGACAGAAAAGTGTTAACTACCACAAGTGAGAACATTAGTGACATACAACTTTTATCCTAATTTTGTTTTATTTTTCAATTATAATTCTGAAATTTTCAGAATGCCAAGACTCCGGTATCTGTTCCCTGAAAGGAGGATACTGTAGCAAGAGTCAATGTGATCATCATTCAGAAGAAGATAGTGAAGGAGGATGTAACGGTCCTAACTGTAGATGCTGTACTCCTAAACCAGGTTTGTTTACATGGTCATATTTTAAAAATGAGATTACACACACACACAAACACATATTTTAAGACTCCTGTAAGAGGAATTATACAAAAGGATGTTTAATCTTTCCTTGGTAATGTTTAGCAAATACTTATTGTTTGTACTGAAAATTTTGTACCTTTATTAATTAACATCTTTTGGAGGTTAATGCCTCAGAGTAGAATTATTGTACTAATTAAAATGATACCTTTTGCTGTTAAATATTCTATCTTACAATATAAAAAAAAACTATTTGAATTTTCTTAGTGTGTGTGGCGCTGGACCTGTGCACACAAGCACAAGGTAAATGTAGAAGAAGCCGTCATTGTAGGGGAAATGAAAGAGTTGTTGCAGAAGGGTGCTCTGGTAAACACTGCGTGTGTTGTGCTCCCGATCTTGACGATGGTAAGTTTTGCTCTGTTGTTTGTATGTATGTATGACTGATTCTCTAGGTAATTTAATTGTATAGTTTTATTATTTAACAGTTGTAATATCCGTACTGTTTTATATAAAGTATATAACTGGGTAGAAAACTACTGCGTTAGCCAAGTAGCTAACTGACAAAAATTCAGATTTTTTTACTGTACAGAATATGTTCAAAGTTTGTTTCTGTTTTCACGCATTAAAATGTCTAAAATAAAGAATATTGATGGTATAAAAGTAATTTTTTTTGTAGTGAGCCTCTAAATAATTCAAATCACTTCTACATTGGACTGATAGGTTTCTCTTAATTTTGTTATATTTTTAGAATAAAATTCTGATTACAGGATGCCATGATTCAGGTATCTGTTCTCAAAAAGGGGGATACTGTAGCAAGAGCCAATGTGATTATTATACAGAAATAACGATTAACGGGGCATGTGATGGTCCAGATTGCATATGCTGTGCTCCTAAGCCAGGTTGGTTGAACTGGAAGTTTTAAAAACTGTGAATCCTATATAGCAGGTACAGCTCTCTCTCTCTCTCTCTCTCTCTCTCTCTCTCTCTCTATATATATATATATACATATATATATATATATATATATATATATATATAATATATATATATATATATATATATATATATATAATACATTATATATATAATATATATATATATATATATACATATATATATATATATATATATATATATATATATATAATATACATATATATATATATATATATATATATATATATATATATATATATATATATATATACATCATATATATACATATACGTATATATACATATATATATATATATATATAATATATATATATATATATATATATATATATATATATATATATATATATATATATATATATATATATATATATATATATATATATAAACATTCAAGTTACTCAGAGAAACATGAAATACTTATAAAGATGTTTGACCATTTTTTGGTAATCTTGAGAACTTTTTTTCTAAGCTGAAAATTTCATGCTTGTATTAAAATCTGTTGAAGGCCCATGTTTTAGTTTAGTAAAATACAAAGTTATGCTTATAAGTAGTGCAGTAAAAAAGTTTTTACAATATGGAAATTAATATTATTAAATTAGTTTTACCAGACCACTGAGCTTTATATAGTTTATGCTTCTAAGTTAGATTATACTCTATAATTAAAATGATTAAAAGCAGAATATATAAGAGTTTCTTTAAAAAGCTTAAAAATCTTTAATTATTAAAAGCAGAATAATACTGCTTTTAATAATTTTAATTATTAAAAGCAAAATATATTCTGCTTTTAATAATTAAAATTATTAAAAACAGAATATATAAGTTTCTTTAAAAAGCTTATAGATATTTCTCATCATTGATGAATCCAGTATAAACGACTCCAAATATTGTTTATGCAGTTTACTGACATAAATTAATAGAAAAGTTTGTATTACAGATACGTGTACTGAGAAGCCGGTTTGTACAAATAAAGGAGGTCAATGCCATCAAGGTAGCAGTTGTCCAAGTAATGAAACTGAGGTTCAAAACGGATGTCTTGGCAGTGAATGTATATGTTGTGCTCCTGGAAATGGTTAGTGATGTAATAATTTATTTTTTAGACAATGGCAATATTCAGTTTTCTGTGTGCATTTTATTGGTAAAATTAAAGTAGATGTAGTTTTACTATATGCCAATTATGCTATAAAAACATGTTCAATAATTAAAATTATTAAAACCTGAATATAAATGAGTTTATTTACAAAATTATTTGGATATTTTTCATTATTAATGAATCCACTATTATCTACCACCAACTACTCTTTATGTAGTCTATTGACATAAATTAATAGAAAAGTTTGTATTACAGATACGTGTAGTGAGAAGCCGGTTTGTACAAGTAAAGGAGGTCAATGCCATCAAGGTAGCAGTTGTCTAAGTAATGAAACTGAGGTTCAAAACGGATGTCTTGGCAATGAATGTATATGTTGTGCTCCTAGAAATGGTTAGTGATAAAATATTTTTTTATATAAAAGCAATAATCAGTTTTATTACTATGTATTTTCTTTGCAAAAGGAAAATTAACCATAGTGTTCCTATACGTATACCATTTATGTTATCAAAAACATCAAAATAGATTTCATGCTTTATATAGTTTATGTTTCTAAGTTAGATTATATTCTATGATTAAAATTATTAAAAGCAGAATATAAAAGAGTTTCTTTAAAAAGCTTATAGATATTTCTCATCAATGATGAATCAAGTATAAACAACTCTAAATATTGTTTATGCAGTTTACTGACATAAATTAATAGAAAAGTTTATATTACAGATACGTGTAGTGAGAAGCCAGTTTGTACAAATAAAGGAGGTCAATGCCATCAAGGTAGCAGTTGTCCAAGTAATGAAACTGTGGTTCAAAACGGATGTCTTGGTAGTGGATGTATATGTTGTGCTCCTGGAAATGGTTAGTGATGTAATAATTTATTTTTTATACAATGGCAATATTCAGTTTTGTCAGTGTGCATTTTATTTGCTAAAAGTAGAGTAGATGTTGTTTTACTATATGTCATTTATGCTATAAAAAAACATGTTCAATAATTAAAATAATTAAAACTGAATATAAATTAGGTTATTTACAAATATTTTTGGATATTTTTCATTATTAATAAATCCACTATTAACTGCTGCAAATATTCTTTATGTAGTTTACTGACATAAAGTAATAGAAAAGTTTGTATTACAGATACGTGTAGTGAGAAGCCGGTTTGTAACAAATTAAAGGAAAGGGTCAATGCCATCAAGGTTAGCAGTTGTTTTCCAAGTAATGAAACTGAGGGTTCAAAACGGGAATGTCTTGAAAAGTGGCATTGTATATGTTTGTGCTCCTGGAAATAGGTTACTTGAATAAAAATATTTAATATATATAAAGGCAATATTCAGTTTTGTCACTGTTTATTATATTTGCAAAAGGAAAATTAAATGTAGTTTTACTATAAGTATACCATTTATGTTATAAAGAAACGTCAAAATAGATTTCATGCTTTATATAGTTTATGTTTCTAAGTTAGATTATATTCTATGATTAAAATTATTAAAAGCAGAATATATAAGAGTTTCTTTAAAAAGCTTTTATATATTTTTCATCATTGATGAATCCAGTATAAACGACTCCAAATATTGTTTATGCAGTTTACTGACATAATTTAATAGAAAAGTTTGTATTACAGATACGTGTAGTGAGAAGCCGGTTTGTACAAATAAAGGAGGTCAATGCCATCAAGGTAGCAGTTGTCCAAGTAATGAAACTGAGGTTCAAAACGGATGTCTAGGCAGTGAATGTATATGTTGTGCTCCTGGAAATGGTTAGTGATGTAATAATTTATTTTTTATACAATGGCAATATTCATTTAGTTCAGTGTGCATTTTATTTCCTAAAAGTAGAGTAGATGTTGTTTTACTATATGTCATTTATGCTATAAAAAACATATTCAATAATTAAAATGATTAAAACCTGAATATAAATGAGTTTATTTACAAAATATTTTGGATATTTTTCATTATTAATGAATCCACTATTAACTACCCCAAATATTCTTTATGCAGTTTATTGACATAAATTAATAGAAAAGTTTGTATTACAGATACGTGTAGTGAGAAGCCGGTTTGTACAAATAAAGGAGGTCAATGCCATCAAGGGAGCAGTTGTCCAAGTAATGAAACTGAGGTTCAGTACGGATGTCTAGGCAGTGAATGTATATGTTGTGCTCCTGGAAATGGTTAGTGATGTAATAATTTATTTTTCATACAATGGCAATATTCAGTTTTCTCAGTGTGCATCTTGTTTGCTAAAAGTAGAGTAGATGGTGTTTTACTATGTCATTTATACTATAAAAAAAACATGTTCAATAATTAAAATGATTAAAAGCTGAATATAAATGAGTTTATTTACAAAAATTTTTGGATATTTTTCATTATTAATGAATTCACTATTAACTACCGCAAATATTCTTTATGCAGTTTATTGACATAAATTAATAGAAAAGTTTGTTTTACAGATACGTGTACTGTGAAGCCGGTTTGTACAAATAAAGGAGGTCAATGCCATCAAGGTAGCAGTTGTCCAAGTAATGAAACTGAGGTTCAGTACGGATGTCTAGGCAGTGAATGTATATGTTGTGCTCCTGGAAATGGTTAGTTATGTAATAATTTAGTTTTCATACAATGGCAATATTCAGTTTTCTCAGTGTGCATTTTATTTGCTAAAAGTAGAGTACATGTTGTTTTACTATATGTCATTTATGCTATAAAAAAACATGTTCAATAATTAAAATGATTAAACTTTAATCTAAATTAGGTTATTTACAATAATTTTGGATATTTTTCATTATTAATGAATCAACTATTAACTGCTGCAAATATTCTTTATGTAGTTTATTGACATAAATTAATAGAAAAGTTTGTATTACAGATACGTGTAGTGAGAAGCCGGTTTGTACAAATAAAGGAGGTCAATGCCATTTAGGTAGCAGTTGTCCAAGTAATGAAACTGAGGTTCATAACGGATGTCTTGGCAGTGAATGTATATGTTGTGCTCCTGGAAATGGTTAGTGATATAATAATTTATTTTTTAGACAATGGCAATATTCAGTTTTCTGTGTGCATTTTTTTGGTAAAATTAAAGTAGATGTAGTTTGTTTTTTACTATAGCCATTTGATGCTATAAAAAAACATGTTCAACTAATTAAATTATTAAAACCTGAATATAAATGAGTTTATTTACAAAATTATTTGGATATTTTCATTATTAATGAATCCACTATTATTTACCCCCAACTACTCTCTATGTAGTTTGTTGACATAAATTAATAGAAAAATTTGTATTACAGATACGTGTAGTGAGAAGCCGGTTTGTACAAATAAAGGAGGTCAATGCCATCAAGGTAGCAGTTGTCCAAGTAATGAAACTGAGGTTCAAAACGGATGTCTTGGCAGTGAATGTATATGTTGTGCTCCTGGAAATGGTTAGTGATAAAATATTTTTGTATTTAAAGGTAATATTCAGTTTTGTCAGTTTATTACATTTGCAAAAGGAAAATTAAATGTAGTTTTACTATACATATACCATTTATGTTATAAAAAACATCAAAATAGATTTCATGCTTTATATTGTTTGTGTTTCTAAGTTAGATTTTATTGTAAGAATAAAATTATTAAAAGCAGAATATATAAGAGTTTCTTTAAAAAAACTTTTATATATTTCTCATCAATGATAAATCCAGTACAAACGACTACAAATATTGTTTATGCAGTTTACTGACATGAATTAATAGAAAAGTTTGTATTACAGATACGTGTAGTGAGAAGCCAGTTTGTACAAATAAAGGAGGTCAATGCCATCAAGGTAGCAGTTGTCCAAGTAATGAAACTGAGGTTCAAAACGGATGTCTAGGCAGAGAATGTATATGTTGTGCTCCTGCAAATGGTTAGTGATAAAATATTTTTTTATATAAAAGAAATATTCAGTTTTATTACTATGTATTCTCTTTGCAAAAGGAAAATTAACCATAGTTTTCCTATACGTATACCATTTATGTTATCAAAAACATCAAAATAGATTTCATGCTTTATATAGTTTATGTTTCTAAGTTAGATTATATTCTATAATTAAAATTATTAAAAGCAGAATGTTTAAGTTTCTTTAAAACGCTTATAGATATTTCTCATCAATGATGAATCAAGTATAAACAACTCCCAATATTGTTTATGCAGCTTACCGACATAAATTAATAGAAAAGTTTGTATTACAGATAAGTGTAGTGAGAAGCCAGTTTGCACAAATAAAGGAGGTCAATGCCATCAAGATAGTAGTTGTCCAAGTAATGAAACTGTGGTTCAAAACGGATGTTTTGGTAGTGGATGTATATGTTGTGCTCCTGGAAATGGTTAGTGATGTAATAATTTATTTTTCATACAATGGCAATATTCAGTTTTCTTAGTGTGCATTTTGTTTGCTAAAAGTGGAGTAGATGTTGTTTTACTATATGTCATTTATGCTATAAAAAAACATGTTTAATAATTAAAATGATTAAACGTGAATATATATGAGGTTATTTACAAACATTTTTGGATATTTCTCATTATTAATGAATCCACTATTAACTGCTGCAAATATTCTTTATGTAGTTTATTGACATAAATTAATAGAAAAGTTTGTATTACAGATACGTGTAGTGAGAAGCCGGTTTGTACAAATAAAGGAGGTCAATGTTATCAAGGTAGCAGTTGTTCAAGTAATGAAACTGAGGTTCAAAACGGGTGTCTTGGCAGTGAATGTATATGTTGTGCTCCTGGAAATGGTTAGTGATAAAATATTTTTTTATATAAAAGAAATATTCAGTTCTATTACTATGTATTTTCTTTGCAAAAGAAAAATTAATCGTAGTTTTCCTATACGTATACCATTTATGTTATCAAAAACATCAAAATAGATTTCATGCTTTATATAGTTTATGTTTCTAAGTTAGATTATATTGTATGATTAAAATTATTAAAAGCAGAATATATAAGAGTTTCTTTAAAAAGCTTATAGATATTTCTCATCAATGATGAATCAAGTATAAACAACTCCAAATATTGTTTATGCAGTTTATTGACATAATTTAATAGAAAAGTTTGTATTACAGATACGTGTAGTGAGAAGCCAGTTTGTACAAATAAAGGAGGTCAATGCCCATCAAAGGTAGCAGTTGTCCAAGTCAATGGAAACTGTGGTTCAAAACGGATGTCTTGGTAGTGGATGGATAATGTATTATTGTGCTCCTGGAAAATGGTTAGTGATCGTAATAAGTTATTTTTTATACAATTGTAAGGCAATAAATCAGTTTTCCTCAGTGTGCAATTTATTTGCTAAAAGTAGAGTAGATGTTGTTTTACTATATGTCATTTATGCTATAAAAAAACATGTTCAATAATTAAAATAATTAAACCTGAATATAAATGAGGTTATTTACAAATATTTTTGGATATTTCTCATTATTAGTGAATCCACTATTAACTGCTGCATATATTCTTTGTGTAGTTTATTGATATAAATTAATAGAAAAGTTTGTATTACAGATACGTGTAGTGAGAAGCCGGTTTGTACAGATATAGGAGGTCAATGTTATCAAGGTAGCAGTTGTCCAAGTAATGAAACTGAGGTTGAAAACGGATGCCTTGGCAGTGAATGTATATGTTGTGCTCCTGGAAATGGTTAGTGATAAAATATTTTTTTTTATATAAAGGCAATATTCAGTTTTGTCACTGTTTATTATATTTGCAAAAGGAAAATTAAATGTAGTTTTGCTATACGTATACCATTTATATTATAAAAAACATCAAAATAGATTTCATGCTTTATATAAATTATGTTTGTTCCGACACGGCATACAAACCTTCGGTCCTTTTTACAATAGGAAGGTACTAGCGGCAGCTGGATAGGTCGTAAGCTTTCGAACAAGGGGTTCGGTAGTTAACTGCTTGTCCGACAGGCGCGCGCGCGCGACTGGGAGGTAAACAAATCACTTTTGCTTTCGGCCTGCTGGCGTGTGGACGTGTATCATCGCTCTCTGCCCGCTTCATCGTCGTTTGCTTTCGCATGATTGTGTTTTTCTTTTTCTATGTATCTAGTGAAACTGAATTGTAAGTACAATCATTTCATTGAATTCAATGTGAATTAAAGGATCTTGGTTCACAACGCCCTCCGATTACCCGAGTGCCGGGACTGAAGGGCGTAATTGCGGGAATTCATTTTCCCAGAATGATCCTCGGATTGGGTATGCTCGGTGCCGAGGGCGGGAGCGCTCGCTCCGAGCGTATATTGGGTTGGAAATGTGTAGATGAAAATCGTAAGTAAGTGCTCTTTTCATTTATATTTATTTTTGACCTGTATGCCCGTTGCCGAACGAATGCGCTCGACACGGAAACTTATTCAGTATGAAAGTGGAATCGCAAGTACAGTATTCTTTTTCATTTTCATATATTATTTTTTATTGTAGCAATACTCATTTTGGATCATTTCCGAGCTTACCCGGAGATTGATCCTTCCCCCTTTTTATTTTTGAATGAAGTGAAATCGCAAGTGCAGTTCTTTTTCATTTTCATTTTTTTATTGAGATTGCATTGTTGGACTGGGATCAATGTTCCGCTATTCACGGAATTGATCCTTCCCCCTTTTTTATTTGTATGAAGTGAATCGCAAGCGCAGTAGTCTTTTCATTTTCATATATTTCTTGATTGCATCAATTCATTATGGATCAAGGTTTCCAGAAACCTTGATCCATAAAGGTAAGGAATAAAACCTTTCACCCTTGCGCTCGGTGCCGAGGGCGCGAATGCGCTCGATCCGAGCCCTTATTCTTTGTGAAGTGAATCGTTTGCAAGATGCATTTTCATTTTGTTCCTTATTATTGATTGCATCAATTATTTATTTGGTTCAAGTTCCGCTCAGTCAGGGAATTGATCCTTATGCCTTGTATTCGTGCCGATGGCACGATTGTTCTAGCTCTTATATTGTTGTTGGGTACATGGGTACTGTGCGGGGGTGGGGAACGAGACCCCCCCCCCGCTCAGTTCCCACAGATGGCTCTTCCCCTTAGGGGGGGGGGGAGGTTATCGGCGTTCTTCTCCTCGCCCGATCCGTCGAGCGCGGGGGAGGGCGCTCGGTGCCCGATGTACAATTGTATTAGGGGTCTTCCACTCGTTCGGGAGGGATCAAACCCCCGCACGAGGGGATTTTCCCCCCCTTATTAATCGCTACTACTATTATTTCCGCAGGTGCTACTGCACGAGAGTGGACCTTGTGAGGTATGGGCGTCCTTCCAATTGCAGAGCGTGCTGGTGTCCAGGGGCTGCGGTTCTATGTCTGGGCCTACTGCGGTCACCCATGGAGTGGTGACCACGCAACCAGGTGACGACGTCCCTCCTCACCTGGTGTACTCGCCTCACGTGGTAACAGTCTTGCCTACAGCCGCTGTGAATTGCCGTTCGCCGTACCGAGAGGGGGGCGTGCCGCCGCCGCTCGTGGTTGCCGCGCTGCAGCGACCACACTTCCGCTGCCCTAGAACTCGCCCCTGGACCTGCCGCCGGTACCAGGATGTTGCTGGCTGCTGCTCCACTTCCTGTGTTTCCGGTGCGGCCTGCCGTACCTGCCGATTCTGGGCTGACTGTCCATGCAGTTACTGCGCTGGCTGTCCCTGCCGTTGCTGCGCTGGCTGTTCCTGCCGTTGCTGCGCTGGCTGTCCCTACCGATCATGTGCTGGCCGTGCCTGCTGTTCCTGAGATGCCCATACCTGCTGATGTCGTCCCTGTTCGTGGTGGTACTACCCCAGACTTTGGTCTGTCTGTACAGGTGCGTCCGGGCCCTGTGGCTTCGGCTACAGCAGCCCCGGCTCCGCCCTGGATAGCAGATCTTACGTCTGTCCTGAGGAAGCTGACGAAGAAGAGGAGGAAGGTGTCGTGGTCGTCGTCTTCATCTTCTTCATCGTCGTCGCCGCCGCCTCTTCCCCTTCGACTTCTAAGGCTTTACAGCCGAGGAAGAAGAAGGTCGCCTCCTCCCTCCTAAGAAGCTTCCTCGGGAGCTTCTCGGGACCCGTCTCACTCGTTGGGACGGGAGGGTTTCCTTCCGCCTGGTCCTCCTGCTCCTTCGGGAGCGGGGCCCGTCTCTTCTTCCGCAAGGAAGAAGACTACGTGGGGACCAGAGGGGTACCGGCTAACACCGGTACTTCCTCGCCTGGTGTCAGTGGTTCTGCCACTGCATCAGGGTCCGTCTCGGCCTCCCGTTCGCGGGAGGTACCGAGTGTACGGTCTGCCTACCAGCGACCGTGCAGCAGGAACCAACCAGACCTCTGAGTCCGCTCAGCGTCAGGTTCACGGCACGGGGCGGGAAGACTGGTGACAGCCGCTCATGCGACTCTCACCAGACCAGCTCTCACTCTCGCGGTGAACAGCTGGCTACCCGGGGGCACGTGACGGTCCACGACCGACACGGGCTGAGGCTGGGAAAAGGTCCTCCCTCCCGTTCGCCGTGCCAGCCACTGGCTGGAACCAAGCGAACGTGACGTGCCGGGACGGACAAGCAACCGGTCTCACTGCGACAGTGGAGCCTGCCAGGGGTCGCCCTGACCGTCGCTCTCACAGAGAGCGATCGGGTACGGCAACCAGCACCAGCTCTTCTGACACTCGAGATCAGTGCCGCTGTGCTCAGTCCCAGCGTTCCGTTCTCCACAGCGAGACGGTTTCGACCAGGCCTGCAGCTCGATCGTCACCGCGGGTTGACGATCGCCTGCAAGCCCTCCAAGCCTACTGGTCCTGCCAGCGAGCGACGAGGGAGCGTCAGGTCTGCCTCTCCCGTACCTTCAACCTCCTCGGTTACACCGGGAGGAGCGAGGTATTGAGGAGTGATCGTGAGGGGTGCGCCCCTCATGATCCCACCACGACGCCCTACGTGCCAGGCACGGTTCTTGGACCGGCCAGGACGTATGCGCAAGTGGATGGGGAAGACCGAGAGGGCTGTCGCTGTTCCCCCTTCTTAGGAGGAAGGTTCTCGGAATATGCTCTTGTTTCGAAGGGCTTAACTGTCCACTCTGCAAGATGCTGTGACTTCCGAGATCCAGAGGAACTTTGCCGAGGTTACGGCGCTGATTCGTCAGCACAATGACCTCGGGAAGGATCGCCGCTCCCACCAGCAGAGCCACGTCTCGGCTCGAGTCGTTTTGGGGCCCGAGAGGGAATCCAAAAAAATCGAGCGGTGGGTCTGCCGCGATCGGAGCTTGCCGACTGGGTTGAGCCAGGTAGTCTCTCGTCTCCGGACAAGGAGGCTCTCTCGGTTCTGGACGGTCGAACAAGCTCCTTCACCTCCTCTACTGCGACAGAGGCGTTTCTACGTGTCTTCGACATCGTATTTATATATCCCTTCGGTCCTCTGAGGTTTCGACCTCGACGAGGACTGGAATGAGTCGGAGCGGTATCGGCTCTCTCCTGTCAGGTTCTCGATCAGCCCCAACAACCAGACGACGTTCACAATGGAAGGACGGCATTCCCCCTCACCTGCTGCCGGAAGTGGGGGAGTGCCTGGCCAGCCATTGGGAACCACGGTCCAACAGCAGGCGTACGTTCCAGGGGCATCGAAGGACGTAGCATTGAGACAGGAGATCAAGTCAAGACATGCTGAGCAAGAGAACTGTAAGAAATCGGTACGGATCAGTCACCGGGCTTTACAGCCGACTCTTCTGGTGGAAAAGTCTACAAACAGGCGTGGCGCCCAGTGATAGATTCTCTCTCTTCCCGAACCGGTTGGTTCGCCAGACCCGGTTCACGATGGAGACGGCACGCTCAGTGCTCGACTCTATCAGGGAGAACGATTTCATGCTTTCAGTGGACTTGAAGATGCGGATCTACAAATACCCATTCATCAGTCCTCCAGAAAGTACCGGTTCCGCTTTCATCCTCGACGGGACGGTGTACCAGTTCAGGCCACGTTTGCTTCGGTCTCTCAACCGCCCCACAGGTGTTCACGCGAGTGTTCACTCTGGTGTCTGCTTGGGCCCATTCGCACGGGAACCTACGTCGATTGAGGTACTCGACGATTGGTTAGTCCTGGCGAGCTCCCGCTCGCAGTTGCTACAGGACAGGGATCGACTGCTCGAGTTCTGTCGCGATCTGTATCGTTCTGAACTTCGAAAAGTCCGATCTCGAGCACAAGCAGAGGATGAAGTACCTGGGTATGCTGATCGACACGGTAGCAGATTCAGGAGGCAGCCAACCAGTTCCTGTCCTCGGCAGGAACAGGTAGCTCAGCAATGGCAAGTCGTGATCGGACACCTGTCGTCACTCGGGAAGCCAGTCCCTAACGGGCGTCTTCACCTGCGGTCTCTTCAGGGAGACCAAAGGAGAGTTTGGTCACAGGCGACGGATCCCCCAAGCCTTCCATGGGCACTGACACATGGAGGTGAGGCAGGACCTAGCCAGGTGACTGGACGACAGGAACCCCTTAAGAGGATGCCTCCGGGCACTCTCCCCCCGGACTGCAGCTGCTCTCAGACGCATCGACCGAGGGATGGGGTGCACACCTGGAAGAGTTGCGGACTTCAGGAGTGTGGTACGAGAACGACAAGCACCTTCACATCAATGTATCTGGAACTAAAGGCAGCGTTCCTTGCTCTCCAAGAGTTCCAGGACCGCTTGATGGGACACTCAGTGGTGTTGATGTACGAACAACACCACGGTGGTGGCTTACGTCAACAAACAGGGGGGGCCTAGTGTCTCTCCCGTTGTATCAGTTGACTCGGCAGGTGCACGAGTGGGCCGAGGCACACTCAATAGAGCTGTCGGCACGCTACATTCCAGGGAAGGAATGTAGTAGCAGACACTCTAGCCGTCGGGATCAGGTGATAAGGACCGAATGGTCTCTACACCAGGACGTGGCGGAAAGGCTCTTCGACCTCCCTGTGGGGGCGACCAGTCGAGGATCTGTTCGCCATCCGGCACATCAGGAAGCTCCAGGTGTTCTTCTCGGCGGCCCGTGCCGGATCCATGGGCAGCTGCAGAGGACGCTCTTCAACACCCGTGGGACAACCTCTTCGCCTATGCCTTTCCCCCGTTCAGCCTGATTCGCAAGGTGATTCAGTCGAGCACTGGTCATCCCGAATCTCAGGATGATCCTGATGGCTTCCAAATGGCCACAGGCCATTTGGTATCCGGACCTGCTGGCTCTTCTCGCAAGAGAACCGAGAGAGATTTCCCCATTGGCACAACCTTCTCGCCAGCCACACGTCGAGCGGTACCACCGAGCAGTCCAGTCCCTACGTCTTCACGGCTGGCTGTTATCCACCTTCTCTTGCGTACGAGAAGCTTTTTTCGTAGCGCAGCAACAGAGATGGCTGAAACGTCCGTCAGTCCTCTGCAGCTGTGTACCAGGGGAAGTCGGTCGTCTTCGGTGGTTGGTGTTGTAGACGGGGCCTATCTCTTCTCAGAGCCAATCTTCAGCAGGTAGCGGATTTCCTCGTTTTTTTTCTTCCCGCCGAGGAAGCTCCTCTAAGTTCCCACAGTCAAGGATACAGAGGCCGCCTTGTCGCTCCTCCTGAAACTGACGGGATTGGACATCTCGAACTCGTTCGAGATCTCCTTGCTTAGGAGCAGCTTCCAAAGGTCTTGCCAACCCAGGGAACTCAAATGACCCTCGTCTTGCTGGACCTGGCATCGGCGAAGAGAGTACGGGAGCGTCATGCAGATAATGATGTGGATGAGATGCTGCTTTGTCCTGAGGACGCTACGGCGCTATCTGAAGAGAACTCGACACCTCGGGCCTGAGTGTCGACGCCTCTCCGTTAGCAAAGGGGTCAACAAGAAAAAGAAGTATCAAGAACACTCTTTCGTCCTGGCTGCGTGAGGTCTTCAGGAGGGCGTAGGAGGCTGATGGTAGTGACGACATCCGTACGTCCCCGTCCGAGAACTCACGAATCAGAAGTATTTGGCCCCCTCGTTGGCGTTTCGTAAGAACTTCTCCGTGGCGCAGGTATGGAAGGCAACTTCCTTATACCTCTTGGATATTGACCCCATAGGTCCTTGGATCGGTTCCTTAGGACCCGTGGTGGCTGCTCAACACGTCGTCTAGCTAACCCAGACCCTAGCAGCTGAACAGCATCGAGTCCTGGTGTGACTGTATGAATAGATAGTGATGAGAAAGTGACTGGCTTCTCTTTCTATCTTTTTCTTCCCTCTACCTGTGGGTAGAGGGATACGGTCATCACCCTGCTGGATAAGGACGAGATGCCGGTGAGCTATATGACAGAGCCCCATCCTATCCCTTTCACGAGGGATGGGAGCAGGAATAATTCCACCACTTCCTGTTCACTACAGAGGGGGGGAAGTGGATGCCTACAAGAGTCAAAACCATGACTTTAACTTTGCTCCTGTACAGGAACAAGTTCTTACATTGCTGGTACGAAGAGATACGCTTGCCTCTCTCTTAGTACTCGGTCCAGAGGTCTGACCATTGATCCTGCGGTGCACACCCCGATCAATCGGACAGAGGCTTGGATCCCTCCCTCGCTCTTACGACCAGGGAGGCTTCCAAGGTTGGGCGAACACCAGTCTGTTCACAAAAGACTCAGATTCCACCCACCAAGAAGTGAGTCTTCCTATTGTAAAAGGAAAGGACGAAGGTTTGTATGCCGTGTCGGAACAAATGACAATTTTGTCTAAAATTGCATTTTTCCTAACTATACAAACCTGAGGTCCTTTTACACATAGCCCCACCTCATGCCACCCCTCACTCTGCAGTTTTTGCTTGGGCCAAAAGCAAAAGTGATTTGTTTACCTCCCAGTCGCGCGCGCGCGCCTGTCGGACAACAGTTAACTACCGAACCCCTTGTTCGAAAGCTTACGACCTATCCAGCTGCCGCTAGTACCTTCCTATTGTAAAAGGACCTCAGGTTTGTATAGTTAGGAAAAATGCAATTTTAGACAAATTGTCATTTCTAAGTTAGATTATATTCTATGATTAAAATTATTAAAAGCAAAAGAATAAATACAAATTAAGAGTTTCTTTCACAAAAGCTTTTATATATTTGCGTCTAATCATTGATGAATCCGATATAAACGACTTCACCAAAATATTGTTTATGCAGTTACTGACATGAATTAAATAGCAAAAATGTTTTGTATTACCAGATACGTGTAGTGAGAAGCCGGTTTGTAGAAATAATGGAGGTCAATGGCCATCAAAGGGTAGCAGTTTGTCCAAGTAATGAAACTGCAGGGTTCAAAACGGATGTCCTTAGGCAGTGGAATGTATTAATTGTTTGCTCCTGGAAATGGTTAGTGATAAAATATTTTTTCATATAAAAGCAATATTCAGTTTTATTATTATGTATTTAATTGCAAAAGGAAAATTAACCGTAGTTTTCCTATACGTATACCATTTATGTTATAAAAAACATTAAAATAGATTTCATGCTTTATATAATTTATGTTTCTAAATTAGATTATATTCTATGATTAATATTATTAAAAGCAGAATATATAAGAGCTTCTTTAAAAAGTTTATAGATATTTCTCATCATTGATGAATCCAATATAATCAATTCCAAATATTGTTTATGCAGTTTACTGACATAAATTAATAGAAAAGTTTGTATTACAGATACGTGTAGTGAGAACCGGTTTCGTATAAATAAAGGAGGGCAATGCCATCAAGGTAGCAGTTGTCCAAGTAATGAAACTGAGGTTCAAAACGGATGTCTTGGCAGTGAATGTATATGTTGTGCTCCTGGAAATGGTTAGTGATGTAATAATTTATTTTTTTATACAATGGCAATATTCAGTTTTGTCACTGTATATTATATTTGCAAAAGGAAAATTAAAAGTAGTTTTACTATACGTATACCATTTATGTTAACGAAAACATCAAAATAGATTTCTCGCTTCATATAGTTTATGTTTTAAGTAAGATTATATTCTATGATTAAAATTATTAAAAGCAGATATATGAGTTTCCTTAATAAGCTTTTGTATATTTCTCATCATTGATTAATCTAGTGTAAACGAACGCCAAATATTGTTTATGCAGTTTTTACTGACCATTAAATTAACTAGAAAAGTTTTGTATTACCAGATACATGTAGTGAGAAGCCGGTTTGTACAAATAAAGGAGGTCAATGCCGACCAAGGGTATGCAGTTTGTCCCAAGTAAT
The DNA here is from genome assembly GCF_015104395.2 of Macrobrachium nipponense. NCBI lineage: Eukaryota > Metazoa > Arthropoda > Malacostraca > Decapoda > Palaemonidae > Macrobrachium > Macrobrachium nipponense. The sequence continues at coordinate 25,390,837 of NC_061090.1, read as the reverse complement.
GAACTGGAGGTTCAAAAACGGATGTTTAGGCAGTGGAAATGTATCTATTGTTTGCTCCCTGGAAATGGGTTAGTTGATTGTAATAATTTATGTTTTTTATACAATGGAAACAAAATTATTAAATTTTTCTTCCGTTGCCGGGGGCATTTTATTTGCCTAAAGAAAAGTAGATTGTTCGACACGTAATACAAACCCTCGGTCTTTTAACATATGGAACTTCAGCACAGCTGGAAACCGGTCGTAAGCTTTCGAGCAATGTGTGGTTCAGTTGTCTCGTTTAATGCGTTTCGATCGTCGTTCTCGCCCGACTGGGAGGTAAACCTAAACATTCAGTTTGCTTTCGGCCGCCGACGGAGCAAGACTTGTGTTTGCCTCTCTGCCCGCCTTTGTTGTTTGCTTTCGCCTTCGCATTACGAAGTGTTCTTTGTGTGTATGGTATAATTAAAACACCCGATGATTTTATGATTTAGTGACTGTGGTTCAAATCATTTTATGAAAATTGCTTTATGTGCATAAAAAATAAGCCATGACCATTACCAAAAAATTACTTTATTTCCTTTTTCTCTCAGCAGTCTTAAAGAAAGGGTACATAAATATTTCAAAGAGAGAGAGAGAGAGAGAGAGAGAGAGAGAGAGAGAGAGAGAGAGAGAGAGAGAGAGAAATGGGGGGTGGGAGGTTTCCCCACTATAATGAAAATTTTTCCAGATAAACAAACCTTTCTTTGGAATGCAGCATCTACAGTTACGACCATTACAACCTTCGTCTATTTCTTCTTCTGAGTCATAATTACACTGGCTCTTGGTACAGTATCCTTCCTTTTGGGAACAGATACCCGAGTCATGATATCCTATAAAATTTGAAAATTTTGGAAAATATTTGAAAAATTAAATAAAATTAGGGATAGGAGCAGTTATCCACCACTCTCCTAACAAGGGGGGGATTGGACGCCAACAAGAGACAAACCCAAGACCTTATATTTGGCTCTTGTGTAGGAACTAGTTCTTGCTTGCTATTCATAAGAGGCATCTTTGCCCCCCTCTTATGAATTTGGTCCAGATGTTTGACCACTGATCCTGCAGTGCACACCCCGATCAGTTGGGCAGAGGCTAGAATCCCTCCCTCTGCTCTTATGACCAGGGAGGGAACCAAGGTCGGACGAACGCCAGTCTGTTCATAAGACTCAGATTCCACCCACCAATAAGTGAGTGTTCCATATGTTAAAGGACCGAAGGTTTTATTTGTCGGAACAAATCACAATTTGTCGTAAATTGTATTTTTCCTAACTATACAAACCTGAGGTCCTTTACATATGGAATGTACTTCAGCGCAGCTGGAACCGGTCGTGAGCTTTCGAACAAGGTGGTTCGGGAGTTAACTGCTTGTTCAATAGTCGGGAGTCCCGCCCGACTGGGAGGTAAACATTCACTTTGCTTTAGGCCCAGGAACAGAGTGAGGGGTGGCATGAGGTAGGACTATGTGTAAAGGACCTCAGGTTTGTATAGTTAGGAAAAATACAATTTACGACAAATTGGGACTTTTCCTAACTATACGAACCTGAGGTCCTTTACATACATGCCCACCTCATGCCACCCCTCAATCTGAACCTGGGCTGAAAGGCAAAGTGGAGTGTTTACATCCGGGCAGGCTAGCCTACCCACCTGCCACACGGTAGTTACTGCCTAACCACCTTGTTCAAGAATTTAACGGCCGTAATTCCAGCTACGCTAAAAGTAATTCCTTATGTACAGGACCTCAGGTTTGTATAAATAGGAAAAATACAATTTACTTCCAAAAATTGTGAATTTTCTGGATGCCAAGACTCGGGAATGTATTTCCAAAATGGAGGATACTGTACCAAGAGCCAGTGTAATTATGATTCAGAAGAAATTGATGGCAGCTGTAATGGTCGTAACTGTAGATACTGCATTCCAAAGAAAGGTTTGTTTATCTGGAAAAATTTTCATTATAGTGTGGAAACGCCCCTCCCCCTTTTCTCTCTCTCTCTCTTTGTGAAGTATGTATATAACCTTTCTTTGAGACTGCTAAAAGAAAAAGAAAATAAAATAATTTCTTGCTATTGGTCACGGCTTATTTTTTAAGCACGTTAAGCAGTTTTCATGAAATAATTTTAACCACAGTCACTAAATCATAAAACCATCGGGTGTTTTAATTATTCAGTAAAATTCTAATGAAAATGCATTTTTACACTTAAATTGTCCAGAATGCACCACCAAGAATATTTGCTTCCAGAATGAAGGATATAAAAACAGGGGTCAGTGCAATCCTTCTACAGAAATAAATATTAATAATGGCTGTGATGGTCTAGGTTGTTTAAGCGGTCAAAGTCTTAGTATATATCCTCACTGTTGTTCAATGTTGATATGTTGTCATAATACAAATATCTAAAGTGAAAATTATAGCTTAATAGTCATATTTTTAATAAACCTCTACATAATTTAAACAAATTCTGTATTTGACTGAAAGGGTTAACTAACACAAGTGGAATAATTAGTGATATGGCAATCTCAATCACAATTTTGTTTTATTTTTCAATTACTATAACTTAATTTTTCAGAATGCAAAGACTCGGGTGTGTGCTCGTATAAAGGAGGATACTGTAGCAAGAGCCATTGTAATTATGATACTGAAGAAGAAATTGAACGAGGCTGTAGTGGTATTAACTGTAGATGCTGCGTTCGAAAGACAGGTTTGTTCTCTCTCTCTCTCTCTCTTCTCTCTCTCTCTCTCGACTCGTGCGTGCCTCTCTCTCTTTCTTCCGCGCTCTCTCTCTCTCTCTCTCTCTCTCTCAGAGATGTATATACCCTCACTTCATGACTACTGAAAAAGGAAATACAATAATCTTTTGGTAATAGTTATGGCTTATTTTCTATGCTGAAAAGTTAATGCCCCTGTTAATTGACATTTTATAAATGCTAATGTTTTCTTTCATGCAATATAGAAAAAATATGATTTTACATTTCCCAAACAGTGTGTGAGAAGTTGCACCCATGTAAAGATGTAGGAGGTAAATGCATCAGTAATGGTCAATGTGGGGGAAATGAGAGAGTTATTGAACATGGATGTTCTGGAAAAGATTGTGTGTGTTGTGCTCCTGGAGATGGTTAGTATATTGTTTTATTTTTAAATACTATAACTACTTATTATTATTATTATTATTATTATTATTATTATTATTATTATTATTATTATTATTATTATTATTATTATTATTATTATTATTATTATCAAGGTGTACTCATTTCATAATGGTATAAATGGTCTTGGAATATTACAAAACATTCCACAAGATACAAAATCTCTGAACTAGTCATTTACCTAACAAAATTGTTTTGCAGAAAAGAACATCCTTAGAGTTTAAGATGTTTACGTTTTCATCAAATAAATGTTAAAAAATGAAACTGTCTAGTCAAAATGCATTTTTAAATAAACCTACAACTAATTTCATTCACATTTATATTTGACAGAAAAGTGTTAACTACCACAAGTGAGAACATTAGTGACATACAACTTTTATCCTAATTTTGTTTTATTTTTCAATTATAATTCTGAAATTTTCAGAATGCCAAGACTCCGGTATCTGTTCCCTGAAAGGAGGATACTGTAGCAAGAGTCAATGTGATCATCATTCAGAAGAAGATAGTGAAGGAGGATGTAACGGTCCTAACTGTAGATGCTGTACTCCTAAACCAGGTTTGTTTACATGGTCATATTTTAAAAATAAGATTACACACACACACACACACATATTTTAAGACTCCTGTAAGAGGAATTATACAAAAGGATGTTTAATCTTTCCTTGGTAATGTTTAACAAATACTTATTTTTTGTACTGAAAATTTTGTACCTTTATTAATTAACATCTTTTGGAGGTTAATGCCTCAGAGTAGAATTATTGCACTAAATAAAATTATACCTTTTGCTAATAAATATTCTATCTTACAATATAAAAAAAAAAATATTTGAATTTTCTTAGTGTGTGTGGAGCTGGACCTGTGCACACAAGCACAAGGTAAATGTAGCAGACGCCGTCATTGTAGGGGAAATGAGAGAGTTGTTGCAGAGGGGTGCTCTGGTAAACACTGCGTGTGTTGTGCTCCTGATCTTGATGATGGTTAGTTTTGCTTTGTTGTATGTATGTATGTATGTATGACTGATTCTCTAGGTAATTTAATTGTATACCTGTTTTATAATAAAAAGATGAAGCAGTTGTAATATATACTGTACTGTATTATAAAGTATATAACTGGGTAGAAAACTCCTGCGTTAGCCAAGTAGCTAACCGACAAAAATTCAGATTTTTTTACTATACAGAATATGTTCAAAGTTTGTTTCTTTTTTCATGCATTAAAATGTCTAAAATAAAGAAAATTGATGGTATAAAAGTAAATTTTATTGCAGTGAGCCTCTAAATAATTCAAATCACTTCTACATTGGACTGATAGGTTTCTCTTAATTTTGTTATATTTTTAGAATAAAATTCTGATTACAGGATGCCATGATTCAGGTATCTGTTCCCAAAAAGGGGGATACTGTAGCAAGAGCCAATGTGATTATTATACAGAAATAACGATTAACGGGGCATGTGATGGTCCAGATTGCATATGCTGTGCTCCTAAGCCAGGTTGGTTGAACTGGAAGTTTTAAAAACTGTGAATCCTATATAGTAGGTACAGCTCTCTCTCTCTCATATATATATATATATATATATATATATATATATATATATATACTATATAAACCTTTAGTTATAGAGAAACAGGAAATACTTATAAAGATCTTTGACCATTTTTTGGTAATCTTGAGAACTTTTTTTCTAAGCTGAAAATTTCATGCTTGTATTAAAATCTGTTAAAGGCCCATGTTTTAGTTTAGAAAAAATACAAAATTATACTTATAAGTAGTACAGTAAACAGGTTTTTACAATATGGAAATCATTATTATTAAATTAGTTGTACCAGACCACTGAGCTGATTATCAGCTCTCACAGGGCTGGCCCAAAAGGTTGGAATGGAACAGCCAAGGTCATTAAGTGTTTTGATTAATGAAAAGGAAATTTCAAATATACATACACTATAAATAAAGCTTCTTTTACACTGATATGCACATACACAATAAATAAGTTTACATATATACAACACTAAGAAAAACCCAAACAATGATCAAAATGAGGATAAATTTGGTAAATTAATAAAAAAATTTCTCTTAAAACGTTAATAAAAATCCAAAGGATTTTATGATTTGTTTTTAATTTTTATATTTAGTTGATTGATTGTAGTTCTTTATAAAAATTAAAAATAATTTAATTGAAAATGTTGAAGATTCGAAAAAATTACTGTGACTGACTCTCCAAAACTTGATCATCTTTATTGGTTATATTTTGGGCATTAACACAATATGTTTGATTATCACAATTACGACTTTGGACTCTTAAGCATTCAGGAGCAGGGCCATGTGGATAATTCATTAGGTTTTCATGTGTCTGATGAGTATGACTATACAAAGGCATGTCAAAATTAATAGTGTATGCATCTCTCTTTGATATGATGAGCTCTATTTCCCAACACTGGGTTTTATGTCATTTAATTGATTATTTTCAGATTCTTCATATGGAAGAAAATTTGTTTGCATTAATGATATGACAGTGTTTTTCATAATTTTGTTTTATTTTTCTAATACATATAATAATTACGAATATTACAGAATGCCAAGACTCGGGTATGTGTTCCCAAAAAGGAGGGTACTGTAGGAAGAGCCAATGTAATTATGATTCAGAGGAAGAGATTGAAGGAGGATGTGGTCCAGATTGTAGATGCTGTGCTCTTAAGCCAGGTTTGTTTACCTGGAAGAGTTTTAAATGCAGAGAATTCAATATAGCAGGGAGAGCTCTCTCTCTCTCTCTCTCTCTCTCTCTCTCTCTCTCTCTCTCTCTCTCTCTCTCTCTCTCTCTCTCTCTCTCTCTCTCTCTCAGTATTAATAGAGATATTTGAACTTTTTTTGGGTACTGTTTAGGACTTATTTTCTGTGCTGATAATTTCATGCATATATTGATTAATATCTGTTTAAGGCTAGTGTTTTAGTGTACAATTATTCTAACAAACAATTATACTCATAAGTAGTTCAGTATGAAAATATTTTTTCTTACAACATGGAAATAATAGGTTTGGATTTCCTTTACAGCATGTGAGGAGTTGTACCCATGCACATATGAGGGAGGCAGATGCAGCACCAGTGGTTATTGTAAAGAAGATGAAAGAGTTATTAAAGACGGATGTTCTGGCAAAGGGTGTGTGTGTTGTGCTCCTGCTGATGGTTAGTATCTTGATTTATTTGTCAGTATAATGATTCTCTAAATACTTTAGTTATAAAAAGAACTCTCGTGCCTTCTTATATAAATCACACACATGCTAATGTGTATCAGTAACATAGCGATACAAGAACACAAAAGGTGAGCTTGTACCAAACAGTCTGCAAAGATCAAATGCAAATGAACGATGAGCTTTCAATATTTATGATTTATCTCATTGGTTTAGTTAGCTCAGGCTACTCTTAGACCTATGTGCACTAATATTAAAGTCAAAATATTTTTTTATTCAAACTTTATTATATGTATGGTTTCAGTGCATGAATATAAAAATGACTTAATTATGATACCCATATCTATGTCCTTAAACTAAACAATATCATTGTTCCGACACGAGATACAAACCTTTCGGTCCTTTTACAATAGGAAGGTTACTAGCGGCAGCTGGATAGGTCGTAAGCTTTCGAACAAGGGGTTCGGTAGTTAACTGCTTGTCCGACAGTGCGCGCGCCGCGCGACTGGGAGGTAAAGAATCACTTTTGCTTTCGGCCTGCTGGCGTATAGACGTGTGTCTCATCGCTCTCTGCCCGCTTCATCGTCGTTGCTTTCGCATGGTAGTGTTTTCTTTTTCTATTTATCTAGTGAAACTGAATTGTAAGTACAATCATTTCAACTTTATTTCCATTGAATTCAATTGTGAATTAAAGGATCATGGTTTCTCCACGCCCTCCGTTTACCCGAGCGCCGGGGACTGAAGGGCGTAAGTGCGGGAATTCAAAGTTTCCCAGAATGATCCTCGTATTGTGTGTGCTCGGTGCCGAGGGCGGGAGAGCGCTCGCTCCGAGCCGTATATTTTTGGTTTTTTGGAAATATGTGAATGAAAATTGTAAGTACTCTTTTTTTATTTATATATATATATTTTTTTTACCTGTGTGCTCGATGCCGAGCGATGCGCTCGGCACGAAAACTTATTCTGTATGAAAGTGGAACAAGTACAGTATTCTTTTTCATTTTCATATATTAATTTTGATTGCATCAATACTCATTTTGGATCAATTTCCGCTCCCTTTTACCGGAAAATCTTTCCCCCCTTTTTATTTTTTATGATGAAAATCGCAATTGCCCGTATCTTTTCAATTTCATATATTTATTTTGATGCTAATTTTCATTGGATCATGTTTCCGCTCTTACCCGGGAATTGATCCTTCCCCCTTTTATCTTGTATGAAGTGAATTGCAAGCGCAGTATTCTTTTCATTTTCATTTATGTTTTGATTGCATCAATTCATCGTGGATCAAGGTTTCCGCTCATAATCGGGATGGATCCTTTCCCCCTTGCGCTCGGTCCGAGGGCGCAAATGCGCTCGACCCGAGCCCTTTATTCATTGTGAAGTGAAATCGTAATGCAAGATTCTTTTTCATTTTTATATCCTTTTATTATTGATTGCATCAATATTCTTTTGATCAAGATTCCGCTCAGCCAGGAATTGATCCTTATGCCCTTGCACTCGGTGCCGAGGGCACGATTGCTCTCGGGCCCTGTAGTATTTTTGTTTTGGGTACATGGGTGCTGTGCGGGGGTGGGGAACGAGAATCCCCCCCACCCCCGCTCAGCTCCCGCGGATGGCCCTTCCCCTTCGGGGGGGGGAGGTTATCTGGGTCCTTCTCCTCGCCCGATCCGTCGAGCGCGGGGGAGGGCGCTCGGTGCCCCGATGTACAATTGTATTCGGGGTCTTCCGCTCGTTCGGAGTGGGGCTCGCCCCCCCCCCCCCCCCCCCCGCGCGAGGGGACTCCCCCCCCACTAATCACTCTACTGTTACTTCCGCAGGTGCTACTGCCACGAGGGTTGACCTTGGTCAGGTATGGGCGTCCTTCGGTCTGCAGTGCGTGCCTAGTGTCCAGGGGCTGCTGCTCTTATCTGCCTGGGCCTGCTGCGGTCACCCATGGAGCGGTGACCACGACAACGATGCTGACTCAGGTGACGCCGTCCCTCCTCACCTGGTGTACTCGCCTCACGTGGTGACAGTCTCGCCTACAGCCGCTGTGCAGGGCCGTTCGCCGTACCAAGGGGGGGCCGTGCCGCCCCTGCTCATGGTTGCCGTGCTGCCGCAACCACACTCCCTCTGCCCTAGGGCTCGCCCCTGGAGCTGCCGCCGGTACCTGGATGTCGCTGGCTGCTGCTCCACCTCCTGTGTTACCAGTGCTGCCTGCCGTACCTGCCGATTCTGTACTGGCTGTCCCTGCCGTTGCTGTGCTAGCTGTCCCTGCCATTGCTGCGCTGGCTGTCCCTGCCGATGCTGTGGGGGGGCCCCCTGCTGTTCTTTGCCGTTCCTGAGATGTCGTCCACCCTGTTCATGGGGGTGGTTCTGCCCCAGAAACTTTTTTTTGGGGTCTGTTTGTACAGGTGCGTTCCCCCGGGCCCTTGTGGCTTTTGGCTACAGCAGCCCCGGCTTTTTCCGCCCTGGATGGCAGATCTTATGTCTGTCCTGAGGAAGCTGACGAAGAAGAGGAGGAAGGTGTCATCGTCGTTGTCGTCTTCATCTTCTTCATCATCGTCAGCTGCTGCCTCTTCCCCTTCGACTTCCAAGGCTTCACAGCCGAGGAAGAAGAAGGTTGCCTCCTCCCTCCTAAGAAGTCTCCCTCGGGAGCTTCTCGGGACCCGTCTCACCTCAGTGGGATGGGGGGGGGGGGTTCTTCCGCTGGTCCTCCTGCTCCTTCGGGAGTGGGGCCCGTCTCTTCTTCCGCAAGGAAGAAGACTATGGGGACCAGAGGGGTACCGGCTAACACCAGTACTTCCTCGCCTGGTGTCAGGGGCTCTGCCACTACACCAGGTTCCGTCTCGACCTCTCGTCCGCAAGAGACACCGAGTGTACCGTCACCTACCAGTGACCGTACAGCCAGGAATCAGGCGCCAGATCTCTCTCGGCGCCAGTTTCACGGCACGGAGCGGAAGGCTGGTGAGAGCCGCTCAGGCGCCTCCCACCAGGCCAGCTCTCGCTCTCACGGCGACCAGCTGGCTACCCGGGCTGACGCAACGGTCTCTGACCGGCCACGTACCGAGGCTGGGAAGAGGTCCCCCCGATCGCCGGTGGCTGGCGGTGTGACGCGCCGTGAGGACTAGTACCGGTCTCACTGTGACAGTGGTCTCTGCAGGTCGCCTGACCGTCGCTCCCACAGGGAGCATGCGGGTACGGCAACCAGCAGCAGTTCCCCTGACACACGAGATCGGGGCCACTGTTCTCGGTCCAGCCGTTTTCCCCAGGGAAACGACTCGACTAGGCCTGCAGCTCGATCCCCACCACGGGTTGGCGATCGCCAGCAGCCCTCCAAGCCCGCTGGTTCAGCCAGTGAGCGAAGGGGAGCGTCAGGTCTACCTCTCTCGTGCCTTCAACTTCTTCGATTTATACTGGGAAGAGCGAGGCACAGCGCGGTGATCGTGAGGGGCGCGCCCCGCATGATCCTGTCACGACGCCGTATGTACCAGGCACAATCTTCGGACTGACCAGGACGTACGCACAAGTGGCAGGAGGAGACCGGGAGGGCTATCGCTGTTCCCCCTCCTGAAGGGGGGGTTCTCGGAAATGCTCTTGTTCGAGGGGCTTGACGGTCCTACTCTGCAAGATGCTGTGACTTCCGAGATCCAGAGGTACTTTGCCGAGGTTATGGCGCTGATTCGTCAGCACAACGACCTCGGGGAAGGATCGCCGCTCCCACCAGCAGAGCCCACGTCTCGGCTCGAGTCGTTTTGGGGCCCGAGAGGCAACCCAAAACGACGGTGGGTCTGCCGCGATCGGAGCTTGCCGATTCTGTCTTGAACCAGGTAGAGTCTCTCGTCTCCGGACAAGAAGGCTCTCTCAGATCTGGCCGGTCGAACAAGCTACTTCCACCTCCTCTACTGCGACAGCGGCGTTTCTACGTGTCTTCGGACACCGTATTTGAATACCCCTTCAGTCCTCCTGAGAGGTTTCGACCTCGACGAGGACTGGAATGAGTCGGAGGACGGTATCGGCTCTCTCCTGTCAGGTGTCGATCAGCCCCACCCAGACGACGTTCACAGTGGCGGCAGAACCTTACCTACAGTGCGAGTTCGTAATCCTCCTCGGGAAAACTTTTTCTCCTGACGATACGTTTTCCCAGACTCTGAGAGGCCATCGCCGCAAGGCGATGGCTGCTCCTACTCTTCTCCAACTGCTAGTTCCACTGGGAAGGCAAGCGAGTATCCAATTCCTCCCCTATTCCCTCTCTCCTTACGGCTACGAGGGAAAGGGGAGGAATGCTACAGAGATTTCTCTGTAGGATCCCACGTTGGGGACTGCGCTACCGGGGGGGCTTTCGGGTCCTACCTGACGTAAGCCCCGGTCGTTGAGGAGGGATCCTGCCCCATCCTCGATTTCTACGGGAATCGAGAGGACCACCACCCGATATCGTTTGACGAATTTGGTGGGGGTTTTGCAGAGTGCTTAGAATTCTACGGAATTTCTAGAGCACTCAGAGTGTTCAAGTTTTTTACGATCTCCAAACACTTAGGCGAGACCACGGTCCAAAGTGAACGAGACAAGAATCCCCGATAATTGTTACACGATAATCGGGAACCTCGCCTATACTCGAATTTCTAGCATTTGGAAGAAGACTGCTGCTGAAAGAAGAGTATCTCACAGTAGGCGACTAACCTGGAATAGAGAAGAACGGATGGGAACATCCAGTTTGGCTTGAACTATCGTCTTCGGTATTCTGTTCACCATTGAAGCTTTCCTTCGGGGAAGACTTCTCTTTCACTCTCTTGACTAGAGAACGAAGGCGGTCGATCTCCAATCCTTATTCTCATTCCTTGAGGGGAAAAGAATTTAGGATGGAGGTCGTTGTACAGAACCTAAAAATATACTATGTATATTACCCTCGCAACATGATTCTGTTAAGCAGCTGAATTGTCCGGGGGGTAGGCGCATACCGTAGTTAACTCTACGGATTGTGACCGAGACGAATTGTATCTTAATTGAACTGCAACTCGGGGCTGCCTGCAACCTCCCAGCAGCTACCAGTTTCGATTTTAGATACTTGGTATTGTCACGACAACACCAAATAAGCTTTTGTATCTACCAAAATCCGTTTCGTTTTAATATAATTGCTCGAGCGTATTTTTTATGCTCGATGGTTCTAGCCGAACACATTTTGAACTGCCTGATAGCAGCTCAGTATCAGCTGGGTCTCCAAGATGCACGGTCTGTTATGTCTCTCTCTCCCCTGCTTTGATTGACTACCGAACCATATCTCTGCCCAACAATCATGGACTTAGGTCTCTGATTAACAGGGATTCTTGCAATATGAAGGACCATCTACTGCTGTGACGCTCGATTTCATCGCCTTCGACATTGCGAGAATTTTCAACAGAGATAGCTCTTAGACTCATTCATCTTTCTGTTTACCGCACGGTAACAGAATTCTGTAAGAGTCTCTTGCTGCATCGCACTGCGATAATGCGAATGATTTTTGCAGACATCTGAGTTTGTCTTCAAATATCTCGTATTCGTAGGTGTGCAATTGTTCATTGTTCACCCCGAATCAACAGATGTGTCAGAAGACATCACCTACTCTCCAACCTGACAGCTCTACTTCCAAATGTTCAGCCCATGAGAAGCAGTTCTTCAGGCAGTAATTCGCTGTGTCTTCATTACTGAAAAGCGCTCAGCTTTCATTGCAACTACGACACTCACCAGACAGCAATGAAATAGTGGTTAGCATTCTCAGTCTTTGTAAGCACAGGTTCAGAAACTTGAGAATCCTTCTCTCGATTCAGCTGTGAAGACGTAGGTTGCATTTTCTGTCCACCTTCGTCTTCAACGACACAGTGTTGTTTCTGCTAAGCTGAGATTCAACTATACTATGAGATGTCTTGCCATCGGGGACCTCGGTCCCTAGAAGGCAATTGACTTTCGCCTGTTGGGCACATGCCTTAAGAGAATCATCACCTCGCCGTCTGGCATCGGTGACGAACAAATTATTTTGTTTAGTCTCTTGGCATAACCCTTTTAGGGCGAGGGTCATGTGACTTACTCGGATGCTTGGACAACTTGCCTCCTACCGAACGCAGTCAGTCGGCAGCTGTCAGAGCGCATGAGTCAGTTACAAACTTCGCTGTGGACTTAGTTCGGTTGTTCCAAATCAATCTTTTCTTCGTCCTAACGGCTTGTACCAGTACTCATACCATCGACACCCACCATGGAGTGTCGGTGTCCTATCCACTACCGACAAGAACAACTTCATTGCATGGGGATAGGAGGATGCGAGACACTTCGCTGCAGACGGATAGACCAGTATGGGTACTGGACATCACCGAAGTCGAGAAGAGGGATAGGTCATGCGGTAACTGCATGACTTTTCCTGCGAAGTCAAGCATCCAGGGGATGGGGATTCGTGACGCTCAATTTCGTAGCGAAGACTCAGAACCCTTTGGTCCCTGACGATCAGTTAGTCCTTCACAATGGACTTCACCGCCTTCGATGCGAAGGAGATGCTGCTTTGTCCTATGAAGGCACGACGGCGCTATCTGAAGAAACTCGACATCCCAGGCTGAGTGTTGAAGCCTCTTCGTCAGCACCAGAATGACCTAGAAGTAGTACACTCCCTCGAGTTCCGCAAGAACTTCTCCGTGGCGCAGGTACTGAAGGCAGGGGTCTGGTACAACCAGACCACTTGCACCTCCTCCTACCTTCGGGATATTGCCCACAGGGCCTTGGATCGTTTTCCTTGGGACCCGTGGTGGCTGCTCAACACGTTGTGTAGCTAACCCAGACCCTCGCAGGCTGAACAGCATCGAGTCCTGGTGTGACTGTAAGAATGGATGAGTGAATGAGAGAGTGACTGGCTCCTCTTCCCATTTTTGTCTCCCCCTCTACCTGTGGGTAGAGGGATACGGTCATCACCTTGCTGGATAAGGACGAGATGCAGGTGAGCTACTCGACAGAGCCCCATCCTATCCCTTTCACTAGGGATGGGAGCGAATATCCACCACTTCCTCCTACAAGGGGTGGGAAGTGGATGCCAACAAGAGACAAACCCATAACTTTATGTTGCCTCTTGCAAACAGGAACTTGTTCTTGCTTGCTGGTACGAAGAGATACACTTGCCTCTCTCTTAGTACTTGGTCCAGAGGTCTGACCATTGATCCTGCGGTGCACACCCCGATCAATCGGACAGAGGCTTGGATCCCTCCCTCGCTCTTACGACCAGGGAGGCATTCCAAGGTTGGGCGAACACCAGTCTGTTCACAAAAGACTCAGATTCCTCCCACCAAGAAGTGAGTCTTCCTAATGTAAAAGGACCGAAAGGTTTGTATCTCGTGTCGGAACAAATGACAATTTGTCCAAAATTGCATTTTTCCTAACTATACAAACCTGAGGTCCTTTTACAATAGTAAGGTTACTAGCGGCAGCTGGATAGGTCGTAAGCTTTCGAACAAGGGGTTCGGTAGTTACCTGCTTGTCCGACAGTGTGAGCGCCGCACGACTGGGAAGTGAAGAACCACTTTTGCTTTAGGCCCAAGCAAAAACTGCAGAGTGAGGGGTGGCATGAGGTGGGGCTATGTGTAAAAGGACCTCAGGTTTGTATAGTTAGGAAAAATGCAATTTTGGACAAATTGTCATTTTAATATTGTTTATTGCTAGAACATGAAGCATGGACCAATGAAGCTATGCCAGTACTTTTGATATGCCAAATATTTTATTTTAATGGCTTCTTTTAAACACTCATTCATTCCATTTCATTATAAATTACTATTTTTTCCGATACGTAATACAAACCATTGGTCCTTTAACAATAGGAAGTAGCTAGCGGCAGCTGGAACGGTCGTAAGCTTCGAACAAGGGGAGAACGGTAGTTAACTGCTTGTCCGACAGTCGCGCGCCGCACGACTGGGAGGTAAACAAATCACTTTTGCTTTCGGCCGCGGGTGTGAAGGACGTGTTCGTCATCGCTCTCTGCCCGCTTCATCGTCGTATGCTTTGTTTATATTGTGTTTTCTACTAATGGTTTGTTTGACTTGAAAATGAAACTGTAAGTACACTGTTTTCATTTTCATTACTTAATTATGAACCAACATGGAGCTATCGCCGTAGATGCGGCGATTTCCTCTCTTTTCATGAATTAAACCCTTGAATTATGTCTCGGTGCCGAGGGCGGGCGCGCTCGCGCCGAGTCATGTATTTTGGGCGAAAGTGTGTAATTGAAAAATGTAAGTACTCTTTTCATTATATTTTTGCCCTGTGCGTTCGTTGCCGAGAGCGTGATTGCGCTCGGCACGAGCCTCTTATTTTGTATGATAGAATGCAATGAAAGTGGATTCGCAATTGCAGTATTCTTTTCATTTTCATTTATTAATTGCATCAATTTTAATTTGGATCAATTTTCGCTCTTACCCGGGAATTGATCCTTACGATTATTTTCTGTGAAAGTGAAATCGCAAGTGCAGTATTCTGTTTCATTTTCATATATATTTTATGATAGCATCTTATTATTATGGATCAAGTTTCCGCTCTTACCTGGGAATTGATCTTTTCCCCTTTAAATTCTATGAAGTGAATCGCAAGTGCAGTATTCTGTTTCATTTTCATATTACTTTTCACTGCTGTGCGGGGGTAGGGGAAGCGAAGGTCTGCCAGGAAGTCGTCGGAAAGCTCTCCCGCGACTCCCTTGGTATCCGATTCTTTGTCTTCTTTCCTGCCCCCCGCTCAGCTTCCTCGTTGTATTTTGTATTTGGGGTCTTCCTTGCGTTCGGGGTGGGGCATGTCTTCCCCCCGTGAGTGAGGGAACCCCTCTTACTAATCTGTCTGTGCTACCGCAGGTGCTACATCCGTAGGAGACGACCTTGGACAGGTATGGACCACCGCGGCGGCAGGGCGTGCCTAGCATCCACGGGCTGCTGCAGCGTCTAGCGAGGTCTGGGGCGGTCTCCACTACTACCTCCACGGCCGCTTATGCTGCTCCCCCCCGCCTGGTCTACACTCCCCATGCTGTGTCGGTGACGCCGTCTGCCGCTACTAGGGCCGGTCGCCGCCGTACCAAGGGGGGTTTTGCCGCCGCCGCCTGTGTTCTTCGTGTTGCCTGCCCAGACTTCCGCTGTTCCAGCAGCTCGCCCCCTGGACCGGCCGCCAGTACCCAGGTTCCCGCTGGCTGCCGATGATTCTACGAGGCGATGGCTGGGCCTGCCGTACCTGCCGCTGATGTGGTTCCCGCTGCTGGCTTGGCTGTCCCTTCTGGGTCTACCGCTGCCGCTGTTCCTGCGCTCCTGAGCTGGTTGCTGTACCTGTCGCTCCTCGTTCCTGCGCCTGTCCATGCTGGTCCTGCCCACGGTGTATCTTCCCCAGTCCCAGGTCCTTCCGGACAGGTGCAGTCGGGCCGTATTGCTTCGGCAATAGCCCCGGCTTCGGCCTGGATGGAGGACCTGACGACTGTCCTGCGTGAGCTGACGAGGAAGAGGAAGAAGAAGAGGAAGGTGTCATCTTCATCTTCATCGTCTGCTGCTGCCTCTTCCCCTTCGACTTCTAAGGCCCATAAGCCGAAGAAGAAGAAGGCTGCCTCCCCCCCTAAGAAGTCTCCTTCGGGAACTTCTAAGGGCCCGTCCCACCCCGGTGGGACGGGGGGTCCTTCTGCTGGTCCTCCTGCTCCTTCGGGAGCGGGGCTCGTCTCCCCTTCCGTAAGGAAGAGATAGACGGGGACCAGAGGAGTACCAGTTAGCACTCTCGCAGCGACCAGCTGGTAACCCGGGTTTCCCCCCTAAGAAGGCTCCTTCGGGAACTTCTAAGGGCTCGTTCCACTCCCGTGGGACGGGGGGGTTCTTCTGCCGGTCCTCCTGCTCTTTTGGGAACAGGGCCCGTCTCCCCTTCCGCAAGGAAGAAGAAGACGGGGACCAGAGGCGTACCGACTACCACTGGTATTTCCTCGCCTGGTGTTTGCGGCGCTGCCACTACGCCAGGTTCCGGCTCGGTCTCTCGTTCGCGAGAAGTTCCGAGTATACGATCTCCCACGGGAGAGCATATAGCCAAATTTTGGCGCCAGAGTTCGCTCGGTGCCAGAACCGTGGCACGGAGCAGAAGCTGGTGAGAGCCGCTCAGGTGACTCTCGCCAGGCCAGCGGCCGCTCTCGCAGCAACCAGCTGGTAACCCTGGTAGACGTGACTGTCTCTGACCAGCCACGGGCTGAGGCTGGGAAGAGGTTCCCCCCTGTCGATCGTTGCTGCCAGCCTCGGCTGGTACTAGCGGTATGACGTGCCGCGAGGACACGCACCGGTCTCACCGCGACAGTGGTCTCTGCAGGTCTCCTGACCCGTGCACGGACGGGATGCCGAATGCATTTTTGTTGAAGGACAAGAAGCAGAAGCCAGGAAGCCGAACGGACAGAAAGCCGAACAGACATAATGCCGAACAGACACAATGCCGAACAGACATTAAGTCGAACGGACAAAATGTTTTTCTTCTTTGTTACTGGCAATACAATACACCAATGGCAAGGTTTTACTTTTTAAAACAATGGCATGTATGGTATAAAGCTGTTTGCTTAAAGGAGCGGAGTCAAATGTGCCATCGGCAAACCATGCTTGTTTTTTAGATAATAATTCCAAGTTATTTTCTATCGATAAAATTGTAACAGAGGTGGTTTCATAAAGACGAAAATTCTCGCCACAGGTTGTCATGTCCAAGTCTTCACTTTCTTCATTCTTTCTTGCTCGCCTTCCCATTCTTGCAAGTGTTTCTCTTTTAGGGTATAGAACCAGCAATGCTGAGCGGCAGTTCTTCCAAGACATTATTTATTACACGGCTTGTTACCTCTTCTGTTTGTTCTGCTGCAGTCTTCATTTTATCCAAAGCTTTTAAAATGGTATTATGAGCACCGTCGGGAGGATGTGAATGATCTGAAGCTTGTCCATGTTCGGTATCATTGATCGTTCTAATTCTACCATTGCACTCTTTTCGTCGCTCACATCTCCAGTAAGTAGTTTCTTTAACAGTTTTATCGACAACGTATGAATATTCATTATGAAGCAATTTTCTGCCACCACGTCCTGTCTTATTGAATTCCATGGTTGAACTCACAAAAAATAAATTCCATAGTCAAATTTGAATATAGAAAAAAATATATAACTACAAAGCAGTATTAGTAAACTAGGTAATTGTTAATTAAACAAGCAGTTAAATATTAATTATCGAATTAGTGAACAGTCTAACCTCATTGAAGAAAAAAATCTTAACTATTATTATTTTTGCTTGTATTTATCTTTCGTAATCTTAGCAATATTCTGCATTTTGTCCGTTCGACTTAATGTCTGTTCGGCATTGTGTCTGTTCGTCATTATGTCTGTTCGGCATTCTGTCCGTTCGGCCTCCTGGCTTCTGCTTCTTGTCCTTCGACAAAAATGCATTCGGCATCCCGTCCGTGTACCCTCCTGACCGCCGCTCCCACAGGGACCGGGCGGATAGGGGGACCAGCAGCACTCCTCTGCACACGAGATCGGGGCCGCTGTTCTCGGTCCAGCAGTTTCCCTGGGAAACGGCTTGACTAGGCCTGCAAGTTGGCGATCGCCTGCAGCCCTCCAAGCCCGATGGTTCTGCCAGCGAGCGAAAGAGGAGCGTGTCATGTCTTCCTCTCCCGTGCCTGCAACTTCCTTCGGTTTGCACCAGGAAGAGCGAGGCACAGCGGGGTGATCGTGAGGGGCATGCCCCGCACGATCCCGTCACGACGCCATAAGTACCAGGTACGATCTTCGGACTGACCAGGACGTACGCGCAAGTGGCAGGAGGAATCCGAGAGGTATCTATCGCAGTTCCCCTCCTTAAGGGGGAAGGCGGAATGTCTTGTTCGAGGGGGTCTGACGGTCCTACTTGCAAGATGCTATGACTTCCGAGATCCAGAGGAATTTTGTCGAGGTTATGGCGCTGATTCGTCAGCGCAACGACCTCGGGGAAGGATCGCCGCTCCCACCAGCAGAGCCACGTCTCGGCTCGAGTCGTTTTGGGGCCCGAGAGGGAACCCAAACCGACGGTGGGCCTGCTGCGATCAAAGCTTGCCGATTCTGTCTTGAACCAGAGTCTCTCGTCTCCGGATAAGAAGGCTCTCTCAGATCTGGCTGGTCGAACAAGCTACTTCCACCTCCTCTACTGTGACAGCGGCGTTTCTACGTGTCTTCGGACACCGTATTTAGATACCCCTCCGGTCCTCCTGAGAGGTTTCGACCTCGATGAGGACTGGAATGAGTCGGAGGACGGTATCGGCTCTCTCCTGTCAGGTGTCGATCAGCCCCACCCAGACGACGTTCACAGTGGCGGCAGACCCTTACCTACAGGGCGAGTTCGTAACCCTCCTTGGGAAAATGTTTTCTCCTGACGATACGTTTTCCCAGACTCTGAGAGGCCACTGCTCCTACTCTTCTCCAACTGCTAGTTCCACTGGGAAGGCGAGCGAGTATCCAATTCCTCCCCCATTCCCTCTCTCCTTACGGCTACGAGGGAAAGGGGAGGGATCCTACAGAGAAATGGGGACTGCGCTACCGGGGGGACCTTCGGGTCCTACCTGACGTAAGCCCCGGTCGTTAAGGAGGGATCCTGCCCCATTCTCAATTTCTACGGGAATTGAGAGGACCACCAGCCGATATCGTTTGACGAATTCGGTGGGGGTTTCGCAGACTGCTTAGAATTCTACGGAATTTCTAGCGCATTCAGTGTGTTCGAGTTTTTTACGATCTCCAAACACTTAGACACTTAGGTGAGACCACGGTCCAAAGTGAGCGAGACGAGAATCCCCGATAATTGTTACACAATAATCGGGAACCTCGCCTATGCTCGAATTCCTGGAATTTCTAGCATTGGGAAGAAGACTGCTGCTGAAAGAAGACTATCTCACAGTAGGCGACCAACCTGGAATAGAGAAGAACGGACGGGAACATCCAGTTTGGCTTGAACTATCGTCTTAGTATTCTGTTCACCATTGAAGCTTTCCTTCGAGGAAGACTTCTCCTTCACTCTCTTTGATAGAGATCGAAGGTGGTCGATCTCCAATCCTTATTTTGTTTTCTTGAAGGAAAGAATTTAGGATGGAGATCGTTGTTCAGAATCCTACAAATATACTACGTATATTAACCTCGCGACATGATTCTGCTAAGCAGTTGAATTGTCCGAGGGGTAGGCGCATATCCTAGTTACTCTATGGATTGCTACTTAGACGAGGAGTATTCTAACTGAACTGCAACTCGGGGTTGCCTGCAACCTCCCAGGAGTTTCCAGTTTCAATTTTATATACTTTTGGTTTTGTCACGACAACACCATTTCAGCTTTTGTATTTACCGAAATTCGTTTCGCCTAAATATAATTGCTCAAGCATATCTTTTTTTGCTCGGTGGTTCTAGCCGAACGCATTCCTTCATGGAAAGGATTATTTGGCAACTCAGGATGACGAGTCAGCGACAGCTACTGCGTATTGAATTGCCTGAGGCATTTCAGTACCAGCTGCCGCCTCGAGATTCACGGTTGGCTATGTCTTTCTCCCCTGCTTTGATTGAATACCAACCGTATCTCTGCCCAACAATCACGGACTTAAGTCTCTGATTAACGGGGATTCTCACATACATGAATGACCATCTACTGCTGTGACGCTCGAATTCATCGCCTTCAGTATTGCGAGAATTTACAACAGAGATATCTCTTCGACTTTCATCTTTCTGTTTACCGCACGGTAACAGAATTCTGTAATAGTCTCTTGCTGCATCGCGCTGCGATAATGCGAATGATTTTTGCTGAATCTGAGTTTGTCCTCAAAATATCTCGTATTCATAGGTGTGCAATTATTCATTGTTCACCCCGGATTAGCAGATGTATTGAAAGACATCGCCTACTCCCACACCTGCCAGCTCTACTTCCAAACGTTCAGCCCATGAGAAGCAGTTCTTCAGGCGGCTCTCCCCTGTGTTTCATTACTGAAGAACGCCCCGCTTTCATTGCAACTACGACTTCTCACCAGACAGCAATGAAATAGTGGTTAGCGTTTTCAGTCATTTGTAAGCACAGGTTCTGAATCTTGAGAATCTTTCTCTCGATTCGTCTGTGAAGACGTAGGTTGCATTCAATATCTACCTTCGTCTTCTACGACACATAGTATTGTTTCTCCTTAGCTGAGATTCAACAACTATGAGATGTTTTGCCTTCAGGGACCTCGGTCTCTAGAAGGCAATTGACTTTCGCCTGTTGGGCACATGCCTTAAGAGAATCATCACCTCGCTGTCCGGCATTGGTGACAAACAAATACATTATTTGTTTTGGTCTCTCGCATAACCCTTTAAAGGCGAAGGTCACGTGACTTACTCGGATGCTTGGACAACTTGCCTCACTTCCGATACCGAACCAGTCAGTCGGCAGCTGTCAGAGCGCCCGAGTCAGTTATGAACTACGGTGTGGACTCAGTTCGGTTGTTTCAGAGCAATCATTACTTCGTCTTAACAGCTTGTCACAGTAGCCATACCATCGACACCCACCATGGAGAGTCGGTGTCCTATCCACTACCGAGAACTTCGCTGCATGGGGATAGGAGGATGCGAGACTCTTCGTGGCAAACGGACAGACCAGTATAAGTACTGGACATCACCGAAGTCGAGAAGAGGGATAGGTCATGCGACTATTCCCTTCTTTTCCTCTGAGGAAACTGCATGACTTTTCCTGCGAAGTCAAGCATCCAGGGGATGGGGATCCGTGACGCTCGATTTCGTACCGAACTTTGTAGCGAAGACTCAGAGCCCTTCGGTCCCTGACGATCGGTTCGAGTCATTCACAATCCCCTCCCTAATGGACTTCACCGCCTTCGATGCGAAGGAGATGCTGCTTTGTCCGCAAGAACCTCTCCGTGGCGCATGTACTGAAGGCAGGGGTCTGGTCCAACCAGACCACATGCACCTCCTTCTACCTTCGGGATATTGCCCACAGGTCCTTGGATCTTTTTCCTTGAGACCCGTGGTGGCTGCTCAACACGTTGTGTAGCGAACCCAGACCCTCGCAGGCTGAACAGCATCGAGTCCTGGTGTGACCGTAAGAATGGATGAGTGAATGAGAGTGTGACTGGGTCCTCTTCCCATCTTTTTCTTTCCCTCTACCTGTGGGTAGAGGGACACGGTCGTCACCCTGCTGGATAAGGACGAGATACAGGTGACCTACTCAACAGAGCCCCATCCTATCCCTTTCACTAGGGATAGGAGCGTATATCCACCACTTCCTCCAACAAGGGGGAGGAAGTGGATGCCAGCTTGAGACAAACCCATACTATATGTTGCCTCTTGCAAACAGGAACAAGTTCTTGCTTGCTGGTACGAAGAGATACGCTTGCCTCTCTCTTAGTACTCGGCCCAGAGGTCTGACCATTGATCCTGCGGTGCACACCCCGATCAATCGGACAGAGGCTTGGATCCCTCCCTCGCTCTTACGACCAGGGAGGCATTCCAGGGATGGACGAACACCAGTCTGTTCATCAAAAGACTCAGATTCCTCCCACCAAGAAGTGAGTCTTCCTATTGTTAAAGGACCGATGGTTTGTATTACGTATCGGAACAAATGACAATTTGTCGAAAATTACATTTTTCCTAACTATACAAACCTGAGGTCCTTTACATATAGTCCCTCCTCATGCCACCCCTCACTCTGCGTATTTTGCATGGGCCAAAAGCAAAAGTGATTTGTTTACCTGCCGCGCGACTGTCGGACAAGCAGTTAACTACCGTTCTCCCCTTGTTTGAAGCTTACGACCGTTCCAGCTGCCGCTAGCTACTTCCTCTTGTTAAAGGACCACAGGTTTGTATAGTTAGGAAAAATGCAATTTTCGACAAATTGTCATTTTAACCTTTATTCATTCGTTCTATTTAAGTACCATTGCAATCTCTAAGAGTAAAAACAAAAATATGTCTATACTGTATCTATGCTAGCCTTTCATGCCATATGTCATCAGCAAACAAAGGATAATGGGGAGTAAAGGAGATTTAAAACTTTTGTTCAATAAATTATTTTGCAAAATAATTTGTATACTCAAGAAAAATTATGTAAACAAAAAGTATTCTGGAAAGAAAACTGTAGTACTATTGCCATGCATTAACTGAAATTTCCTGTCTCCTGTTAAATGTTACACTGGCTGTTTCTTTCACCTATTCCCAGACAACCATTGTTCGTTTGTTTGATTTGCGAAGACTATTTGATACAAGCTCTTCTTTTTGTGTGGTTGTATTGTCATATTATTGACATAAACAGGCATGCTTATAATTTTTATAAGGAGTAACTAAGTGTTTTGCTACATCTACCTAAAACCTACACTGTTGAGTGGGCAGATGAAATGTAAAAGACTATTGTCGCTCATTCAGTTGACATAAACTTGGTTTTCTACAGAAAAAATGTAATCAAAGCTCATGAGTTTTGTTTATTATACCTCCAAATAATTTAAATAACTTTCATATTTGACTGTAAGTGTTAGCTACCAAAAGTGGGTACAATCGTGATAAGATTAATTTTCTCCTAATTTTATCTAATTTTTCAAATATTTTCAGTATTTTTTCAAATTTTATAGGATGCCAGGCCTCGGGAATGTGTTCCCAAAATGGAGGATACTGTACCAATAGCCAATGTAATTATGATTCAGAAGAAGAATTAGACAGAGCCTGTAATGGTCGTAACTGTAGATGCTGCGTTCCAAAGAAAGGTTTGTTTATGTGGAAAAATTTTCATTATAGTGGGGAAACTCTCTCTCTCTCTCTCTCTCTCTCTCTCTCTCTCTCTCTCTCTCTCTCTCTCTCTCTCTCTCTCTCTCTCTCTCTCTCTCAAATATGTATATAACTTTCTTTTAACTCTACTGAAAGCAAAAGGAAATAAAATAATCTGGTAATGATTATAACTTATATTCTAAACTTGAAAAGCAGGTATATTCTCTTTGACAGATTACATTGGTGTGCAAATATTTTTATATTTTAGTATATCATGAAATAATTTGAACTTCAGTCATTAAACCACAAGACCATGGGGTGTTTTAATTATATGGTAACATTCCAATAAAAATGCATTTTCCACTTTCAAATTGTACAGAATGCACCACCATGAATATATGCCTCCAGAATGAAGGATATTGCAGTAGGGGTCAATGCAATCCTTCTACAGAAACAGAAATTATTTATGGCTGTGATGGTCTAGGATGTAAATGCTGTGCACCTTTGAAAGGTTTGTTTTAGAGGTCAAAGTTTGAAAACAGAATACAGTAATCTTAGTATATATTCTCACTCAATTTCATAGACATTTGTGTACAATTTCTGTACTATATTAGTAGATTTAAAATTTGTTTTGACCCTTGATATAGTAGTACAGTTTAACAATATTGATGTTCAGTAGTTTCATGTTGTCATCATATAAATACAGTGGTACCTTGAGATACTTGAGGCTCAACTTACGAAAAACTCGAGATACAAAAGCAAATACGAAAAATGTTACGGTTCTACATACGAAAATTGCTCAAGATACGAAAGGTTGTAGCTGTAAAGTCCGAGATTCGCCCGGACCACCGATAACAATTTTGAAATTCGCGCCCCGCCAACTGAGTAGACTCGCCACCATCCTCCCACTCTCCCATTGGTTCCTGATGCTAGTCACCGCCATGAGATCCTTCTCTCCTTTTGGTCAGCATCCCTCCCATCATGCATCTACGTAGCGGCATGGTTCTTCGGCCACTGCAAGGCATCATCTGTATCGTACGCACACGGTATTCATTCGTTCTAACGACTTCGTCTATTAACGTAAATTCGTTAGTGATTTCGTTGTTAGTATACTTTATCGTGTTGTGTGAGAACTTTACTACATACATATACGTACTACATAACATAATTACGTACAGTATATGCGTAGTCATGGGTCCCAAGAAACTTGAAATTCACGGAAGGAAGAGGATGCTCTCTTTGGAGACGAAGATGGAAATTATCAAGAAGTATGAAGCTGGTATGCGATTAAGTTTGATCGCCAAGGAATACGGCTGAAATCCGTCGACAATAGGCACCATCCTTAAGGAGAAGGAAGCCATCAAAGCAGATACACCTTCCAAGGGCGTCACTATTTTGTCCAGCAAGAGGACCCACGTGCACGATGAAATGGAAAGGCTTCTTCTTGTCTGGATAAAAGACAAAGAAATCGCTGCCGATACGATAACAGAGACAGCAATCTGCCACAAGGCCATCGCTATTTTCGGCGATTTGATTGCCCAGGCCAAAGACGATGGAGGAGAAGGGACATCAACGCCAACCCCAGACTTCAAGGCTTCGCATGGGTGGTTCGAGAAACTCCGTAAATGGACTGGCATCCATTCGGTGGTGCGGCATGGGGAGGCGGCCAGCTCGAACACGAAAGCGGCCGATGCCTTTAAAAAGACGTTCAATGAGATGATAATCAAGGAAGGCTACAGTTCTCAGCAAGTCTTCAACTGTGATGAGACTGGCCTTTTTGGGAAAAAATGCCTCGTTGGATGTACATCACGGAGGAAGAGAAGAAGCTCCCCGGGCATAAGCCTATGAAAGACAGGCTTACGTTTGCATTTTGTTCGAACGCCAGTGGGGATTGCAAGGTGAAGCCCCTACTTGTCTATCATTCCGAGACTCCTCGAGCCTTCAAGGCCCACAAAATGCTTAAGGAGAAGCTTCCAGTGATGTGGAAGGCTAATGCGAAAGCCTGGGTAACGAGGCTTTTGTTCACCGAGTGTGTAAATCTGTGTTTCGGCCCGACAGTGAAGAAATTCTTGGAAGAGAAGCGTCTCCCTCTGAAAAGCCTGCTGGTGTTGGACAATGCCCCTGCTTACCCTCCTGGCCTCGAGGAAGATATCCTAGCGGAGTATTCCTTCATCAAGGTTCTTTATCTTTTGCCTAACACCACCCCTCTCCTCCAGCCCATGGACCAGCAAGTGATATCGAAATTCAAGAAGCTGTATACGAAACATCTTTTCAAGAGATGTTTTGACATCACCGATACCACAAACCTCACCTTGCATGAATTTTGGAAGGAGCATTTCGATATCGTAATATGCATCTGACTCATCAACCAAGGTTGGCAAGACGTTTCAAGGCGAACCTTGAATTCCTCGTGGAGGAAACTCTGGCCTGATGCCGTATCTGCCCGAGACTTCGAGGGATTCAACGTGGCTGGTGCTGCAGATTCAGAAACAGTTGACGATCCTGAAACTGTTTCGCAACCAGATCTTGACGAGATCATTGCACTCAGCAAGTCCATGGGGCTGGTCGTCGACGAGGATGACATCAATGACCTTCTCGAGGAGCACCAAGAGGAGCTTATGACGGATGACCTGAAGGAGTTGGAGTTCCGTGCAACATAACGTCGTTCAAGAGGAGTTCTCTAGCAGTGGCGAGGAGGAGGACGACGACCCTATGACAACGGCAGAAATTAAGGATGCTCTAGCTGCTTTTCATAAGGTGCAATCATTTGTAGAAAAGAGGACACCCCGAAAAAGGCTTACACAAAAGGTAGTATGCTTGTCACACGTTTCGATGACGTTTTTGCCTGAGGTCGTTTCAGGAACATTGTCAAAAAGTAGGGCAGAAAGCAAATCCTTCCCTTGGATAGTTTATTTTTTTAAAGAGGCCTTTAGTAGTGGAGTAGTAAGCCAAAAGGAAGAACCAAGTGATACTAAAAAAACAAAAAGTTAAAAGAAAGTGAAGAATTGAAATTTTGTAAAAAAAAAAAAAAAAAAAAAAAAAAAAAAAAAAAAAAGTGATAAAAAATGTAAAAAATAAAAATAAGGCAAAATAAAAAATTTTTAATTTTAGTTTTTTTGTAAAGTTAGTGTTACGGTTTTGTTAATGTGTTTCGTAAAGTTTAGTTTTTGTTTGCTTTCCTTACATTTTTTGTGTTTCGTAAAGTTAAGTGTACGTACGTATCTGCCGTTTGTGCCTCCTCCTCTGTCGCCACTTTCGGAGATAGCCTCACTCGAAAGGTAAGCTTCTCCACATTTTTTACTACATACGTTACGTTTGTAACGTACTGTATTTTTTTGATACCATGTACACTAATAGTACACTTTATTTACAGGTATATTAGCAGTACGTATTAAGTTGGGTATTGAATGGTCCAAATTGTTGTAGTATTTCATTGTTTATAGGTCAATTTAGCTTTATTATGAAATTTACTGGGGTGTTTTTGGAGGGCTTGGAACGGATTAGCCATTTTATATGTAAAATGCGGTCCAAGATACGAAAAGCTCATGATACGAAGGCCGCCGCCTCGGAAGGAATTTTATTAATGTCGTATGGGTCGAGGTACCACTGTACCTAAAATGAAAATAGTGTAATAGCAACATTTTTAATATACGTCTACATAATTTAAATAAATTCTGTATTTGACTGAAAGTGTTAACAAAGTGAAGTGACATACGCATTTAGTGATATGGCAATTTCAGTCTCAATTTTATTTTATTTTTCAATTATTCTTCTCAATTTTTCAGGATGCCAAGACTCGGGAATGTGTTCCCAAAATGGAGGATACTGTACCAAGAGCCAGTGTAATTATGATTCAGAAGAAGAAATTGACGGAGGCTGTAATGGTCGTAACTGTAGATGCTGCGTTCCAAAGAAAGGTTTGTTTATCTGGCAAAATTTTCGTTACAATGGGGAAACCCCCCATCTTCTCTCTCTCTCTCTCTCTCCGAAATATGTATATACCTTTCCTTTAACTCTACTGAAAGTAAAAGAAAATTATCTTTTGGTTATGGTTAAGACATATTCTAAACTTGAAAAGCAGGTATATTATCTTTGGCAGATAACATTGTTGTGTAAATATTTTTATATTTTAGTAAATCATGAAATAATTTGAACTTCAGTTATTAAATCATAAGAACATAGGGTGTTTTAATTATATGGTAACATTCCAATGAAAATGCATTTTTCCACTTTCAAATTGTACAGAATGCACCACCAAGAATATATGCCTCCAGAATGAAGGATATTGCAGCAGGGGTCAGTGCAGTCCTTCTACAGAAATAGAGATTATTAATGGCTGTGGTGGTCTAGGATGTAAATGCTGTGCACCTTTGAAAGGTTTGTTTAACGCTTTTGCGCACAGGCCAAAAATATAAGGGTGTAAATTACAAGTCTTTTCCTCCGGGCTGAAAAGTACACACGCATGGAAAGTTTTTTTGGGTAAAATTCAGTTCTTCCGAACTATAAATGATATACGCAACTGGTTAGTGTTATTATGTCAGCAAATGATTTGAATTATTTTCTAAAGCAATTGGAACATCTTTACGAGGCTTTAAAAAATTAAAAACGATGTGTGAACGTGAGATTTTTAAGAAAAATCGTTGATATATTTTGGGAATAATCATGAAATATATAATCATTAGATTTGGGGAGTTTGTTATATACCTAAATTATGTAAAAATGTTTGATCTTTCACGTGGAAGCAATAATTTATCTATAAATGTGATTGCTAATGAGCTGCCTCTTGGTACAGCATCCTCCATTTTGGGAACACATTTCCAAGTCCTGCTGATTTTTTTAAGGAGTGTAATTTTCAGATTTTCCAACCTACTTTTGTTCACGTTTTGTATCGTAGCTAAGTAAGTTAGCGGTGTCAGGTATGCGTTTTCTTTTAGATTCATCATCATGTCGACCTAATAGCATCAACTATATTTTCTATGATTGGCACGGTTTTTATCGTGAATTTTTCCCAAAAATAACTTTCATATGACACGACCGGCGCGTCATGTGTTTACTTACGGAAACAAAATTTATTGACGCGCCTAAAGCGTTCAATCAGATCACGCAGGAGGGTTAGATGAAGGGTCAAAAGTCTTTGAGAAAACAGAATACAGTAATCATTAGTAAATATATTCTCACTCTATTTTATGTACATTTGTGGACAATTTCTGTAATACTTCAGTAGATTTAAAATTTGTTTTGACCTTTGATATAACGGTACAGTTTAATAATATTATGGTTCAATATTTTTATGTTGTCATGATATAAATATCTAAAATAAAAATGATAGCTTAATACTCACCTTTTTAATAAACCTCTACATAATTTAAATAAATTTTGTATTTGACTGAAAGTGTTAACTATGAGCAAGCTAAATACTTAATTAGTGATATGGGAATTTCAGTCTCAAATTTGTTTTATTTTTCAGTAATAATTCTCAATTTTTCAGGATGCCAAGACTCGGGAATGTGTTCCCAAAATGGAGGATACTGTACCAAGAGCCAGTGTAATTATGATTCAGAAGAAAAAATTGATGGAGGCTGTAATGGTCGTAACTGTAGGTGCTGCATTCCAAAGAAAGGTTTGTTTATCTAGAAAAATTTTCATTATATTGTGGAAATGCCCCTCCCCCCTTCTCTCTCTCTTTTTGTGAAATATGTATATAACCCTTCTTTGAGACTGCTTAAAGAAAAAGGAAATTGCATAATTTCTTGTTAATGGTCATGGCTTATTTTTTATGCACGTAAAGCAGATTTCATAAAATAATTTGAACCACAGTCACTAAATCATAAAACCATTAGGTTTTAATTATACAATAACATTCTAATGAAAATGCATTTTTACACTCAAATTGTACAGAATGCACCAACAAGAATATATGCCTCCAGAATGAAGGATATTGCAACAGGGGTCAGTGCAATCCTTCGACAGAAATAGAGATTATTAATGGCTGTGATGGTCTAGGTTGTAAATGCTGTGCACCTCTGAAAGGTTTGTTTAAGTGGTCAAAGTCTTAGTATATATCCTCACTGTTGTTCAATATTTTTATGCTGTCATCATACAAATATCCAAAGTGAAAATGATAGCTAAATAGTCATATTTATAATAAACCTCTACATAATTTAAATAAATTCTAAATTTGATTGAAACTGTTAACTAACACAAGTGGGATAATTTTTGATATGGCAATTTCAATCTCAATTTTGTTGTATTTTTCAATCATAACTGAATTTTTCAGAATGCAAAGACTCGGGTGTGTGCTCGTATAAAGGAGGATACTGCAGCAAGAGCCACTGTAATTATGATACTGAAGAAGAAATTGAACGAGGTTGTAGTGGTCCTAACTGTAGATGCTGCGTTCCAAAGCCAGGTTTGTTCTCTCTCTCTCTCTCTCTCTCTCTCTCATCAGAAATATATATACCCTCAGTTTATGACTACTGGAAAAGGAAGTGCAATAATCTTTTGGTAACAGTTATGCCTTATTTTCTATGCTGAAAACTTGATGCCTCTGTTAATTGACATTTTATAAAGGCTAATGTTTTTTCATGCCTTATAGAAAGAAACTGATTTTACATTTCCCAAACAGAGTGTGAGAAGTTGCACCCATGTAAAGATGCAGGAGGTAAATGCATCAGTAGCGGTCAATGTGGGGGAAATGAGAGAGTTATTGAACATGGATGTTCTGGGAAAGATTGCGTGTGTTGTGCTCCTGGAGATGGTTAGTATATTGTTTTATTTTTAAATACTATAACTACGTATTATTATTATTATTATTATTATTATTATTATTATTATTATTATTATTATTATTATTATTATTATTATTATTGTTAAGGTGTATTCATTTCATAATCATTTCATAATAGTATTAATAGTTTTGGAATATTACAAAACATTTCACAAGATACAAAATCTCTGAACTAGTCATTTACCTAACTGACAAAAATTGTTTTGCAGAAAAGAACATCCTTAGAGTTTAAGATTACGTTTACATCAAATAAATGTTAAAAAATGAAACTGCCTAGTCAAAATGCATTTTAAAATAAACCTACAACTAATTTCATTCACATTTATATTTGACAGAAAAGTGTTAACTACCACAAGTGAGAACATTAGTGACATACAACTTTTAACCTAATTTTGTTTTTATTTTAATTATCCTGTCTGAAATTTTCAGAATGCCAAGACTCCGGTATCTGTTCCCCTGAAAGGAGATACTGTAGCAAGAGTCAATGTGATCATCATTCAGAAGAAGATAGTGAAGGAGGTGTAACAACGGTCCTACTGTAGATGCTGTACTCCTAAACCAGGTTTGTTTACATGGTCATATTTTAAAAATGAAATTACACACACCACACACAATATTTTCAAAACTCTTGTAAGAGGAATTATACAAAAGGATGTTTAATCTTTCCTTGGTAATGTTTAGCAAATACTTATTTTTTGTACTGAAAATTTTGTACCTTTTTAATTAACATCTTTTGGAGGTTAATGCCTCAGAGTAGAATTATTGCACTAAATAAAATGATACCTTTTGCTGTTAAATATTCTATCTCACAATATTAAAAAAAATTATTTGAATTTTCTTAGTGTGTGTGGAGCTGGACCTGTGCACACAAGCACAAGGTAAATGTAGCAGAAGCCGTCATTGTAGGGGAAATGAGAGAGTTGTTGCAGAGGGGTGCTCTGGTAAACACTGCGTGTGTTGTGCTCCTGATCTTGATGATGGTAAGTTTTGCTTTGTTGTATGTATGATATGTATGTTTATGTAATGACTGATTTCTCTTATGGTACAATTTAATTGGTTATACCTGTTTTTGAAAGAATAAAAAGATGAAGCAGTTGTAATATATACTGTACTGTATTATAAAGTATATAACTGGGTAGAAAAACCTCTGCGTTAGCCATGTAGCTAACTGACAATAATTCTGATTTTTTTACTGTACAGAAATGTTCAAAGTTTATGTTTCAGTTTTCATGCATTAAAATGTCTAAAATAAAGAAAATTGATGGTATAAACGTAATTTTTTTTTGTAGTGAGCCTCTAAATAATTCAAATCACTTCTACATTGGACCTGATAAGGTTTCTCTAATTTTGTTATATTTTTAGAATAAAAATTCTGATTACAGGATGCCATGATTCAGGTATCTGTTCTCAAAAGGGGGATACTGTAAGCAAGACGCAATGTGATTATTATAACAGAAATAACCGATTAACGGGGCATGTGATGGTCCAGATTGCATATGCGTGCTCCTAAGCCAGGTTTGTTTGAACTGGAAGTTTTTAAAAACTGTGAATCCTATACTAGGTAAAACCCTCTCTCTCTCTCTCTCTCTCTCTCTCTCTCTCTCTCTCTCTCTCTCTCTCTCTCTATATCATATATATATATATATATATATATATATATTATAATATATATATATATATATACATATATACATATAATATATACATATACATATATATTAATATATATAATATATATATTATATATATTATATATTATATATATTATATATATAACAAACCCTTCAAGTTACTCAGAGAAACAGGAAATACTTATAAAGATGTTTTACCATTTTTTGGTAATCTTGAGAACTTTTTTTCTAAGCTGAAAATTTCATGCTTGTATTAAAATCTGTTGAAGGCCCATGTTTTAGTTTAGAAAAATACAAAATTATACTTATAAGTAGTACAGTAAACAAGTTTTTACAAAATGGAAATTATTATTATTAAATTAGTTTTACCAGACCACTGAGCTGATTATCAGCTCTCACAGGGCTGGCCCAAAAGGTTGGAATGGAACAGCCAAGGTTATTAAGTGTTTTGATTAATGAAAAGGAAATTTCAAATATACATACACTATAAATAAAGCTTCTACAACACTAAGAAAAATCCAAACAATTATCAAAATGAGGATAAATTTGGTAAATTAATAGAAAAAATTCTCTTAAAGTTCATAAAAATCCCAAGGATTTATATGTCTTTTCATGATTTATTTTTAATCTTTTATATTTAGTTGATTGATTGTAGTTCTTTATAAAAATTTAAAATAATTTAATTGAAAATGTAGAAATTTCGAAAAAATTACTGTGACTGACTTTCTCCAAAACTTGATCATCTTTATTGGTTATATTTTGGGCATTCACACAATATATGTTTGATTGTCACAATGTGGATAATTCATTAGGTTTCCATGTGTCTGATGAGTATGACCATACAAAGGCATGTCAAAATTAATAGTGTATGCATCTCTCTTTGATATGATGAGCTCTATTTCCCAACACTGGGTTTTATGTCATTTAATTGATTATTTTCAGATTCTTCATATGGAAGAAAATTTGTCTGCATTAATGATATGACAGTGTTTGTCATAATTTTGTGTTATTTTTCTAATACATATAATAATTACGAATATTGCAGAATGCCAAGACTCAGGTATGTGTTCCCAAAAAGGAGGATACTGTAGCAAGAGCCAATGTAATTATGATTCAGAGGAAGAGATTGAAGGAGGATGTGGTCCAGATTGTAGATGCTGTGCTCCTAAGCCAGGTTTGTTTAATGGGAAGAGTTTTAAATGCAGAGAATTCAATATAGCAGGGAGAGCTCTCTCTCTCTCTCTCTCTCTCTCTCTCTCTCTCTCTCTCTCTCTCTCTCTCTCTCTCTCTCTCAGTATTAATAGAGATATATGACCTTTTTTGGGGGTATTGCTTAGGACTTATTTTCTGTGCTGATAATTTCATGCATGTATTGATTAATATCTGTTTAAGGCTAATGTTTTAGTGTATACAATTATTCTAACAAAGAATTATACTCATAAGTAGTACAGTATGAAAATATTTTTTCTTACAACATGGAAAAAATAGGTTTGGATTTCCTTTACAGCATGTGAGGAGTTGTACCCATGCACATATGAGGGAGGCAAATGCAGCAGCAGCGGTTATTGTAAAGAAGATGAAAGAGCTATTGAATACGGATGTTCTGGCAAAGGGTGTGTGTGTTGTGCTCCTGCTGATGGTTAGTATCTTGATTTATTTGAGTATAATGATTCTCTAAATACTTTAGTTATAAAAAGAACCCTCACCCCTTCTTATATAAATCACACACATGTTAATGTGTATCAATAACATAGCAACATAAGAATACAAAAGGTGAGCTTGTACCAAACAGTCTGCAAAGGTCAAATGCAAATGAACGATGAGCTTTCAATATTTATGATTTATCTCACTGGTTTAGTTAGCTCAGGTTACACTTACACCTATGTGCACAAATATTCAAGTCAAAATATTTTCTTATTTGAACTTTATTTTATATATGGTTTCAGTGCATGAATATAAAAATTTCTTTATTATGATACCTATATCTATGTCCTTAAACTGAACAATATCATTTAATATTGTTTATTGCTCGATCATAAAGTATGGACCAATGAAGCTATGCCTGTGCTTTTGATATGCCAAGTATTTTATTTTAATGGCCTTCTTTTAAACACTCAATCATTCCATTTTAGTATAAATTACTATACTATTTTAACCTTTATTCATTCGTTCTATTTAAGTAACATTGCAAGCTCTAACAGTAAAAACAAAAATGTCTCTATACTGTGTCTAGGCTAGCCTTTCATGCCATATGTCATCAGCAGACAAAGGATAATGGGGAGTAAAGGAGATTTCAAACTTTTTTTTCAATAAATTATTTTGCAAAATACTCCTGAATCTGCAAAATCGCTCTGAGTTATTATGAAGATTTGCATACTCAAGAAAAATTATGTAAAGAAAAAGTATTCTGAAAAGAAAACTGCAGTACTATTGCCATGCATTAACTGAAATTTCCTGTCTTCTGTTAAATGTTACACTTGCTGCTCCTTTCACCTACTACCAGATAGCCATTGTTCGTTTGTTTGATCTGCGAAGACTATTTGATATAAGCTCTTCTTTTGTGTGGTTGTATTGTCATATTATGAACATAAACAGGAATGCTTATATTTTTTATAAGATTTAACTAAGTTCTTTGCCACATCTACCTAAAACCTACATTGTTGAGTGGGCAGATAAAATGTAAAAGACTGTTGTCGCTTATTCAGTTGACATAAACTCGGTTTCCTACACAAATAATGTATTCAAAGTTTAAGATTATTATGTCGGACAGATAAATTTCAAAATTAAAATGACAGTTTAAAATTTCCTTTTTTTTTTATTATACCTCCAAATAATTTAAATCATTTCCATATTTGACTGTGAGTGTTAGCTACCAAAAGTGGGTAAAATCATGATATGATGAATTTTCTTCTAATTTAAGTTAATTTTTCAAATATTTTCGAAAAATTTTTAAATTTTACAGGATGTTATGACTCGGGTATCTGTTCCCAAAAAGGAGGGTACTGTAGCAAGAGCCGGTGCAAATATGATTCAGAAGAAGAAATTGACGGAGGCTGTAATGGTCGTAACTGTAGATGCTGCGTTCCAAAGCAAGGTTTGTTTATCTGGACAAATTTTCATTATATAGTAGGGAAACCCCCTCCTCCTCTCTCTCTCTGAAATATCTATATATCTTTCCTTTAACTCTACCGAAAGAAAAAGGAAATAAAATAATCTTCTGGTAACGGTTATGATTTATATTCTAAACTTGAAAAGCAGGTATATTCTCTTTGATAATTACATTGGTGTGCAAATATTTTTATATTTTAGCTGACCATGAAATAATTTGAACCTCAGTTATTAAATCATAAGGCCATAGGGGTGTTTTAATTATATACTAGCAACATTCAAATGAAAATGCATTTTTCTATTTTCAAATACCTTTTTAAATTGTACAGAATGCACCACCAAGAACATATGCCTCCAGAATGAAGGATATTGCAGTGGGGGTCAGTGCAATCCTTCTACAGAAATAGAGATTATTAATGGCTGTGATGGTCTAGGATGCAAATGCTGTGCACCTTTGAAAGGTTCGTTTAAATGGTCAAAGTTTGAAAACATAATTCAGTAATCTCAGTATATGTGCTCACTCTATTTTATGGACATTTGTGTACAATTTCTATAATACATCAGATTATAATTTGTTTTGAGCATTGATATAATAGTAAAGTTAATAATATAATGTTGTTCAATATTTTTATATTGTCATCACATGAATATCTAAAATAAAAATTATAGCTTACTAGTTATGTCTTAATAAAACACTACCTTATTTAAATCACTTATGCATTTGACTGAAAGTGTTAATTAGCACAAGTGGAATTATTTCTGATATGGCAATTTTAATCCCAAATGTTTTTTATTTTCCAATTATAATTATTTTTCAGAATGTAAAGACTCAGGTGTGTGCTTGCAAAATGGAGGATACTGTAGCAAGAGCCAGTGCAATTATGATTCAGAAGAAGAAATTGATGGAGGCTGTAATGGTCCTAACTGTAGATGCTGTGTTCCAATGCAAGGTTTGTTTATCTGGAAAAAATTTCTTTATAATGGGAAAAAACTCACTCTCTCTCTCTCTCTCTCTCTGTTTCAGAAATATATATATATATATATATATATATATATATATATATATAGATATATATATATATATATATAGATATAGATATAGATATAGATATAGATATAGATATATATAGATATATATAGATATATATAGATATATATATAGATATATATAGATATATATATATTATATATATATATATAGATATATATATATATATATATATATATATATATATATATATAGATATATATATATATATATATATATATATATATATATATATATAGATATATATCTATATATATATATATATATATATATAGATATATATATATATATATATATAGATATATATCTATATATATATATATATATATATATATATAGATATATATATATATATATATATTTATATATATATATATATATATATATATATATAGATATAGATATATATAATATAGATATATATATATATATATATATATATATATATATATATATATATATATAGATATATATATATATATATATATGTATATACAAATTATTGGCACATATATATATAGATATATATCTATATATATATATATATATATATAGTATATATCTTATATAATAGATATATATATATATATATATATATATATATATATATATACTATATATATCTATATACTATATATCTATATATATAATATATAATACTATATATATAATAATAAAAATATATATATAGATATAGAATAGATATAGATATAGATATTAATATAGATATAGATTATGATATAGATAAATATAGATAATAATATATTTATTTATAAATATATATATAATATATATAAATATACCTATATATATATATATAATATATATATTATATATATAGATATATATAATAATATATTATATATATTATATATATATATTATACTATATTATTATAATATATACCACCCTCACTTTATGACTACTGAAACAAAAAGGAAATACGATAATCTTTTGGTAATAGTTATGGCTTATTTTCTATGCTGAAAATTTCATGCATGTCTTAATTGACATTTGTTAAAGGGTAATTTCTTTCATGCAATATAGATAGAAATTTATTTTACATTTCCCAGAGTGTGAGAAGTTGCACCCATGCAAAGATGCAGGAGGTAAATGCATCAGTAATGGTCAATGTGGGGGAAATGAGAGAGTTATTGAATATGGATGTTCTGGAAAAGATTGCATGTGTTGTGCTCCTGGAGATGGTTAGTATATTGTTTTATTTATAAATACTATAACCACGTACTTATTATTATTATTATTATTATTATTATTATTATTATTATTATTATTATTATTATTATTATTATTATTATTATTATTTAAGGTGTACTCATTTGAGAATAGTATAAATGGTTTTGGAATATCACAAAACATTTCACAAGATACAAAATCTCTGAACTAGTCATTTACCTAACTGACAAAAATTCCGTTTTGCAGTAAAGAATATGCTTAGAGTTTAAGATGTTTACGTTTTCATCAAATGTTAAAAAATGAAACTGCTTAGTCAAAATGGAATTTTTATGATAAAATTAATATCAATAATACTTACCTGTATAATTTATCTAGCCCTAAATCCCGAAAAAAAACGCACCAAAATTTACCACACTAGCAACACTGCCGTTGACAGCTACAAAACCTTCCCTTGAGAAAACCAGTTGTGATAGGCAGATCGCGGGGTAGGATGGGTAGGACTAGATAAATTATACAGGTAAGTATTATTAATATTAATTTTATAATAAAAATCCATATTAATAAACATTACCTTAATATAATTTATCTAGCCCGATTAACCATTTTGAAAAAAAAGAGGGAATCTGAGTAAAGTTTCCCTTTTGGGCAGAATAGGAGGAACCAACCTAATCCAATTAATGAAAAAGGAATAAGAAAAAATTAATAACAGGACATAAAACAACAAAGAAATACATATCATATGCAGTTAAAAACTCAACCCAAAGTCTAAGATACTAAGAACTCAAAGTTTCCTACCATAATGCCGCCGAACTGTGGTAGTAAAGGACAAGGAATAAGTGCATAGTCAGTCCATCTGTACAAAAGTTAGGTGACCGACCAGGTGACAAGTCAGACGACATCGAGGACAGCAAGGCTGCACCCTGATGACTTCATCATGCACCACAACCACCAATGACACCTGCTCTCTCAAGAATGTCTGGCACCAAGAGAGAGGAGCGGTATTGGCAACTCTTTCCCTGAAGGATGAGTGCCTGGACTGCCTGGGCGATTCAAAGCTAAGGAAACATTGGGGTTGTATCAATGCAACCCAACGTTGCCAGCAGTGATATCGCCTCATGAGCAACTCCTGAATCGAGCTTTCTGGTGCCAAGAGAAGGAGCGCAGAGCAAAAAGGCGACTCAGTCCCGAAGGATGAGTGCCTGACAGTCCAAACTGGTCTCATGTTAAACGATCATTGGGGGGTGTATCAGTGCAACCGACTTTGTCAACAAGAAACTCAGAGCTACTAAATGTCGCCTGATCTCGCACGAGTGTCTGACTCTGAAAAAAGAGGCGAGACAAAAAGTAGATGGTGAACGAGTCACCAGATGATCCATCGACTAATTCCCTGTCCAGAAAGACAATGGAAGAAGCGTGAGTCGTCAGGACAAGCGAACAAGTGGCTAGTCCTAGGTCAGCATCGACTTTGGGAGAAGCGTAATCGCCAGTGCTGACAACCCAGTGGCTGGTCCCATGTCAGACTAATTATGGAAGCAACGTGAGTTGTCAAGCAGCCAGTCCTTGTCATCAACAACTCCTAAATACTTAACTACCTAATTCCCATTATAACTAAACCAAAATCTGCCAAAAGTTATAATGCAAAAACAAAAAATACGTATTCAACAAAAAATAAGATACAAGTAGCAACCAAACGTAAAACAGGAAGACTACCTAATTCTCCTGTCTGACGACCTGTCCTGCCATCACCAACGAGCCCAAACAACGAAGGTCGCCTAGAACTAGAGAACTAGAACTAAAGAAATATCCCTCAAGTAAAAAGAGGCAAAAACAGAATTAGAACGGCAAGTCGCCACCTCAAGCACCTTGGCGACTGAGACATTCTTCATAAAAGCTACTGATGTAGCAACTGCTCTAATACTGTGTGCTCTCGGTGCCTGGCCTTCACAGGCAGCCGAACCACCACTTTTAACAATAAGATCTCTGAGGAAAAAGGATACACCATTCTTTGATATAGGTCTCTTGACATTTCGGGGTGAAACAAACAGATGACGGGGACGTCCCTGAATGTTCTTCGTTCAGCGTAAATAGCATGAGAGCGTCCTAAGAGGGCAAAGAACTAATTCCTCATTTAAATTACCGACAAAGTTTACCAGCGACTTCAGAATGAAAGACCTGGGAATGGGATTATCAGATGATTCAGTCTCTGTGACAAATTCGGGAAGGTATGACAAAATCATGTCTTGTCCAGATCTGGCAACCAGAAAAGAGAATGCTTGCAGTTCACCCACCTCTTGGCTGTAGCCAGCGAGACAAGGAAGAGTGTCTAAGAAGAGAGCTCCCTAAAATCGGCCGTATTCAGAGGCTCAAACGGAGGGAACCTTAAGGCTTGAAGGACTTTATGTCCCATGTCGAATGAGAACACTGCGGACTGGGTCGAGATAGGGAAAAAGATCGAATTACATCTCTGATGTCATAAGATGAAGAGATTTCAGGGAGCCTCACCTTAAAAACATAGGAAAGCATCAACCTATAACCCTTAATGCATGAAGGAGACAGGCCCCTGTCATGATGTAAATGAACTAAAACTCTGCTATTTTCGGTAAGGAAGGTCTAGAAATTGAATGCCTTGAGACCTACACCAAAGTCTGAAAACCGACCATTTAGCCTGATAATTTACTCTGGTTGACTGCCGTCTGACAAGAGCCAACTGTCCAGCCACTCTGGAGGAGAACCCTTTGTGCTTGGAGAATCTCCTGACAGTCTCCAGGCATGAAGATGAAGCATGTGGAGCCTCTGATGGAACCAATGAAAATGGGGTTGTTTGAGATCTGGTATCTCTGTCAGATGAATGGGGGCCTCCTCCAGTGCTTCCAGTAGGTAGGGAAACCACTCCTTCTGTGGCCAGAATGGGGCAATCAAGGTGAGATCCAGACGCTTGGTTGCCCTCACTTTGTTGAGGACTAACCTCACCAGAGCGAATGGAGGAAATACATAGGCTTGAAGGCCCTCCTAGTACTGCAAAAGAGCGTCTGTCCCGGCACTCTGAAGAGTCTGGTAAGGAGCAAAGAAGATCTGGCACCGAAAGTTCAGTGGGGTGGCAAACAGATCGACTGTGACAGGCCACTTCTTCCTGGGGCTGTCGAAAACTTCCTGGCAAAGTGTCCATTCCGACCCTTGAACTTCGTTCGGTCTCGACAAGGCATCTGCTAAGACGTTGTGATGGCCCAGGATAAACTGAGGGACCAACGTAATCATCCTGTCTTCTGCCTAACACAGGATTGATCGGGCTTCTTGAGTGAGAAGGTCCGACTGTGTGCCACCTTGGTCTCTTAAGTACGAGACTGCTGTGGTGTTGTCGATGAAGATCACTACAACCGGCTCCAACAGTTGATCCTGAAATGAAAGAAGGCCTAGGTACACTGCCCTTAGTTCCCTCCAATTTATTGACATGATCCTCTCTTCCTCTGACCAAAGGCCCAAAGCGGCTTTGGAGCCCAGGTGCGTGCCCCAATCTTGATCCGAGGCGTCTGACCAAAACATTAGGTCCGGCAGAACTGAAAGAATAGATGTCCCTGACTTGAGGCAGTGAACTTGCATCCACCAACAAAGATCCTTCCGACATTGTGGAGAGGAGGCGACCATCGTATCCGCAGACATGAAATCCCATGACTGGCGAAGTGTCGACTGAAGGGACCTCATTCTGAGACAACCTCTGGGAACCAGTTGGATGAGGGATGACAAATGGCCCAAGAGAGTCCTCCATAGAGAAACTGGCTGCATTACAGAGGACAAAAATTCTTTGACCAGACTTAGAAGCTTGTCTATCCGTTTCGGAGAGGGAGAAGCCCTAAAAATCTGGGAATTCAAAACAATCCCCAGATAAGTCATGATCTGGCAAGGGATCAGATTGGACTTGTCGAAGTTGACAAGAATGCCCAACTCTACACAAAGAGACAGAACTATCTCCCTCGACCGAGACATTTCTCTAGAGATTCGGCCTGGACAAGCCAATCGTCCAGATACCGAAGCAGCCTTATGTTTAACCAATGTAGAATAGCCGAAACAGGAGCCATCACCTGAGAAAAGACCTGTGGAGCAGTGGTGAGGCCGAAACAAAGGGTCCTGAACTGGAAAACTCCCGAGTCCGTGAAAAACCGGATAGATGGGGATTTGCAGCTAAGCATCCTGCACATCGATGGCAATCATACAGTCCCCCTTTCTGACAGATGAAAGAACAGTCTGAACCATCTCCATCTGGAACTTGGAATTTAGAATGAACTTGTTCAAGAACGAAAGATCTATGATGGGGCGCCAGGCACCCGAGGCCTTTAGAACTACAAACACCTGTAAGTAAAACCCAGGAGAAGGAGGAGCTCGCTCTATGGCATCCTTCTCCGAGAAGGCCAATAGCTCCTTCTCCAAGGCTTGACCCCTGATTGAGTAAGGAGACTGCTGAACTTGAGATTACGATTGGAAAGTGGAGGTCTTGAAACAAAAGGGATCTCGCAACCTACCTTCAGGACCTCCACTATCCAAGCATCCACTGCTCTCTCCTGCCAAGCTGACCAATGGCAAGAGAGACAAGCTCCTACTGCAGTCTCCAGGCGAGGTAATGACTCCTATTTCTGAAAATTCTTACACACAGACAAGGAAGAAGAAGAAGGTCCTCCTGGAGGTTGAGCTCTTCCTCTGCCCTTAGATCCACGCCAAGAACCTCTCCTGGTTTCAAAGGGTGACTGCCAGAGGAGGAAGCCGAGGAGCCAGAAACATGAGATGTACTCGGGAGAAACGAGCCAGAAGAAGGAGATTGTTGGGCTGGAGCAGAAGGTGCAGGTCTGACACTAAACTTACCCTTACTCCTTGAAGAAACAGGAAGGCCCGAGGAAAAAGCTCTTGATAAGACCCTGTAAGCTTGGGAAGAGGCATCACCTTGATGTTCCTTTAAAACCTCAGAAAGAACAAGCAGATCAAAAAGGGAATCGCCAAAAGGAGAAGAGGACAATAAACGGTTTCTCCGAGTCTCCGAAACAGAAGAGGGTAAGTGCGACAAATACAGGTTACACCTTAGAGAAACGAGAAAGGCCTGCATAGAAGAGGCAAGCTCGTTCTGATGTACAGAAACGATTGAAATAGACGAGCAGAATTTCTCAAAAAGAGGAGCATCGGGAGGAATAAACCCAGAGTCCTTGACATACATTAAAAGACCTCTAAGAACCCACATTTTGAAGGATTGAGCTTCTTGTAAGGAGCTCATAACAGACTCTATGGCAATAAAGTTTTTGATCAAAACCGAGACCGAAGCCTTGGAAAGCAGAGGTTAACCCAAAAGTCGGACGAAATCAGAATTTGGTTTGGGGGGTCGAGAGAAGGAAGTATCATCTGCCACCTGATAAACTCCTCTCCGGTGTCGTAGAAGAGAAGAGAGTTTCCTCTTCCCTTCCCTGATCACCTTCGAAAGTTTAGCGGTGACGTCTGCCCTCACTATCGCAAACCTCTGAGCAAAAGGAAAACATAAAAATTCCCGTGACCGGGAAGGACTGTCAAGAAAAATCCCTTCTGTAATACGAGGCAGAGGCTGCTTCTGCTCTTTAGGCCTTGCCTGAGGAAGAAAACTCAAAATTAAATTAAAAAGTTTCTTGAACTCGACATCATGACTCATGACCGCCGTTCAAGGATACATCAATATCACATGAATCCATGTCATCATCATCATCATCGTCAGATCCTAACTGAGAAACTTCCTTCGAAGTAACATCCTGACGACTAGGTGTCTTAGGTCTAACACTAATACCCCTTCCCCATTCTCTTAAATAACCGCCCTTTGGCACTGTTACGGGATTAACAAGGGACAAATTGGGTAAAGAATCATCAGGCACCTGCCGGACCGGATCCCCATAGGCCTTCGCCACTACGGGGTTCTGCTGCACCGTTACCCATGGTGCTGTCGACAGGTACCTGACGAGGAGCTGAAAATGAATCTAAAAGAGTGTTAGACATGCTAATAAAAGCTACTTCAAAATTCTGTGACAGCTTGTTAAACTTGGCAGAAATGTCTCTTTCTAAACTATGTTGTAATGTTTCAAATTTCTTCTTCCAACTAGTTTCCATTGCCAAAATCAGAAACGACTTCATTAGATACAGGTCTAGCTACCGATTTCTTTTTCTCCTTAATCAATCTTTTATGCTGCAAGATTCTTTGATGTTTAATATACGTCGTCATGGCTTCGCCAGACCAAGCCGCAGCGAGAAGTCAAGTCACAAACCGCCCATGACAAGAGCTACAAAAGTCATTGGG
The DNA here is from genome assembly GCF_015104395.2 of Macrobrachium nipponense. Classification (NCBI taxonomy): domain Eukaryota; kingdom Metazoa; phylum Arthropoda; class Malacostraca; order Decapoda; family Palaemonidae; genus Macrobrachium; species Macrobrachium nipponense. Next base: position 25,347,741 of record NC_061090.1, on the reverse strand, counting down.
TTCATACTCCCTGCTACTCATCCTTGTCCCACAACCCGGGCAATTCCTGATGCTGCTAGCAGAAGGAAGAATCGCATTATCTTGGCTATCCACTGGACTGTTGGACAGGTCACGTAATTCTGGGTCGCACAAAAGTTCGTAAAAATAAAATATATACCACATTAGAAATAAAAGTTCATTAATTTAGTGGATATGATACATGAATGGTAATTAGCATAAAGCCACATTAACAATTAATGAGAGCTTTAAAGGCACAAAAGGTTTAGGAAATTTATAGAGTGTCTGTGATGTAAACAACACAGGCACTCGTTAACAACTGATTTTCAAGGGAAGGTTTTGTAACAGTCAACGGCAGTGTTGCCAACTGGCGGACAGAATAGGAGGTAACAGGTTTGCCAATGTGGTAAATTTTGATGCGGTTTTTGGGGATTTAGGCCTAGATAAATTATATTAAGGTAAAGTTTATTAATATGCTTTTTTAAATAAACCTAAAACTAATTTAATTCACATTTATATTTGACAGAAAAGCGTTAGCTACCACAAGTGAGAATATTAGTGACATACAACTTTTATCTTAATTTTATTTTATTTTTCAATTATAATTCTGAAATTTTCAGAATGCCAAGACTCCGGTATCTGTTCCCTGAAAGGAGGATACTGTAGCAACAGTCAATGTGATCATCATTCAGAAGAAGATAGTGAAGGAGGATGTAACGGTCCTAACTGTAGATGCTGTACTCCTAAACCAGGTTTGTTTACATGGTCATATTTTAAAAATGAGATTACACACACATACATATTTTAAGACTCCTGTATAAGGAATTATACAAAAGGATGTTTAATCTTTTCTTGGTATGGTTTAGCACATACTTATTTTCTGTACTGAAAATTTCATACCTGTATTAATTAACATCTTTTGGAGGTTAATGCCTCAGAGTAGAATCATTGCACTATATAAAATGATACCTTTTGCTGTTAAATATTCTTTCTTACATTATAGAAAAAAACTATTTACATTTTCTTAGTATGTGTGGAGCTGGACCTGTGCACACAAGCACAAGGTAAATGTAGCAGAGGCCGTCATTGATGATTGTTAGTTTTGCTCTGGGTTTTATTTCTTTTAATTGACCATTTTCAGATTCTTCATATGGAAAAAAATTTGTTTGCATTAATGATATGACAGTGTTTCTTATAATTTTGCTTATTTTCCTAATACATATATAATTATGAATATTACAGAATGCCAAGACTCAGGTATGTGTTCCCAAAAAGGAGGATACTGTAGGAAGAGACAATGTAATTATGATTCAGAGGAAGAGATTGAAGGAGGATGTGGTCCAGATTGTAGATGCTGTGCTCCTAAGCCAGGTTTGTTTAACTGGAAGAGTTTTAAAAAGCAAAGAATTCTCTCTCTCTCTCTCTCTCTCTCTCTCTCTCTCTCTCTCTCTCTCTCTCTCTCTCTCTCTCTCTCTCTCTCTCTCTCTTACAAAATATATGCAATCAATTCAAGATTACTGAAAGGAGGAAGTATTAATAGAGATATTTGATCTTTTCTTGGCACGTTTAAGACTTATTTTCTGTGCTGATAGTTTCATACATGTATTGATTAATATCTGTTGAAGGTTAATGTTTTAGTTTACAATTATTCTAATATAAACAATTATACTCATAGAAGTACAGTACATAAATATTTTTCTTCATAAGAAGTACAGTACATAAATATTTTTTCTTACAACATGCAAAAAATAGGTTTGGATTTCCTTTACAGTGTGTGAGGAGTTGTACCCATGCACATATGAGGGAGGCAAATGCAGCAACAGCGGTTATTGTAAAGAAGATGAAAGAGCTATTGAAGACGGATGTTCTGGCGAAGGGTGTGTGTGTTGTGCTCCTAACATGGGTTAGTATCTTTTTTATTTGCGAGTATAATGCTTCTCCAGTAACTTTTGAGTTCTATTAATTTCATAATGTGAAGGAAAAGCAATTTATAGCATATTTTAAAAACCATTTAACAAGGTAAAAAAAGCTTTGACCTTTAGTGGGTCTTATTTCAGCTGTCCACCTGAGGGGTGAAGATGTGGCACATGCACATATGTAGCACATGATTGGCTGACAGTCAATGCTGCAGATACCCGTAACTTTTGATAAATATTAAACCATTTTTCAAAAAATATATGTGTGAGACGAGTATGACCTAAACATGCGTGTCAAAATTAATAGTGTATGCCCCTCCCTTTGATATGATGAGCTCTATTTCCCAACACTGGGTTTTATTTCTTTTAATTGATAATTTTCAGATTCTTCATATGGAGAAAAATTTGTTTGCATTAATGATATGACCGTTGTGACGAAGTGCCAAGTATCTGGTTACTACACTTACCATTCATTAATTGATGCCTCACAAATACCAGACACCTGAACCCTCATCACAGGTACTAAACGACTGAATACTCTAAAGGCAACAGTGATCCCTTAACAACTTACCAGTATTGCATAAAATCAGACTAAGTTCATCAAAACAGGTGTGAGGTAATCTTGTAAGTAATTAAATTAATCAAAGGGCGTCACTCCATCAACAACTTTAAAAGTCTAAGTATTTCCCTTGATTTCAGAAGTATAAGTACTTCCCTGGTTCTAAGTCACCACTTCAAGTTAATGAAGGAAAACAGATCAATTACCACTCTATGTTTCTACCTAACATCAATATAATCAAATGCAAATATACTGCTATAAAAATGAAAACACTTATAAAAATTTTAAATACAAAAATTTATTATTAAACTGAAAATTTATAAGTAAAATTCACAATATCAGGGAAAATTACTGTTATTTGCAAACAAAGTAAAGTTTAATTAATTCTTGAATCAATTATGTAAAATTAAATCAAAATTAATTTATCATAAATTCAAGAAAATTAATTCAATCAAAATTCAAAAGTGTTAGGCAACAATTGAAAATTTGAAATTAATTCACAAGTGCTAAACAACAATAAAACTTGAAAAGAATTCTAAGTAAATGCAAATTAATTCACAAGTGTTAAATTTAATTAAATGTGCAATGATTAAGCAATGAAAATAACTAAGTCAATTAAATTATGAATGCAAATGAAAATACAGAAAAATGTGGACAATATCAAAATTTGCAAAAAGCATTAATCACACAGAATATAGAATAAAAAAGCACACTTCAATAAGAAAATGAACGAATGCACAAAAATGAAACAAACACAAAACACAAAAATTTGCAATGTGTAAAAACGTAAATAGTTTCTCTCAAACCACTGTAACCATCAGTTATTTAGTTTTTACCAAACCACTGTTCCGTTCAGTTATTAGTTGCAACTAATAAAAATATAACACACTTTACCTTTCTGGTATACCAACTTCTTTCTTTGCTGCAGGCTTGTGTCACACTTTCACAAAACCAGGCGCCATTACAACAACAGTGTGTGTTCAGATTCCACAAAAAACACTAAATACTACTAAATAAACTCTAAGAAATGTCAAATCTGAAATTTACAAATTACGAGTGACCATTCAAATAGGTACTAAATCGTTACGTTACTTTTAAAATCAAAAGTGCTATGAGAGAGAGAGAGAGAGAGAGAGAGAAGTGAACGCCTCGAGTATCTAAGATCTAATGAAATTCTCTTCCTTATGGAAGCTGGACAGTGGATGACACAAAACGTTTTTGGCAATAATGCTTTCAGAAGCTTCAAAATCTTACGCAACTTTACATACAAAATGTGTAATCTGCACGTGGCTTTGACAAAGACATACACGTATGAGTCCAGTCTGTTCAAAAAAAAGACACGTACTCGACTCGATCGACCGAAGCAGAAGGCCCTTATCTTACTTGATGACAGAATCCCAAAACACATTGAAGATTCGAGCTCGCTTATCAAACGTGTTGATAGATTTTGAAAAACAACTCTAGCTTTGAATGGACAAAGATATTCTCTCTCTTTCTACATTCTACGTTATATATATATATATTATTTTACATTATGTTATGCGAAATCTGAACACATTTAAAACATCCTATCTCTGAGCTATCTAGGAATCTGAAAAAATGTTGCACAAAATCTTAATACACAATATTTTATACAATTGAAGAGGGGAAATATGGATTCTGACAGTAGCAATATATAATACAGTGTTTCTCATAATATTGTTTTATTTTTCTAATACATATAATTATGAATATTACAGAATGCCAAGACTCAAGTATGTGTTCCCAAAAAGGAGGATACTGTAGCAAGAGCCAATGTAATTATGATTCAGAGGAAGAGATTGAAGGAGGATGTGGTCCAGATTGTAGATGCTGTGCTCCTAAGCCAGGTTTGTTTAACTGGAAGAGTTTTAAAAAGCAGAGAATTCAATCTCTCTCTCTCTCTCTCACAGAATATATGCAATCACTTCAAGATTACTGAAAGGAGGAAGTATTAATAGAGATATTTTGTTGTGTATACGTACGGGCTTCCTTTTATTCTCAGTCTGTTCTTCGGTAACTTTGGTTGTATTTGTTCAAGTTAATTGTTATATGGGCTAACCTTCATTTATTGCTTGTGGTTGAGTTTTTCTTTTCTTAGGAACATTTTAGATTCATTTCCTTTCATTATCCAGTCTCTCACGAGTTTAAAGGCTTGAGTACGTCGTAGGACTCTGGGCAAGTTAAACACCACTTAGTTTATCTTAAGTCTATTATTACACTACACAAAAATCACAGGGAACAGAGAGTACACCAACACAGCCTCCCCGTATAAGGCTTTGTTCTTAACTGAACTTCTCTGAGACCTCAAGTGAAGTCTCAACCTAACTTATACAATTAAGCTCCTTCTTAACTTCTACTAAGACACATCCTACTACTTCTTGAGTGGCTTTTCCTACTTCCGCTGCCACCCCTATGTGAACTTAATTGTTGTCCTAATCTACGGTAACCACCCACTGAAGGTGTCAAAGTTTAGATTTTCCACTGGGGCTTGCAACTTTTTGTTTTGGAAAGCTGCTACCTATGTTTAGTCACGTTTTTCCAAACTGCTATTGCTGCAGTGTGTTCCTACCACACTTCTACCTCCTCCTGGCTTTCATCTACCATAACTCTACCCTCACTCTACATATTTCTACCATCACTCTACCAGTGGAATTTCCTAACTAATTGTCCCTACATGTATTTACACAGACTTCTATTGTACTCCTAACAATTTGACATTTTCTTGGTACTGTTTAAGGCTTATTTTCTGTGCTGATAATTTCATGCATGTATTGATTAATATCTGTTGAAGGTTAATGTTTTAGTGTACAATTATTCTAACATAAACAATTATACTCATAAGAAGTACAGTACATAGATATTTTTTCTTACAACTTGGAAAAAATAGGTTTGGATTTCCTTTACAGCATGTGAGGAGTTGTACCCATGCACTTATGAGGGAGGCAAATGCAGCAGCAGCGGTTATTGTAAAGAAGATGAGAGAGTTATCAAAGACGGATGTTCTGGCAAAGGGTGTGTGTGTTGTGCTCCTGACAAAGGTTAGTATCTTTTTTATTTGTGAGTATAATGCTTCTCTAGTAACTTTTGAGTTCTATTAATTTCATAATGTGAAGGAAAAGCAATTTATAGCATATTTTAAAAACCATTTAACAAGGTAAAAAAGCTTTGACCTTTAGTGGCTTTTATTTTAGCTGTCCACCTGAGGGGTGAAGATGTGGCACATGCACATATGTAGCACATGATTTGCTGACAGTCAATGCTACAGATACCGTTGACTTTTGATAAATATTAAACAATTTTTTCAAAAATGTGTGAGACAAGTATGACCTATTAAAAGGCGTGTCAAAATTAATAGTGTATGCCCCTCTCTTTGATATGTCGAGCTCTATTTCCCAACACTGGGTTTTATTTCTTTTAATTCTTTTAATTGATCATTTGTTCATGAAACTTACCTGTCAGATATATATATAGCTGTATTCTCTGAAGTCCGACAGAATTTCTAAAAACTTACCATACACGTAGTGGGAGTAGGGTGGTTAGTACCCATTCCCGCCGCTGGGAGGCGGGTATCAGGAACCATTCCCATTTTCTATCAGATTTCTTCTGTCGCCGGTGTTGTAAACAACTGTTTACAGCACCTCCGCCTCAGGATTTTGGAAAACTGTTCTTGCTTAAGTATCCTCTTGACTTTTTGGTTTTTTGATATTGGATCGATAGCTAGGCATACGTTGACTTTGGATTGTTCAGATTTTGGCTTGGTTTTTTCCTTAAATAAGATGTCTGGGTCTAGTTCGGCTAGCGCCAGGGTGTGTATGAAGGATGAATGTAAGGTGAGGCTACCAAAGGCTTTGGTTGATCCTCACACAGTATGTAAAGGTTGTAGGGGACAAGTTTGTACGTATGATTTTCGCTGCACTGAATGCGAAAGTTTGACTGATGTGCAATGGAAGACGTATGAATCCTACGTTAATAAATTAGAGCGTGACAGGATCAGGAGGTCTTCCTCCAGGAGTAAATCGGGTAGCAGACAGGGTATTAATGTATCCCCTTCTAACCCTCCTGTAGAGTTTGTGACTCCTAACCCCGTAGTGTTGCCTTCGGCCCTCAAGTGGTGTCTGCGGAGGGTAATGCCCTTTCGCTTATTTTGGATTCTTTGAAAACGCTCGAATCCAAATTGCTTGCCTTGAAAATATGCAAAGTGCTAAGTGCAGTGATAGTGCCCCTAGTGAAGTGGAGGGGGCGTCAGATCAGCCCTATAGCGCCTCTAGGCTGGGACCTCTGCCGGACTCCCAGGACTCAGGGAGAGGGCATGTCGAAGGCCGAAGGAGGGTTACGGGGATCCCCCACTGATCTGACGTCCCTTCAGCAGCTCCTGTAGACGCTTCCCAGGCTGCTAAGGAGCGTGCTCGAGCACGCCTCCTTAAGGATTGTTTTTCGTCCTCCGACGCGTCCTCCCCGCGCAAGGGGTGGGAATCTCGTCCGGATTCGCGGCCTCTGAAGAGGACCTTTCAAGATCAAGACGCTTCACGTCATGCTTTGTCTGATTGGCAGTCTTCTCCGGAAAGCGTAGCTTTTCCGCCCCAGAAGAAGACTAGGAGTGCCCCAGTCGCTCTAGAGCCAGGGCTTTTCCTGTGAGAAGGAAGAAGGCGTCCCCTCGCCTTCTCACAGGCACAGCTCTTCTCCTTGCAAGGAGACTTCTCAGACTGAAGTTATACTCGCTAAGCAACGTCAACTGGATGCTTTGCTTAAGCAGAGGGAGACGGTTCCTCGTCGCAGGAAGGATGACAGACTGCCGGTCAAAAGGACCTGACAGTCTCCTCCGCCTTCTCCTCGTTCTTCCCCGTCTCCGGTTGTTTCGCCCTCTAGACTTCGTTCTTCTCCCCAGTGTTCGTCTAGAGGTGGCGGTAGACGTCATTTGACTCTTGCTACCTTGGAGAGAGAGAGGTCTCATCGCGCTCCGCTCTCTTCTCGACGCTTTTGCGGACAACGAAGTTGAGCCTGTTGGACGGACTTCAGTACGTGTGGATCCTCGTAGTAAGGAAAAAGCGTCTTCCTTTTCTGCTCCTCGTCGACCTGCTCGTGTCGACGATCAACGTGATGCTTGTCAGTTTGCAGTTCCGGTATCTTCGCAGGACGTTCGTAAGGACGCTTCGCATGACGTTCGGAGGGACGCTTCGCTTTTCGTAAAAGCGCTTTGGACGTGAACGTGGAAGTTCGCTCTCACTCGGACGCTTTTCCCGAGTCTCTTGCTGACACTTCACGTCTACGTGCAACATCACGTTCACCTCAAGCTTTGGTTGACCCTGTGACTGTGAAGGATTCTGGTTCGGGTCCGCTCCCCACTTCTTCTCGACATCGCTCAGATATGAGACTCGGAGCGAAGGGTCTTTTGCCTCTTCCTTCGGGGTTTCACTCTGGTAAGGAAGAAGGGGAGTTAAGCTGCTCTTCGGAAGAGGTTGAAGGAGAACAACCTTCGACGTCTTAGCTCGGCTTCTCCGTGATTCGTTCGGGGATACCTTCCTATCTTCTGCTCCGCCTTCTCCTCCCTCGCAGTTTTCTTCGTCAAAAGCAAGCAAAACACCTGGTTTTGTTAAGATGAAGACTTCGCTATCGACCAAGAGGGCTTTCCGTAAGGTTAATACCTGGATGGAATCTAGGAAGGCACAAGGAAGGACCACTTTCGCCCTGCCTCCATCTAGGCTTAGCGGTAAGGCAGGGATGTGGTACGAAACTAGTGAGGAGTTGGGACTGAAAGTTCCTACTTCGGCGCAAGGAGATTTCGCCAGTGTTGTGGATGCCTCTAGGAGATCTCTCTTAGCTTCAGCGAAGGTTTCGTGGACGACTTCTGAACTGGATCATCTTTTGAAGGGCCTTTTCAGGTCCTTGGAAGTCTTCAACTTCTTAGACTGGTGTCTGGGAGTGTTAGACAACCAGTCTCGTAAGCCAGATTCGATTAGCCTCGGGGAGCTGTCCAGTGTATTGTCATGCATGGACAAGGCCATCAGGGATGGCTCGGAGGAGTTAGCCTCTCATTTTTCAGCAGGCGTTTTAAAGAAGAGATCACTTTATTGCAATTTTGCAGCTAAGTCTGTCTCTCCCACACAGAGGGCAGAGCTTTTGTATGCGCCTTTTTCGAGCCATCTCTTCCCCCAGGATCTGGCAGTAAGCCTTCAAGAGAAAGCCACTCAAGACCTTTTGGCTCAGTCGTCGCGACGTCCTACTGGCCCTTCCACGTCTTCAGGAGCCCAATCTAGTAGAAAGCAGAAGCCCTTTCGTGGAGGTACTTCAGCTAGATCTTCGCCCCGAGGAATAAGTCTTCCTAGAGGTAGAGCCCCGGCTAAGTCTAGGGGCAAGAAGTGAGAGATCCTTCCTTCAGTCACCAGTAGGAGCCAGGCTGCAGTTGTTTGGAGAAGGCTGGAGAGAAAGAGAGGCGGACACCTGGTCTCTCAACATCATAGAGAAGGGGTACAAAATCCCTTTCGTAAAGCCGCCCCCGCTGACTTCCACTCCCAGGGACTTGTCCCCGTCGTATCCTCGAGAAAAGCAGAAGATACTTTTCGACCTGCTTGAGCAGATGCTCGAGAAGCGAGCAGTGGAACAGGTCTTAGACCTGGCAACGCCAGGATTTTACAACAGATTGTTTCTAGTTCCGAAACAGTCGGGAGGGTGGCGGCTGGTCTTGGACGTAAGTCGTCTGAACCTCTTTATAGAGAAGCAGAGGTTCTGGGGGCCTTAAGACCTGGAGATTGGATGGTATCACTCGACCTTCAGGACGCCTACTTTCACGTCCCGATACATCCCCAATCTATGAAGTATCTTCGGTTCGTCCTGAAAGGAAAAGTCTTTCAATTCAGGGCTCTTTGTTTCGGACTGAGTACGGCCCCATTTGTGTTCACCATCTTAATGAAGAATGTGGCGAAGTGGCACCATCTTTCCAACATCAGGATCTCGCTCTATCTGGACGACTGGCTCATACGAGCCTCTTCGCAGACCCGGTACCTGAAGGACCTGCAAACGACTCTGTCTTTAGCTGCGTCCCTGGGACTTCTGGTGAACTTCGAAAAGTCACATCTGACCCCAACACAGTCCATCGTGTATCTGGGGATTCGATGGATTCAGTGGCTTTTCGGGCTTTTCCGTCCCAGGAACGTCAGCAACAAGGCATAGAAAAAGTGTCAGCCTTTCTAGGGAAGGATTCATGCTCGGTGAGGGAATGGATGAGTCTGCTGGGGACCATTTCCTCGCTGGAGAAGTTTGTTTCCCTGGGGAGGCTACACCTCCGACCTCTTCAGTTCTTCCTGTCGGACAGCTGGACAGACAAGGTCAACCTCGAAATGATATTAAACATCTCAGAAGAGGTAAAGAGCCATCTAAGATGGTGGCTCGATCCGTTGAAGCTGTCGGAGGGCATGTCCCTCAAGCTTCAGAACCCTGACCTAGTGTTGTTCTCCGACGCGTCATCCACGTGGTGGGGAGCAACACTAGGGGGGGAGGAAGTGTCAGGCACCTGGAGAGGGGAACAGGTAGCCTGGCATATCAACTTCAAAGAGCTGGCAGCCGTTCAGTTAGCGCTCCGGTTCTTTCAAGACAAAGTCTCCCGTCGCGTAGTCCAAGTCAACTCGGACAACACCACAGCCCTGGCATACTTGAAGAAGCAAGGAGGAACGCACTCTCGCTCCCTGTTCGCTCTAGCGAAAGAGATTCTGCTTTGGGCGAAGGTGAGAGAGATCACGATCTTGACAAGGTTCATTGCCGGAGTCGAGAACGTCCCTGCGGATCTCCTCAGTCGACAAGGACAGTTGCTGCCGACAGTGGACCCTCAATCAGGACGTATGCCAGGAGCTGTGGGGTCTTTGGGGATGTCCTTTGGTGGACATTTTCGCGACTTCAAGAACGGCGAGACTTCCTCTTTACTACTCCCCGGCTCTCGATCCGGGAGCAGTAGCAGTAGACGCCCTTTTATGGGATTGGACGGGTCTAGGTCTCTACGCATTTACCCCCTTCAAGATCCTGGGGGAAGTGATGAGAAAGTTTGCAGCTTCGGAAGGGACGAGGTTAACGTTGACCGCCCCCTTTTGGCCCGCAGCGGACTGGTTCACAGAGGTGATGTCATTCCTGGTAGATTTATAGAGATCTCTTCCTTTAAGGAGAGATCTACTCAAACAGCCCCACTTTGAGAGGTACCACAAAAACCTCTCCGCTCTGAGTCTGACTACGTTCAGACTATCCAGAAGCTGGCCAGAGCGAGAGGTTTTTTCGAAACCTGTGGCTAAAGCTATCGCCACCGCGAGGAGAACATCATCTATTGCGGTTTACCAATCGAAGTGGGCAGCTTTTAGGAGCTGGTGTAAGAAGAAAGGAGTTTCCTCTACCACGACCTCTGTGAGCCAGATCGCCGACTTCCTACTTTATCTCAGACGAGATTTGAAGCTTGCAGTGTCGACCATTAAGGGCTACAGAAGTGTTTTATCTGTAGTTTTTCGTCATAGAGGTCTAGACCTAGCCAATAACAAAGATCTCCATGATCTATTGAGATCTTTTGAGACCACCAAGGTGCCTCTTCCTAAGTTGCCTTCTTGGAACTTAGACGTGGTCCTAAAGTTTTTAATGTCAAGTCGCTTTGAACCTCTTCACTCTGCGTCTTTGCGAGACTTGACAAAGAAGACTGTATTCCTAACTGCTCTGGCGACGGCGAAGAGAGTTAGCGAGATACAAGCTATTAGTAAGCACGTCGGCTTCAAAGGGCATAATGCGGTCTGCTCTTTGGGAATGACGTTTCTGGCTAAGAATGAGAACCCCTCCAACCCTTGGCCTAAGACGTTCGAGATCAAGGGTATGGCGGAGATTATTGGTCAAGAGCCAGAAAGAGTCCTGTGTCCTGTCAGGGCTCTAAGAGAATACCTTCGAAGAACAAGGAATTGAAGAGGTTCTGCGGAAAACTTATGGTGTTCGGTCAAGAGCCCAGATATGCCCATGTCCAAGAATGCACTGGCATTCTTTTTAAGGAACACCATAAAGGAGGCGCACTCTTCTTGCAAGGACAGTGATTTTGGACTGTTGAGAGTAAACGCGCACGAAGTGAGGGCTATTTCGACCTCGATAGCCTTCCAAAAAAATATGGCCCTCAAAGACATTTAGAGTGCCATGTTTTGGAGGAGTAACTCGGTGTTCGCCTCGCACTACTGTCGGGAGGTGAGAACTACGTACGAAAACTGTTACTCTCTTGGGCCATACGTCGCCGCAGACACTATTTTGGGGGCAGGAGGTAGCACTCATCCTTTCCCATAGAAAAGGGTAGGTGAGTTTTTTAATTTTTGTAATGTTTATGGTTGTAGGGTCGGCCGCCGAATGCGGACTTCCCTTCTATTAGCCTTTTTATGTGGGAGTATTTTGGTAGGCTAACTTAGGTGGTGGTTTTGCCTCGTTGCCCTCGGAAGTATGGTCATGGTCTAGTCACATTGTGGTCACGTCCCCGTTGACAGATCATTTAGAGCGCACCAACTACCTTGTTGGTAACTCTAGTGAAGCAGATGCAGGCTTGGGTGACAGTAATCACGAAGTAAGCTATGCTAACAGGTAAGGAACCAAGATGTCAATCATCTACATGTATATGTTTCCTAAAATCCTTTTCTGTCTCTCCCACCACCAAAGGTGGGATTCAGCTATATATATATCTGACAGGTAAGTTTCATGAACAAAATGATATTGTTAAGATACAATAAAGTTTGTTCATACTTACCTGGCAGATATATATATAGCTGTATTCTCTGAAGTCCGACAGAATTTCTAAAAACTTACGACACACATAGTGGGAGTAGGGTGGTTAGTACCCATTCCCACCGCTGGGAGGCGGGTATCAGGAACCATTCCCATTTTCTATCAGATTTCTATCTCCACTGTCTCCTGAGGGGAGGTGGGTGGGTACTTTAAATATATATATCTGCCAGGTAAGTATGAACAAACTTTATTGTATCTTAACAATATCATTTTTCAGATTCTTCATATGGAAAAAAATTTGTTTGCATTAATGATATGACAGTGCTTCTCATAATTTTGTTTTATTTTTCTAATACATATAATAATTATGAATATTACAGAATGCCAAGACTCAGGTATGTGTTCCCAAAAAGGAGGATACTGTAGCAACAGCCAATGTAATTATGATTTAGAGGAAGAGATTGAAGGAGGATGTGGTCCAGATTGTAGATGCTGTGCTCCTAAGCCAGGTTTGTTTAACTGGAAGAGATTTAAAAGCAGAGAATTCAAACTCTCTCTCTCTCTCTCTCTCTCTCTCTCTCTCTCTTCGTCTCTCCTCGTCTCCTCTCTCTCTCTCTCTCTCTCTCTCTCTCTCTCTCTCTCTCTCTCTCTCTCTCACAGAACATATGCAATCACTTCAAGATTACTGAAAGGAGGAAGTATTAATAGATATTTGACCTTTTCTTGGTACTGTTTAAGACTTATTTTCTGTGCTGATAGTTTCATACATGTATTGATTAACATCTGTTGAAGGTTAATGTTTTAGTTTACAATTATTCTAATATAAACAATTATACTCATAAGAAGTACATTACGTAAATATTTTTTCTTACAACATGGAAAAAATAGGTTTGGATTTCCTTTACAGTGTGTGAGGAGTTGTACCCATGCACATATGAGGGAGGCAAATGCAACAGCAGCGGTTATTGTAAAGAAGATGAAAGAGTTATCAAAGACGGATGTTCTGGCAAAGGGTGTGTGTGTTGTGCTCCTGACAAGGGTAAGTATCTTTTTTATTTGTGAGTATAATGCTTCTCTAGTAAGTTTTGAGTTCTATTAATTTCATAATGTGAAGTAATAGAATATTTTAAAAACCATTTAACAAGGTGAGGGGTGTAGATGTGGCACATGCACATATGTAGCACATGATTGGCTGACAGTCAATGCTGCAGATACCATTGACTTTCGATAAATATTAAACTATTTTTTCAAAAATATATAGTGGTACCTCAGGATACGAAATTAATCCATTCCAAGGCGGCCTTCGTAACCTGAGCTTTTCATATCTTGAACCACATTTTACATGTAAATTGCCTATTTCCTTCCAAGCCCTACAAAAACACCCTAGTAAATTTTATAATAAAGCTAAATTGACCAATAAACAATGAAATACTACAACAATTTGGACCATTCAATACCTAACTTAATACGTACTACTAATATGTGATACATAGTACCTGTAAATAAAGTGTATTAGTGCACATGGTATAAAAGAAATACCGTACGTTCATACGTACGTATGTAGTAAAATGTGGAACCTTACCTTTCGAGTGAGGCTATCTCCGAAAGTGGCGACAGAGGAGGAGGACAAATGGCAGAAAACTTGTATGTACGTACACTTAACTTTACAAAACACATTAAAAAATGTCATTAAACATTAAGACTAAACTTTACGAAACACATTAACAAATGGCACAAAACCTTAACACTGAACTTTACAAAAAAAACTTAAAATTAAATTTCCTTTTTTTTTTTGTCTTTTTTCATTTTTACATTTTTTTTTACTTTTTTATACTTGGTTTTTTTTTTCTCAATTTCTTCACCACTTTTAACTTTCTGTTTTTTCGTAGTATCATTTGGATCTTCCTGTTTGCTTACTCCTACTAAAGGCCTCTTTAAAAAATAACTATCCAAGGAAGATTGCTTCTGCCTGCTTTTGACAATGTTCCTGAAACGACTCAGGCAAATGTCATCGAACTGCACAAGCATACGACCTGTGTACGTCCGACAAGGCATTTTTTTCCAAAAAAGGCCAGTCTCATCAAAGTTGAAGACTTGCTGAGAATTGTAGCCTTCGTTGATCTTCATCTCGTCGAACGTCTAAATAAAGGCTTGGGCCGCTTTCATGTCCAAGCTGGCCGCCTCCCCATGCCGCACAACCGAATGGATGCCAGTCCGTTTCCGGAATTTTTCAAACCACCCATGAGAAGCCTTGAAGTCTGGGGTTGGCATCAATATCCCTACTCCTCCGTCGTCTTCAGCCTGGGCAATCATATCGCCGAAAATAGCGCTGGCCTTGTGGGAGATTGCCGTCTCGTTTATCGTATCGCCAGCGATTTCCTTGTCTTTTATCCAGACAAGAAGCACCCTCTCCATCTCGTCATGCACGTGGCTCCTCTTGTTGGACAAAATAGTCATGCCCTTGGAAGGTGTAGCGGCTTTGATGGCTTCCTTCTGCTTAAGGATAGTGCCTATTGTCGACGGATTTAGGCCGTATTCCTTAGTGATCACACTCAACCGCATGCCAGCTTCGTACTTTTTAATTATCTCCATCTTCGTCTCCATAGAAAGGATCCTCTTCTTTCTGTGAACTTCAGCAACTTTCTTGTGACCCTTGACTACGTATACTGTACGTAATTAAGTTATTTAGTATGTGTACTTAAGTTCTCACACAACACGATAAAGTAGTACAATGAAATCACTAACACGAATTTACGTTAATAAACAAAATCGTATAGAACGAATGAATTCCGTGTGCGTACACAAACGCTGGTGTGAAGCAGTGGGCGAAGGACGCCTTTACATAGAGCACGATGGGAGAGATGCTGATCAATAGGAGAGCAGGATCTTATGGTGGTGACTAGCATCAGGAACCAATGGGAGAGCGGGAGGAAGGTGGTGAGTCTACTGAGTTGGTGGCGCACAAATTTTAAAATTGTTATTGGTGGTCCGGGCGAATCTCGAGACTTTACACTAACAGCCTTTCGTAACCTGAACTATTTTCGTATGTAGAGCCAAAAAAATCTTCGTATTTGCTTTCATAACTTGAATTTTTCATAAGCTGGGACTTTCGTATGTCGAGGTACCACTGTATAAATATTTATATCTACAAAGAACTCTTGCCCTTCTTATATACATCAGAAACATGCCAATTTGGTTCAATAACATAGCAACACAAGCACACAAAAGACAAGCTTGCACCAAACAGTCTGCAAAGATCAAACGCATATGAATGATGAGCTTTCAGTATTTATGATTTATCTCATTAGTTTAGCCCAGGCTACACTTAAGACCTATGCTCACAAACTGTTCAAGTCCCAATATTTTCTTATCATTCAAACTTTGCATGAATATAGAATTGACTTTAGTATTATGATACCAAAGCTATATCTGTCCTTAAACTGAACAATAACCTTTAATATTGTTTCTTGCTAGAACATGAAGCATGGGCCAATGAATTTAAGTCTGTGTGTCTGATATGTGCCAAATACCTATTTTATTTAAGCAGACATTAATTACATTTTAGTAAAAATTAACTCATTGTAACCTTTATTTATTGATTTTATTAAAGTATCATTCTAAGCCCTATCAGTTAAAGAAAATATGTATCTAGGCTGGCCTTTCATGCCATAGGTCATCAGCAGACAAAGGATGATGGCATAAAGGAGATTTCAAACTTATGTTTGACAAGTTATTTTGCAAAATACTCCTAAATCTGCAAAATTGCTGAGTTATAACAATGATTTGTATGCTCAAGAAAGATTATGCATTCTGAAATTTCCAGTCTTCCATTCAATGTTACACTGGCTGTTCCTTTCGCCTAACCCCAGACAGCCATTGTTCATTTGTCTTTGATCTGCGAAGACTATTTGATACAAGCTCTGCTTTCATGTGGTTGCATTGTTACATTGTTATACTATCGAAAATAAATATGCATGCTTATAATTTATATTAGGAGTGAGGTTTCTTAGTATATACTGCTATTCAAGATATTTGCCTTTTTATCACAGTAAGTCTACGATATGGGAAACAATGATTTCAGCTAACTGAGAGCTAACTGAGCATATTGCCGCATGTACCTAAAACCTATGGTGGTTGAGTGGGCAGATGAAATTACATATACTATTGTTGTGTATTAAGTTGACATAAACTCAGCTTTTTACAGAAACAATGTACCTATTCAAAGTTCATGATATTTATTTTTCAAACAAATAAATTTCAAAATAAAAATGACAGTTCAAAAAAGTACCCAAAAATAATTTAAATCACTTCAATATTTCACTGAAAGTATAAGCTAACACAAGTTGGTACATTAATGACATGAAGCATTTTCTCCTAATTTTATTTAATTTTTCAAATATACGTAATTCTGAATTTTACAGGATGCATGGTTCAGGAATGTTCCCAAAAAGGAGGATACTGTAGCAAGGGCCAATGCAAATATGATTCAGAAGAAGAGATTGAAGGAAGATGTGGTCCAGCTTGTAGATGCTGTGCTCCTAAACCAGGTTTGTTTAACTGGAACAGTTTAAAAACTGAGACTCCAATATAGTGGACAGATCTCTCTCTCTCTCTCTCTCTCTCTCTCTCTCTCTCTCTCTCTCTCTCTCTCTCTCTCTCTCTCTCTCTCTCTCTCTCTCAAATATATAAATACATCCTCAATATGATTGCTCAAAGAAAAAGAAAATATACATAATTTCAGAAAAGAGAGAGAGAGAGCTTTTCCTTCTGCATGTATATTGGATTTTCAGTTTATCAAACTTCCAGTTAAACAAACCTGATTTGGGAGCACAACATCCACAATCTGGAATGTTACAACACTTCCCTCCCCATTCCCCTGCCCCATCTCTATTTCATAGCATTCTGTCAAATTTAGAATTATATATGAAAAAAATCTGGAGAAAATTAACCATGTCATTTAAATTATTCGGAGGTAGCACTATACAAAAAGTTACTTTTAAATCATTATTTTTATTTTGAAATTTGTTTGAAACATCATAATCCTGAAATCTGAAGCCCTTTTTCTGTAGAGAACTGAGTTTATGTCAACTTAGTACATGACCTTTTCTTAGTAATGTTTAAGACTTATTTTCTGTGACGGTAACTTCATTCTTGTATTAATTAACACCTGTTGAAGGCTAATGTTTTAGTGTACAATTATTGTAACATAAACAATTAT
This sequence comes from Macrobrachium nipponense, assembly GCF_015104395.2. Classification (NCBI taxonomy): domain Eukaryota; kingdom Metazoa; phylum Arthropoda; class Malacostraca; order Decapoda; family Palaemonidae; genus Macrobrachium; species Macrobrachium nipponense. Next base: position 25,330,313 of record NC_061090.1, on the reverse strand, counting down.
ACATACAGTCATAACCTTACATACTTAAGTCCCTACGTACGAAAAATGATATTTTCATGATAAAATAAAGTTTCACATATACTTACCGAACAGTTACATAGCTTATAGCTTCTTACCTACGGCAGTCGAAATTCAAATTGTTGGCGCCAGCGGCGTTGCTATCTTAATATAAGTGAACAAGACCCGCCCACATCCGGGAACCCTGGGTACTGCTAGCCTTCTACCGTCAATTTTCGTTTAGCCGCCACGTCCATCTGTGGGGAGGTGGGTGGGCTTTGATTATGTAACTGTTCGGTAAGTATATGTGAAACTTTATTTTATCATGAAAATATCATTTTCACATAAGTGACTTACCGAACAGTTACATAGCTGAATCCAAACTACCCGGAAGGAGGGTAGATGGACTACATAAAAATGACAGTAAGACCACATTAAACAGCAAATGTTGCAGTACCCTACCTTGTGAGAGAGCAGCTGCAGGAGAATACTGCCTCTGGTTAGCGCTCTCATCACTCGTAGGAGACGTGGCAGTATAGGCCAGGGTCGTCCCTACTTAGTGGGATTTTGTAACCATGGACAAGACCGTTGGTTGACAAAATATTAAAAAACAGATAATGCCCTTGCCCTGGGCTTCAGAAACCAGATAAAAAACAACAGACCATCACCTATACCAAAAATAATGACATACTCAAAAGTAATAAATAAGATCTGGAGGTTCTCCAAAGTACTATGAGCCTCCAGTCTGCCCACGACTCAACAACCTATAACAAGGCGAGGAGACAGTAGAGGATAGAAAGTTCCCCCTATGTTTCCTTTCCCAACACCATGCCCGCTACCGCAAAGGCCCCAATTTACACAACTATCATAGGTAACCTCTACATTCTTCAGGTAAAATGAGGCGAACACAGATCTCGATCTCCAAAATGTAGATTGAAGAATCGAGAAAGCGACATATTGTGCTTGAAGCTTAAGGATGTCGCCACTGCACGTATTTCATGTGCTTTCACCTTAAGCACATTTAGAGTCTGATCTTGGACTTGAGAGTGTGACTCCAGTATCAGACTTCTCAAAAAGAACGAAATAGCGTTCTTGGAGAGGGGTTTTTGGCAGAATTCTTAACCGAACACCAAAGTCGGTCGGAATTACCTCTAACAGATTGTGTCCTTGACAGGTAACATTTCAGAGCTCTGACAGGACATAGTAAATATTCTTCGTCCATCGGACCCACTATATTAGATAATCCCTTAAGTACAAAAGATTTAGGCCATGGGTTAGAGGGAGATTCGTTCTTTGCTAAAAATTCGTTAACAAAAGAACAAACCGCATTACGATTTTTGAACCCCACCTCTTTGTGGATGGCTTGTAACTCACTCACTCTTCCTGCTGTAGCCAAAGCGAAGAGAAAAAGTGCCTTCCTCGTTACATCTCTCAAAGACGCTTCACGAAGTGGCTCGAATCGTGAAGACATCAGAAAAGTTAAAACTATGTCCAAGTTCCAGTCCACACTATCCTTCTTGGATACTTTTACTGTATTAAAAGATTTAATTAAATCTCCAATATCCTGGTTAGAGGAGATGTCAAGCCCTCTATGCTTAAACACTGAGGACAGCATAGCTCTGTACCCTTTAATTGTCGATACCGACAAGTTCTTAACTTCTTTAAGGTACAGCAAAAATCAGCTATCGTCACAGAGTTTTAGAAGACGAGAAATTATGTCTTCTGCACCACGTCCTAAAGACTCCCCACTTTGATTGGTAAAGCTTGGCAGAAGAGCTTCTTCGACAGTTAGCAATAGCCTCTGCCGCTCTACGAGAAAACCCCTTCGCTCTGACGAGTTTCCGGACAGTCTGAACCCTGTCAGTGACAGAGCGGAACAAATTCTGATGATACCTGTCGAAGTGGGGCTGTTTGAGTAGCCGAGGATACTGAGGAAGAAGTCTGGGATGGTCTATAACCAACTTGAGAAGGTCTGGAAACCCCACTTTCCTGGGCCAGAATGGTGCTACCAACGTCATTGACACATTTTGATGTGAGAGGAACTTGTTCAACACCTCTCGATCATTCAAATGGGGGAAAGGCGTAAACGTCTAGACCCGTCCAATCCTGAAGCATTGCGTCGGTCTTCCAAGCAAGAGGATCTGGAAACTGGGGAACAAAAGATCGGAAGTCGATTGTTCTCGCGTGGCAAAACAGATCCACTGAAGGTCTTCCCCAAAGTTTCCACAGTTCCTGACAAATTTTGTCTTGCAATGTCCACTCCGTGGGAAGAACTTGGTTTTTTACTCGACTGAGTTCGTCTGCCAGTACATTTAACTTCCCCTGTACAAACCTCGGAACAAGGGAAATATCCCGATCTTGAGACCAGAGAAGGAGATCTTCTGCGACTTTGTTGAGGGAGAATGAATGGGTTCCTCCCTGATTCCTTATATAAGAGAGAGCCGTGGTGTTGTCGGAGTATACTGCCACTCTCTTTCCCATGACCAAAGGAGCGAATGCTTGCAGACCGAACCAAATCGCCTTCAACTCCTTCATGTTGATGTGATTCAACCTCTCTTTCTCTGACCATAATCCTGAGATCTTTTTGGTACCTAGGAGAGGCTCCCCAACCTCTGTCCGATGCGTCGGAGTATAATTCTACGTCTGGGTTCCTTAATGTCAGGGGAGAGACCCTCTTGCAATCTTTCCCTCGACATCCACCATCTCAAGTCGTTCTTGATCTCTTCCGACACTGGGAACGAATACGTGTCTGGTTGAGACTTCCGACACCAACTCGCTTTGAGATAAAACTGAAGAGATCTCATGTGAAGACGACCCAACTTTACAAACGTCTCTACTGATGATAACGTCCCTAGAAGACTCATCCATTCCAAGGCGGAGGAGGACTGACGATTCAGGAATTGGCTCACTTTTTTGAGGCAAGATTCTATTCTTTTCGGGGACAGAAAAACCCGAAAAGTCTGAGAGTCCAGAATCATCCCCAAATAGGGGGATCTTCTGGGACGGCACTAATTGAGACTTCTCCAGGTTGATGAGAATTCCCAATTGACTCGCTAATGACAGTGTCTTCCGTAAATCCTTCACGCACTGTGTCCTCGAACCCGATCTGAGAAGCCAGTCTTCCAGGTAAAATGCTGCATTTATGCCCAACATATGCAGCCATTTCCCCAATGGAGCAAGAACACGAGTAAATACTTGAGGGGCCGTCGAAAGGCCGAAACAAAGGGCTCTGAATTGATACGTCCTCCTTCGAACACAAATCTCAGGAACTTCTTTGAACTCTGGTGAATCGGGACATGAAAGTAGGCGTCCTTCATGTCCAGGGACACCATCCAATCGCCTGGGCGAAGTGCCGACATCACAGAATGATTTGTTTCCATATTGAACTTTGTCTTCAGCACAAAAAGGTTCAATGCGCTTACATCTAGCACTGGCCTCCAACCTCCCGAGGCTTTGGGAACTACAAAGAGTCTGTTGTAGAATCCCTGAGAACTGTCGAGGACTTCCTCTATTGCTCCCTTCTTGATGATGCATTGACCTCTGCTGCTAAAGCCAAAGCTCTCTCTGATCCTGGAGAATATGCTGTTAAGCTGATTGGTGTATCGGAGAGAGGAGGATCTAAAACAAAAGGAATCGAGTATCCCTCTCGAAGAACTTGAACTACCAATTGCTCTGCACCTCTTCGACTCCATTCTTCCCAAAAAAGAAGGAGTCTTGCCCCTACTTGCACGTGAAGGAACGGCTTCTCACTTGTCCGAAGGTTTGGGGGGAGGTTTCTTTGAGGACTTGTACTGTGGACGCAATTAGTCCTGGGTCGTTGCCACTTAGGTTTATTCCCTCGAAAGGGATGCTTCTGAAGAGGAGAAGACTTAGCTCCTGTCGGAGTAGGCTCTTTCGGACGTCTGGAAGACTGAAGAAGGAGATCATTAGTAGATTTCTTTTCTAAATCCGATAGAATTTGTTGAATGGTTTCTTCAGGGAAAAGAATGAGATTTACAGAGAGGAGCAAACATGAGAGCCGACTTCTGGTTATTAGTGACTCCTTTAGACACGAAAGAACACCACCTTTCTCTCTTCTTCATCACTCCCATTGTGAAAAGGGCTGCTAATTCTCCTGAACCATCTCTAACAGCCTTATCCGCACAGGACAGAACTCCTAACCAGTCTGTGGCAAAATCTTCTTCTAAAGACTGACAGTCTTCAATCTTGCGAGCTAAAGAGGCAATAGTCCAGTCCAAAAAACTAATACCTCAAATACTTTAAAATATTCTTCACCAAATGGTCCAGCTCTGAAGAAGAAAACAAAATTTTAGCTGACGAAAAAGCTGCTCTTCGGTGTGAGTCCACTAAACCGGAGAAGTCTCCCTGGGAGGAGGCAAGACACTCCCAAAGAAGGAACTTCTCCAGTTGCGTAGAAGCGATACGCTTTACTCTGAAGCTTAGAAGGTGGGAAAGCAAACGAAGCCTTACCTGTTTCCCTCTTCTTAGAAGCCACTCTGTTGACTCCTTAAGGGCCTGCTTCGAGGACTGAGAAAGAACCAGTTTAGGTAGACACGAATACGCTGTCTTCCTATCTTTAACGAACATTGAAGGCGGTGAAGACGGAGAAGCAGGTTCAAAGTAATCTGGATAGTGGACAGGAAAAATTTAAGAAGACTCGAATAAGCCGACGAATCCTTGTCATCTTGATCCAAAGCTTCCTCTTCAGACTGCACGGAAGCAGAGTCGAAATCAGGTCTTATGTTCTACCCCGGTGGAGGATTTCAACAAACTCATAAGATCCTGGAAATGCTTCTTAAATGGAGCTAAGGTAGAATCGTCTAACACTGTAGAAGTCGATGGTCTTTCAGTCGAAGAACGATTCTTTCTAACAGGTGAAGTCTCCGCACCACGAGTCGACACAGGCGAACAACCAGTCGAAATTCCTATCGACTCACGGCGAGGGGAGTCGAACAAAGACGAGCGAATACGCTTCTCTGGACAGTAATACGGAGTCGAATGAGGCGACCGAGCCGAAACTGCGACCGAGACTCGCTTGGGAGAGTCGAGCGATCGTGAATTATCACAAAGTTTAGTCCGAGAGCCATTGCTTTTAGCCGAAAAAATGCGACTGCGGAGGAGATTCACTAAATATCACATCCGGAGCAAAACTACACGAAGGTTGAGGACTCCAATGCCTCTTAGACTTCTTAACAGGAGTCGGTGACGAATCACCCGCAAGAATCGAATGTCTTTTTAACGGTCGAGACACCAAATCACCTCGCCTTTTGCGCACTGGCGATTGCACTTCCGAATCAGAAGACAGACGAGAATCACAAACACTAACACCTTTCCACATCTTTTTGGACGACACCCGCGAGTCGACGGAGTCGACGGCTGACCGTGGGCAAACTCCCCAGACTCCTTACGACCTCCGGTATGTCTTCTCCCGGTTGCGGGGGAGCGGGACAGTGACCTTCGTCTGGGAGTCGAGGGGGAACGGACAACCGCCTCCTCAGGCGCAACATTAACACTTTGCACTGCACTAGATTTCACTGTACTATCTACGAAAGCTTTAAAGACATTCCTAACTTCATAACTGATTCAGCTAACACTTCGAACTTTTTATCCATCTTAGACTCAAGCAAGGCAATGGTGTTGGGTTCGGAAACATGGGCAACTTGAACAGGGGTAATCAAAGGAGAAGTAGGAGGACTATTAATTGGAGAAATATTCTCTAATAAAGGAGAGGCAAGAGAAGACTTATTTGTCTCCGAAGGAACAGGAGTAGTTTCTAACCTATTCTTACTACTAGCCCTAAGAGCTGCCTTCCTCTTCCTATCTTTCTCCATTTTCTCAGCATGCGATCTAACCGCCTTCCATCCCTGTTCATCCAATTCTTTACATTCATCACATGTCACATCCATACCATTACAATTTTGTCCTCTGCATTTAGTGCACTTAGAGTGCGGATCGTGACATAACTTAGCTAATCTTGTTTTGCAGCCAGCGCTGCAAAACCTTACAGCAGATGAACTAGAATCTGACATAATTAGCAATAATGACGAAAAAACTGAATAGAGATAGCTAACTGGCAAGAAAAAACCAAAAACTTGTACATCACCAAACAAAAACCAAAATCCAAAATGGCGACGCAGGAGACTGCAGCGAAAATCTCACAGGTGTTACCCCGTGAGCGGCAGAAACGAAAATTGACGGTAGAAGGCTAGCAGTACCCAGGGTTCCCGGATGTGGGCGGGTCTTGTATCACCTATACTTAAGATAGCAACGCCGCTGGCGCCAACAATTTGAATTTCGACTGCCGTAGGTAAGAAGCTATAAGCTATGTAACTGTTCGGTAAGTCACTTATGTGAAAATCCAGGTTAAAGCCAAAGACGAAGATTTTTTTTTGCTTCTTTGCACGAAAATAATTCAGGTTGCAAAAGGGTGTACTGTAAAGTCCAAGATTCGCCCAGGCCGCCGAGAACAATTTTAAGACTCGCTCGCTGCCAACTCAGTAGACTCGCCACCATCCTCCCACTCTCCCATTGGTTCCTGATGCTAGTCACTGCCATAAGATCCTGCTCTCCTATTGGTCAGCATCTGTCCCATCATGCATCTATGTAAGGGAGTTCCTCGACCATTTCGTTTCGGCAGTGTTATCGTACGCACCTGGAATTCGTTCGTTCACATAGATTTAGTTTGTTAACATAAATTTGTGTTGGTGATTTCGCTTTCATTGTACTGTAAGTTACTTTATCGTGTTGTGTGTGAACTTAATTACTTATGTTATTAGCCATGGGTCCCAAGAATATTGCTGAAGTTCACGGAAAGAAGAGGATGCTTTCTATGGAGACGAAGATGGAGATAATTTAGAAGTATGAAGCTGGCATGCGGTTGAGTGTGATCGCTAAGGAATACAGCTGAAATCCGTTGACGATAGGCACCATCCTTAAGCAGAAGGAAGCCATCAAAGCAGTTACACCTTCCAAGGGCGTCACTATTCTTTCCAACAAGAGGAGCCATGTGCATGATGAGATGGAGAGGCTGCTTCTCATATGGATTAAGGAAAAGGAAATCGCTGGTGATACGATAACCGAGACAGCTATCTGCCAGAAGGCCAGCGCCATTTTCTGCGATCTGAGTGCTCAGGCTGAAGACAACACAGGAGAAGGGACATCGAAGGCAACCCCAGACTTCAAAGCTTCTCAGGGTTGGTTTGATATATTTTGTAAACGGAGCATCCATTTGGTGGTGCAGCAAGTCTTCAACTGTGATGAGACTGGCCTTTTTTGGAAAAAATGCCTTATCGGACATACATCATGGAGGAAGAGAAGAAGCTCCCCAGGCATAAGCCTATGAAAGACAGGCTTACGCTCGCACTTCGCTCTAACGCCAGTGGGGATTATAAGGTGAAGCCCCTACTTGTGTATCATTCCGAGAGTCCTTGAGCCTTCAAGGCCCACAAAGTGCTAAAGGAGAAGCTTCTGGTGATGTGGAGGGCTAATGTGAAAGCCTGGGTAACGAGACTTTTGTTCACTGAGTGGGTAAATCTGTGTTTCAGTTTGACAGTGAAAAAATTCTTGGAAGAGAAGTGCCTCCCTCTGAAATGTCTGCTGTTGTTGGACAATGCCCCTGCTCACACTCCTGGCCTTGGGGAAGATATCCTAGCAGAGTATTCTTTTATCAAGGTTTTTTTATCTTTCGCCTAACACCACCCCTCTCCTCCAGCCTATGGACCAGCAAGTGATATTAAACTTCAAGAAGCTGTATACAAAAAATCTTTTCAAGAGATGTTTCGACATCACCGATACCACAAACCTCACCCTGCGTGAATTTTGGAAGGAGCATTTTGATATCACGATATGCATCTGACTCATTGATCAAGCTTGGCAGGAGGTTTCTAGGCGAACCTTGAATTCTTCGTGAAGGAAACGCTGGCCTGATGCTGTATCTGCCCGAGACTTTGAGGATTCGACGTGGGCGAAGCTGATGCAGATTCAGAAACAGCTGACTATCCTGAAACTGTTTCGCAACCAGATCTTGATGAGATCGTTGCACTCGGCAAGTCCATAGGGCTGGTCGTCGACGAGGACGACATCAATGACCTTCTCCAGGAGCACCAAGAGGAGCTTATGACGGATGACCTGAAGGAGTTGGAGGCCATGAAACATAACGTTGTCCAAGAGGAGTTCTCTAGCAGCGGCGAGGAGGAGGAGGAGGACCCTATGACAACGGCAGAAATTAAGGATGGTTTAGCTGCTTTTCATAAAGTGCAAACATTTGTAGAAAAGACACACCCCAAAAAGGCTTACACAGGTTGTATGCTTGCGCAGTTCGATGACGTTTGCCTGAGTCGTTTCAGGAACATTTTGAAAAGCAGGCAGAAGCAATCTTCCTTGGATAGTTATTTTTTAAAGAGGCCTTTAGTAGTAAGCAAACAGGAAGGTCCAAGTGATACGAAAAAAAAAAAAAAAAAAAAGGAGGGATTTTATTTTAAGTTTTTCGTAAAGTTAAGTGTTATTGTTTCTGCCATTTGTTAATGTTTCGTAAAGTTTAGTGTTATGTTTTCTGCCATTTGTTAATGTGTTTCGTAAAGTTAAGTTTTCATGTTTTCTGCCATTTGTCCTCCTCCTCTGTCGCCACTTTTGGACATCGCCTCATTCGAAAGGTAAGGTTCCACATTTTACTACATACATACGTACATGTACGTACAATATTTCTTGTACCCTGCACACTAATACACTTTATTTACAGGTACAGTCACTGTTAGGTTAGGTATTGAATGGTCCAAATTGTTGTATTTCATTGTTTATATGTCAATTTAGCTTTATTATAAAATTTACTGTGGTGTTTTTGTAGGGCTTGGAATGAATTAGGCAATTTACATGTAAAACTTTGTTTTAGATACGAAAAAAATCAGGTTACAAAGGCTGCTTTGGAACGGATTAATTTTGTAACCTGAGGTACTACTGTACTCATAAGTAGTAGAGTAAATATTTTTTCTTACAACATGGAAAAAACTGCACTACATTTCATTTACAGTGTGTGAGGAGTTGTATCTATGCACATATGAGGGAGGCAAATGCAGCAGCAGCAGTTATTGTAAAGAAGAGGAAAGAATTATCAAAGACGGATGTTCTGGCAAAGGGTGTGTGTGTTGTGCTCCTGCTGATGGTTAGTATCTTGATTTATTTGTGAGTATAATGATTCTCTAAATACTTTAGTAATATAAAGAACACTCACCCCTTCTTATATAAATCACAAACATGCTAATGTGTATCAATAACATAGCAACACAATAACGCAAAAGGCGAGCTTGTACCAAACAGTCTGCAAAGATCAAATGCAAATGAATGATGAGCTTTCAATATTTATGTTTTATCTCATTGGCTTAGTTAGCTCAGGCTACACTTAGACCAATGGGCCCAAATGTTCAAGTCACAATATTTTCTTAATCGAACTTTATTTTATATATGGTTTCAGTGCATGAATATAAAAATGACTTATTATGATACCTATATGTATCTATGTCCTTAAACTGAACTATATCCTTTAGTATGGTTTATTGCTAGAACATGAAATATGGACCAATATGAAGCTATGCCTGCGCTTTGATATGCCAATTATTTTATTTTAATGGCCTTCTCTTAAGCACTCATTCATTCCATTTCCGTATAAATTACTATACTATTGTAACCTTTATTCATTTATTCTATCTAAGTACCATTACAAGCTCTAACAGTAAAAACAAAAATATGTATTTACTGTATCTAGGCTAGCCTTTTATCCCATATGTCATCAGCAGACAAAGGATAATGGGGAGTAAAGGAGTTTTCAAGCTTTTGTTCGATAAATTATTTTACAAAATACTCCTGAATCTGCAAAATTGCAGTTATTATGATGATTTGTATGCTGAAGAAAAATTATGTAAATGTTACACTAGCTATTCCTTTCACCTACCCCCAGACAGCCATTGTTCGTTTGTTTGATCTGCAAAGATTATTTGATACAAGCTCTTCTTTTGTGTGGTTGTATTGTCATACTATCAACATAAACAGGAATGCTTATAATTTTATAAGGATTAACTAAGCGTTTTGCTACATCTACCTAAAACCTACTGTGTTGAGTGGGCAGATAAAATGTAAAAGACTATTGTCACTTATTCAGTCGACATAAACTCGGTTTTCTACAGAAATAATGTATTCAAAGTTCAAGATTATTGTGTGTCAGACAAATATATTTCAATTTAAAAATGGCAGTTAAAAAGTCACTTTGTTTATTATACCTCCAAATAATTTAAATCATTTCCATATTTGACTGTGAGTGTTAGCTACCAAAAGTAGGTACATTCATAATATGATGAATTTTCTCCAAATTTCTTGAGATTTTCAAATATTTTACAAATTTTACAGTATGTCATGACTTAGGTATCTGTTCCCAAAAAGGAGAATACTGTAGCAAGAGCCAGTGCAAATATGATTCAGAAGAAGAGATTGAAAAAAGATTGTAGATGCTGAGCTCCTAAACCAGGTTTGCTTAACTGGAATAGGTTTGAAAACTGAGAATCCAATATAGTAGGCAGAGCTCGCTCTCTTTCAAAAATATACATATACATTCCCTTTATGATTACTCAGGGAAAGAGAAAATAGTACTACATATATATATTTTCAGAGAGAGAGAGAGAGAGAGAGAGAGAGAGAGAGAGAGAGAGAGAGAGAGAGAGAGAGAGACCTCTTCCTACTACTATAATGGATTTTCAATTTCTTAAACTTTCAGTTAAACGGATTTGACTTAGGAGCACATCTACAATCTGAAATGTTACATCCCCCCTCAATCTCCATTCCATGACATCCTGTAAAATTTAGAATTAGTATATTATTTAAAAAATATCTGTATATAGGAGAAAATTAGTCATTTCATCAATGTACAACTTTTGCTAGCTAAGGCTTTCAGTCAAATATGGAAGTCATTTAAATTATTTGGAGGTAGTATATTAAACAAAACTACTTTTAAATTATTATTTTTTTTAATTTGTTTGAAACATTATAATCTTGAATTTGGAATGCACTGTTTCTGTAGAGAACTTAGTTTATGTCAACTGAGTACATGACCTTCTGTGCTGATAATTTCATGTTTGTATTAATTAAGATCTGTTGAAGGCTAATGTTTTTAGTGTACAATTATTCTAACAATAAACAATTATATACTCATAAGTAGTACAGTAAATATTTTTTCTTACAACACGGAAAAAATTGCATTGCACATCCTTTACAGTGTGTGAGGAGTTGTACCCATGCACATATGAGGGAGGCAAATGCAGCAGCAGTGGTTATTGTAAAGATGATGAAAGGGTTATTGAAGACGGATGTTCTGGCAAAGGGTGTGTGTGTTGTGCTCCTGCCAAGGGTTAGTATCTTTTGTTATTTGTGAGTATAATGTTTCTTTAGTAACTTTCGAGGTGTATTAATTTCAAAATGTGAAGGGAAAGCAAAACCTTCCGTGGCCTATTTATACTAGCCTAGGTGTTGGGTTCAAGTTCTAGCCTAGATTGGGCAAAGATATTTTTCCATATTTCTGCTAGCCTAAGTGTTGGAGTTCTCAGCCTAGCCTTCTTCTTGATTCTCCAAGATTTCCCATGCTTTAAGAAGTTGGCTTTGGGTTAGCTTAGGTTCAATTCCTAGCTTAACCTTCCTTCATACGAATGACCTGATCAGTAATGTAACTCATATTCTGGTAGCCTTACCTTCGCATTACGTAGGATCCATCTTATCTCAGTATATGTCGTTCTGGAATTCCACTATGATGGTTAGTATCTTTTGTTATTTGTGAGTATAATGATTCTTTAGTAACTTTCGAGGTGTATAAATCTCAAAATGTGAAGGGAAAGCAAAACCTTCCGTGGCCTATTTATACTAGCCTAGGTGTTGGGTTCTAAGTTCTAGCCTAGGTGTTGGGTTCTAAGTTCTAGCCTAGATTGGGCAAAGATATTTTTCCATGTTTCTGCTAGCCTAAGTGTTGGAGTTCTCAGCCTAGCCTTCTTCTTGATTCTCCAAGATTTCCCATGCTTTAAGAAGTTGGCTTTGGGTTAGCTTAGGTTCGATTCCTAGCTTAACCTTCCTTCATACGAATGACCTGATCAGTAATGTAACTCATATTCTGGTAGCCTTACCTTCGCATTACGTAGGATCCATCTTATCTCAGTATATGTCGTTCTGGAATTCCGCTATGATGGTTAGTATCTTTTGTTATTTGTGAGTATAATGATTCTTTAGTAACTTTCGAGGTGTATAAATCTCAAAATGTGAAGGGAAAGCTAGGTATTGGGTTCTAAGTTCTAGCCTAGGTGTTGGGTTCTAAGTTCTAGCCTAGATTGGGCAAAGATATTTTTCCATGTTTCTGCTAGCCTAAGTGTTGGAGTTCTCAGCCTAGCCTTCTTCTTGATTCTCCAAGATTTCCCATGCTTTAAGAAGTTGGCTTTGGGTTAGGTTAGGTTCGATTCCTAGCTTAACCTTCCTTCATACGAATGACCTGATCAGTAATGTAACTCATATTCTGGTAGCCTTACCTTCGCATTACGTAGGATCCATCTTAAATCAGTATATGTTGCTCTGGAACTCCGCTTTAATGGTTCCTTAGCCTAGAAGGGGGACCAGGGACCTATCACTATAGGGAAACACACATTCTGAAAGACTGAAACATGACAGAGTTCCCAGCCATGTGTGAAAAGACACTAAACCAAAGTATGGGGTCCTGTCTCTCTGAAGGGGCAATGTTCTCTTATGAGATGGACCAACCTGTCACACATAACGCAAGCGATGCCGATGCAGAGTTAAAGATGAATCCACTGCAAAAGCATCTGTCCCAAGGAAGGTCAACACGGCAAACAAGGAAGGCTTGTCTAAAAATGTTGATGTCCACGGAACTTCTGGGTTCAATAAAAAGAAATAAAGCGCAGGCTACGATATAAAAGCCAGCTTGGCGGTAAAAGAAAGACTGGCATGTCACGGGGGTCTGAGCTTGGTCGATGACCAAACATCCGCTTCATTTATGCGTGAGTTGCCAGATACCACAGAGGCCTTGTTTTACAATCTTTCATTGATTTTACGGGTTTCCATCTAGTGCTAGAAGATTATTCTATTGTTAAGACCTCAGGTTTGTCAGCTATGAAAAATACAAATTTAATAAAAATTTGTCATTTTATACATCATTTAATAAGGTGTAAAAGCTTTGAACTATAACAGGTTTCATTTTATCTCTCTACCCCATGGGTGAAGATGGGGCACCCCATGGGTGAAGATGTGGCACATGCATATGGGTAGTACATGATTGGCTGACAATCAATGCTTCCAGTATCATTGGCTTCCTTTGATAAATATTAATAGATTTTTTTCAATTATACACTATATAGTATTTGAATATTTATATATACAAAAAACCCTTGCCCCTTCTTATATAAATCACAAACATGCCAATTTGTATCAAACAGCAACACAAGTGCATAAAAACAAGCTTTTACCAAAAATTATGATTTAGGTATCTCAAAAGTTTAGGCCAGGCAACATTTAGACATATGCTCACACAATGTTAAAAAATGACAAATTTTTAACTAATTTTGTATTTTTCATAACTTACAAACCTGAGGTCTTAACATTAGGATAAATACTCAGCCCCAGCTGGAAACCGGTAAAGTTTAAAATAATTGTGTACGCAAGGGACTATTGGCATCTGTGCTTGGTCACGAGTCATGTGGAGCCACCCACATACCCCTCATTAACTCGTGACCCCGTTAGTTATTCTTCCAACTCAGGTTAGTTGATAGAGGGGTAGTTAGAGGTGGGCCTTTGTATGTTAAGACCTCAGGTTTGTAAGTTATAAAAATACAAATTAGTTAAAAATTTGTCATTTGTTCATATACGAAACAAACCTTCGGTCTTAAAATTGGGATAGACTTACTCTTGGTGGGAGGTAAGTAATATTAACCAACTGGGAGCTTGCCTTTGATCAGTTTTCTGTATACCAGAATTCTATGAAACAACTGACCAGTATTTCCGAATCTAAGACATATATGAATATCATAGAGTCAGACTTCTGGGTTTTACACAATATCATAGTTCATTGCGTCTGAGGAAGATAAGAAGATCTGTTCTCCTAACAAACCAATTCATCCACTCATGTAGGTTTGTTATCATTCCTCTCCCCCTTGCTAGAGAGAGGAATGTCCTGCTACTGATAAGTATCTTACTGATACTAACCCTAACAGTATAGCCACTTCAATCACCTGTACCTTGTCTATTCCAGCTTATGGTGGTACTCTCTTCTTACTGCCCTAAGTAAAGAAGGAGACAGAAATTTGAAAAGGAAAGAGGCCAGTTAACTCCTCCATTTCACATTTATACCATTATCTTAGACAAGATACCAATTGACCCCCCAAGGGTACTGGATGAATTACACCATTTGTTGAGCAGCCACCAAAGGACCCAAGGAAATTGTGTCCAAGGGCCTCTGGTCAACCTTATATATATACAGGAAATTGAAGGTGGGTTTTCATAACGAAGAAACCACTCTCAAATTTCAATGAACAGACAGACACCTCCTTAACATTGCTCAATTTTGAGCTTCGATACAGTCACAGACCAACCGTCTCGCTCATTTTAATAGATATGTTCTTAAATGCCAGAAGGCCCATATTCCTCTGATGACCTTCTCTTCGGTATAGCCTTATTGGTACAACTTGACAAACAAGGAGTAGGCTTGACCAATCGCCTCTGTTTGGCCTGTTCCTTTACGTCTACCACCTTAATGTTCTAGGTGACGTAGTTCTTTCTATAACCACAGAGTACTGTGACAAGTCAAAGCCGGCCCTGCTGAAGGTCTCTCACACATACTCACACCGTACTGAGCATGACTAAGAAATGTATCTGTCATCATGACCCGTGCTGCATTGACTCATTATCCCAGATTCTGGGGCAAATTGGAACTGATGTTCCCAACTACTTTTGAGTCTACGTCAAAACCCTGGTTATTGAGTACTCCCACTCTACCACGGTCAGAGGAAGACCCTCATCCACGGTCAGTTTCCTGTAACGTGACTGATATATGTGCCTGGTGGTAGTCCGTCAAGTCTACTCTGATACAGAGTAGGTTTTCACTTATCAGATCGGAGTTCTTATGCGCCCCATTCAGTTCACTGTTCCTGATTCATCTGAAGATTACTCAGTGTGAAGCAATATTCACATGCCCAGTCACCAGTCCATTGTATATCACCATACATGTAAACATGTAATTACAGAGATGCTTCCCTCTGTTCTGACAACCTCTCCACCAGATCATTGTCTACTGACCGAATGCCTTTAATGGACAGAAACCTCCTCTATGCAGGCAGTCACGGCCAAAGAGTCATTCTGTATATATGAGCTAAAGACCACTGAAGTCGTGTTACGTCCGAAGTGACCCTCTACACCCAAAAACTTAAAAGTATTAGTTCGAAAGGGGATACTGGTCAACCTCCAGACCTTGAGATATTAATTCTACCTATCAGTGGTGCCTCTTCCCCACACAAACCTGGTAGCGATGATTGTGCTACGATAAACTTTATCAGTCACTCATCCTGGGTCCTCCTTAGTTACTGGAACCCATCCTTCTGTTCGGGACATGGCGGAACAGGTAGAACCTAGAGTTTGCGTAACCTCCAGGTTTTTCCCAGTATTGCAAATGGAATCCTCAGGCTCCTCGAAGGGTGAAACCCCTGAGACAGCTATTACATGGTTTTTCCATTACATGAGTTCCTCCCCGGACGAGTGGTTTGTGCACTCATCTGCCAAACCGGTGGTCCGAGGTCCTACTCCCATCTCGGCCAACACGGAATCAGAGAAACTTATTTCTGGTGATAGAAAATAATTTATCGATATGTCCCAATTATCCTCTGTCCCAAGGAATTAATCTGTTAACAGGATATGGCTCATTTTTCCACAAGTAATGTTAGTTCCCAACTACGAAACACCTTATGCGGTGACCTGTTACAATATACGGGCATATGTTCAATATGCTACCCTCCAAAGGGAAAACCTATATTGCCAGAAACCATCATGGTGCTATTCTCGAGTAACCTAGCCCAGAATTGTACCCAACGTCACTTCACCCTACCTGACTCTTGAAGAATGGGAAACTCCCCACTTTCCCCTTCCAGATATGATGAGGTTCTAATGCCTTGCTCTAGCCAACTGAAGCTCGAACCCTCTATGTTAGGTTCAAGACTTCAATATATAAACTAGACCAGTATGGAAGAGACCCATTTGCAGATTCCAGGTTAACCTAGCCAACAACCACTTGGACTAGTCTAAGCAGGTATAGTCAATTAAGAATTGACTAACTTATTTTAAGTTGGCAAGACCAGGTTGACCCTGGCTTGGTTAGGTTAGGCTATGTTAACTCTTCCAATTAGGCTAGGACCCTAGTTTGGTTAGGTTAGGCTATGTTAACACTTCCAATTAGGCTAGGACCCTGGTTTGGTTAGGTTAGGCCATGTTAACACTTCCAATTAGGCAAAGGCTAACTCCTCCATCACAGTTTCTCTGCAAACATACAAAAATAACTATTATGATACCAAAGAAATATCTACATATGATACCAAAGAAATATCTACATCCTTAAACTGAACAATAATATGATACCCAAGAAATATCTATGTACATCCTTAAACGGAACAAAAACCTTTAATACTGTTTATCACCAGAACATGAAGTATGGATCACTGAAGCTGTGCTTATGCTTTTGATTTGCCAGTAATGGCCCTCTCTTAAGCACATATTCATTCCATTTCTGTAAAAATTACATTTATTATTGTAACCTTTATTTATTCATTCTATCTGCGTATCATTTCAAGTCCAAACAGTATGTGTACTGTATCTAGGCCAATGATTACGAGCCAAGAGTCGAAAAACATTCATTACGTAAGCAAGGTAAACAAACACCTTTTGACTAAATGTTGCCCCGCCCATCCACCAGACAAACTCCATCAGCTCTGAAACCCAAAGACTTTATGAATGGCGGAACGATACATAGATGTGAGTGGGGTATCAGCGCTAGCGTAGTAATACTACTGTAGCAGTATAGTGCCGCAACAGTATAGCAGTAATATACATGAATTAAACGTTTAGGCCAACTGCTGGGATCCTTGAGGATCATTTAGCACTTCTTACAACTACTCGAGAAATTAGTTTTTATAGCCAGAAGTTAAATTTTCTAATCCAACAATGCGCATGGTAGCCTTCAGTGTTATCCTGAATTATAACGAGGCGAAAGTGGGTGGAGCCTCATGAAGTCATCATTCTGACGATAATTATTGGTGAAGGTTTAAAGCCAATATACGGTACCGGCTATTTTTTTCCAGTAAATAGGTAGATAGCCAATAAATAAAAATTGCTTGACATTGGATATAGCAGTTATCAGATCAAGCTTGTCTACTATGTTTTTGATAATTACCAACTATTCCCTACATCTTGTCAATCTGATTGTGACCTATAAAGTAGACTGTAATTTCTTTGGAAACTTATTTTAGGAGTTAGACTAATAATCGAAGTGTTTTTGTATTTATTAACATATTTTGTTGGTTTGTTCATTATGACAATTATCAGTGGAGAGGTTCCAGAGTTCATAAAGGTGTACTGCTTTGCTTGTATTTAAATTTGTATGTCATTGTTGCCAGAGGTTTAGCCTTCGTTACGTATAGCCAATCATCCATCGAGAAAGAGTGAAGAAATGCTGTCATAAGTTACGTAACGAGTGCGTTCGAAACCTTTTCTCTGAGTAAGTTGGCCCGTCTTCAAAAAAAGTCACTTTTACATTATAAGTACCAAATTTATTCAACCTACGTAGTGCAGAATACACTCAAAATTTATGTGTTGATATAATATGTATTCTGAATAAGCGTTAAATTTATGAAATGCATAGATAAAAAGTTATTGCGAAAAAACCGTGTTACAGAGGCCCTGAATCTCATAGTAAGCATATTGCCAAACCTACCTAAAACCTACGGTGTTGAGTGGGCAGATGAAAATAAAAGTTTTCTACAAAAAAATCAATTCAGAATTAAAGACAAATAAATTTCAAAATAAAAATGAGTTTAAAAAAGTCATTTGGAATATAGTAGTACCTCCAAATAATTTAAATCCCTTCCATATTTGACTGAAAGTATTAGCCAACACAGTTTTGTACATTATTGAGATGACTAATTTTCCCCTAATTTTATTTAATTTTTCAAATATGATTCTGAATTTTACAGGGTGCCATGACTCGGTTATCTGTTCCCAAAGTAAAGGATACTGTACCAAGAGCCAATGCAAATATGATACAGAAGTAGAGATTGAATGGGGGTGTGGCAATTCTGATTGTAGATGCTGTGCTCCTAAACCAGGTTTGTTTAACTGGAAAAATGTCAGAAACTAAAAATCCAATATATCTCTCTTTCCTTCTCTTCTCTCTCATCTTTTCTAAGTACATATTATTTACAACTTATTTCCTATGCTGAAAATCTAGTCCCTTTACTAATTTAAATTTGTTGAAGATTGTTTTGGTTGAAAATTATTCTATAATAAAAAAAATTATACTTATAATACTTATGAATACAGTCAGTAATTTATCTTATAATGTAGAAAAAACTTATTTGCATTTCCTGTACAGTGTGTGTGGAATTGGAAATATGCACATATTCTGGAGGTAAATGTAGCAGCAGGAGTTATTGTATGGAAAATGAAAAAGTAATTGCAGATGGATGTTCTGGCACAGGGTGTGTGTGTTGTGCTCCTGTTGATGGTTAGTATCTTGCTTTTTTGTATGTGCAAATGATTCTCTTGTTACTTTTGAGGTGTACTCATTTTAAACTTAAAGGAAAATTATATTTTTATATTGAAACAATGCTTGACATTTCCTTACCTGGTAAAAGAGCTACTGCTGGTGAATACTGCCTCTGGTTGGTGCTTATCTTAACCTGTAGTAGTGTGACGGTTGAGCTGAGGGTTGTCTCTACATAATGGAATTCTTGCAACAGAGGATAGGCCTGATCACTGACTACCAATAAAAACCAGCAAAACAATGCTGTCACCTACGCTAACCAGACAAGGCTGTCACCTACACTGACAAAAACCACTACCCTTCCATTACTGGTGTGACCCCAAAAACTCGACACCAAATGTCAAGGCAAAGAGATATAGGAGAGAAAGAATATTTCCTGTGCCTTCTCCTTCAAAACCATGCCAGCCACCGATAATGGGCCCCTGGGTACTGCAATTTTCAAACACTGTTTTAATTTCTTTTAAGCAGTGAAACGTGAAGATCGATTTGTACCTCCAAAAGGTCAACTGAAGAATTATGCCTGAAGGTGAGAGAGGTAATGACTGCTCAGACTGCATGTGCTCTCACTTTGAATGAAGGTGAAGTGTCCTCCTGAATCTAAGTACGTGCTTCAGAGATCAGGTCCCTTAGGAGGAACAACAATGTGTTCTTCGAAAGAGGGCGAGAGGGATTCTTGACAGAACACCAGAGGTTGCTGGAAGGCCCTCTGGTCTTCTTGGTCCTTCGCAGATAATGTATCTTAGGGATCTGACTGAGCAAGAACCCTTCCCTCTTCCTCTGGGCCCCATGATTTCCATTAAACTTTTTATGTAGAAGGAAAAGAGCACACTGCATCTCCTTTAAGGGGAAGTCTACCCATTTGTCAATAGCTTGCAGTTCACTTACAAGCTTGGCAGTTGCCAAAGTTACAAGGAAGAGTCTTCCAAGTGAGGGCCTTTAGGGATTTTGAACAGAGGGGTTCAAAAGGGGGGCCTGTGAGCCATCTTAGCACGACGTCTAGGTTCCAGGAAACCAGATCGCCCTTCTGCTCAGAAGTGTTGAATGACTTGATGAGGCATTAGGATCTGGGTTTGATGGCCAGCCCAGTGCTTAAAAACCAAGCTCAGCATAGCTTGATACCCTTTAATGGTGGAAGAGGACAGATCTCTAGAGGGCCTCAGATAAAGGAGGAAGTCTGCTATTAGAGCCAAAGATGTCTCAGAAGACGAGTCATTAGGTCTGAGACACCATCTATGAAAAAATTGTCCACTTTGCTTGGTAGACATTGCAAGAAGATTGTTGTCTGCATCTTGCAATAGCTTCTGCAGCTATTCTTAAAAAAAATTTTGCTCAGACAAGCTTCCTGACAGTTTGAAGTCTGTCAGAGCAAGAATGGACAACCTTTGGTGGTCTCTCTTGAAGTGAGGTTGTTTGAGTAGCCACTATTTTTGGGGAATTAGCCTGGTATGGCATCTGTCACCCATGCCAGGCAATCCAGGGCTGGAGAACAGAAGAGAGGATGATGATGGTTTCCTGTTGTGGCAAATAGGTCAAGTCGGCTTGCCCTACAGTCTCCAAAGGTCGAGACAGACCATGGGATCCAAGGTCCACTCGGTGGGAAGGACCTGATTCCAACAGCTCAATTTGTCCATCAGAGCGTTAGTTTCCCGTAAATAAATAGTGTGATCAGCGTCACTTGATTTTGGTGTGCCCATAGAAGAAGATCCTTTGCTGCCTAGCAGAAAGAAAAGGAATGAGTGCCTCCCTGTTTTCAGATACTATATGACAGTGCGGTGGTGTTGTCTGCCACTATCTTGTTGTAGGTCGAGGTCGAGAAACAATGAAGACCTAGATGAATTGCTTTTAACTCCTTGACATTGATATGAAGTTTCTGTTCTTCTGGGGGACCACATCCCAAAAACTTCCTGACTTCCCAGAAGGGCTCCCCAGCCTAGATCTGAGGTGTCTGAGTAGAAATCTAAGTTAGGGCTCAGAGGAAGAAACTTTCCCCATCAAGTCTACTTCGGACAGCCACCACTGGAGGTCTGATTTGATTTTCTGAGTAATGGGAAACTCGATAGAGTCTGGTTGAGTTTTCCTGTCCCAGTTAGTGTTTAGGTAGAATTGGACGACTCTCAGGTGTAGTTTGCCCAACTAGATGAAAGTCTTAATGGACAATAGAGTCCTTAGTAGGCTCATCCATTGATGGGTTGAACAAGACGAGAGGTTGAGGAAACTGCTGGTCATCTGAAGGCAGTTGGCAATTCTCTTGGGAGACAGAAAAGCCTGGAAAGTCTGAGAATTGAGAATCGTCCCCAAGTAGAGAATCTCTTGTGTTGGGGTTAACTGGGACTTTTGAAGACTTGAAAAGAATGCCTTTGTGCACTTCTCCTTCGAAGGGGATAAAAGAACCAGTCATCCAGGTAAAGATTGATGTCGATACCGATCAGATGAAGCCATTTTCCGAAAGGGGAGAGAACTAGAGTAAACAGTTGAGGTGCCATGGAGAGACTGAAGCAGAGAGCCCGAAACTGAAACACTTTGCCCTGGAGGACAGACCTGAGATACTTCCTGGAGTCCAGATGGATGGGGATATGGAAGTATGAGTCTTGCATAGCCAATGTTATCATCCAATCACCTGTGTAAAAGGATGACATGACTGACTGGTTCGTCCCCATCTTATAGTACTTTGTCTGTGAAGTGATTGCGGACTCTTACGTCTAGGACTGGTCTCCAACCCCCCCCGACGTTTTGGGGACTACAAACAGAAGACTGTAGAAACCCTCTGTGTGGATGTCCTCTATTTATTTCTTTTATGGCTCTCTTTAGGAGGAGAGAGGATACTTCCTTCAAAAAGGCCAAATGCTTCGCTGAGCCTTTTGAGTAGGCCGTCAAGATGATGGGAAAGGTGACCTAAGGAGGGTTCTCTATGAAAGGGATGGAGTAGCCATCTTTCAGAATCTTGACAATCCACTGATCTGACCCTCTGTGATCCCACCTCTCCCAAAAATTGGGAAGCCTGGCTCCTACTGGATCATGAATGACTTCTTATTCATTTCTTGGGCAACACTTTGGAAGAGCTCCTCTTGATGGCTATAGCCGAGAACTGGACATTGGAGTGGGGCTTGCTTCCACAAAAGGAGTGTTGTTGAAGTGGACTATGAAATCTGATTAAATAAGATTCAATACAATGGCATTGCAAATTCAGAAATTTTAAACACGTTAAAATTAAATATTTCAGCCTGTCCGTCATCATCTGACTGCTTGGGAGCTGGTGGGACTTGCAGGAAGAGTGAATGTTCTTCAAATGAAGAGGAAACTGACATATACTGCTCTGGACAAGACTGCAAATGCTGTGTGCCTAATAGTTAGTTGAATCTGGTTGGTTTTTTTAGACTGATTTACTGTTTATTACAGATTATTTATAAGTAGGTATTTCAGTTCAAATTAATAAAAAAAAACACAGCCAATCATTCACAATTTATGCAAGCTTTAATTAATTCCATTTCCACCATGACTCAATCAGTTTCCTTTTCACACAGATCTAGAGTACTACATATAACATTTTTTCACACAAAAATACAAATTAAATAAGCACCAACTATTACTGATAAAGTGTTCCAGTAACTAAGGTTGATTATTCTAGTTCAAGCACAGATTGAGTTTAGAATTTTTACTCTAGTAACATTTTATTTCCTTGTTGACAGAATCCTGTACATCTACCACAAAATGTACTAAGAAAGGTGGTTTTTGTGGGAGCAAAGAACAGTGTCAAAACGGTCAATTTTTAGAGATATATTGTGAAAAAGGCTGTGGATGCTGCATCAAAAACGGTAATTATATGATTAAAGATAATGGTAAAGGGTGTGTATAGTGGACTCTATAAAGTTTTCTTTCTCATTATCAGTCTGTAAGGATTCTAATGGTTAATGTTTTATATTATCATTATCATCTCCTTTGATTCTTCATTTAGTGGAACTGTCCTGTTGCATCATACACAATATGATGAATCATATAAATTAATTTTGTTATTGCACTTTGAAACTATTCCAGGTCCATCGGAATGTAAACCCAAATCACAATGTAAGAAAATACAAGGAAAATGCAAGTCTAAGTGTAAAAGCAATGAAAAGGAGTTACCCAAAGGATGCAAAGGCAATAACTGTAAATGTTGCTACAAAGCATTAACTTGCCCATCATCTATTAAATGTACCAAGAAGGGTGGATACTGCTGTGATAAAGGAAGCTGCAAGGATGGTAATTTTAAGAATAAATACTGCAAAGGTGGCAAAGGATGTGGTTGTTGTATAAGTAAGTCCTATTATGAATTTTATACATACAATACATACATATGTTCAGGATAGGTTGACTAGCTGCTTTAATAGGTATCAGAAATATAGTTGTTTGCAATAAATAAACATGTATGGTAAGGACAGGATAAAATTATTGATAAGTCCAAAATATTACTTATTAAAATATTATATTACAGCTCTTAGCTCTCCAAAAATTAGCGTGCTTATATTGCATTAGAGTGCATTGCATAGCTGAAGTGAAACTAAAGCTATGTAGTTACTTATTAAGTTGCTTATATAAAAGTAATTTCCCATACTTTTCTTATTACCAGCTGGAGGACCACCATCATGCAGCCCTAAGAAAAAATGCTCAAAAAGAGGAGGCGTATGTAAATCACATTGTAGTAAAGATGAAACTGAATTTAGCAAAGGTTGTAAAGGGAATTGCAAGTGCTGCATCAAACAGAAAGGTGTTTGTCCGATTACAAATAAATGCAAGAAGAGAGGAGGTACTTGTTGCCAGAGTCATCAATGCTCAGGTGGAGATTTCATGGAACACTTGTGCGATCCTGGGTGTGGCTGTTGCTTGGGTAAGTCATTTGTCAGTCAGTTTGCTTGTTGCTCATAATGTGTATTCCTTGTTTTTATCAAATACATACATATGCTACTGTTTGTGAACAATTAAATCGAAAGTATGAGGAAAAAAGTAAATATAAGCTGTGATTTGCTATTTAAAAAAAATGGATTGCACTGCATAGAAATAGGAAGAACTTTACTTTCTTCATTTAATCTTTAACTGAAAACCCTTATGGATAGTCAACAGAAAATGAAGCCAAGAGGGCTCCAAAGAGAAATCAACCTGCAGAGAGAGACAAGTTATAGAAAAAGTGACAAGTAAATAAATAAGGGAATAGAAAATGAAACCAATGCAACTGAAATTCAGGGGATATCAGCTAGCTTAAATATTAGATCAGATGATTCTCTAAATTTACCGTGCAAACTGTTCCACATTTCAATTGTAGCCATGTTAAAACTCCTAGGAAACTGAGTGTTGAACCTGATAGTAGAAAAAACAACACATCGCAGCAGCAGCCTGCCTAGTGTTACAAACAAAAATAGCTAGGTCAGGCAAAGAAGAGTGCAGAGGATGTTTATCAATGTACATTTTATGCGACATACACAATAGAACTCACTTTATCCCTTTACTCCAAGTCAACATTTACAAGCTGGCAAAATAAATTTGACCAATGACATAACTCTACACAAGAGTTTGAGATGAGAGTCAGTGCTATAAAATGATACTGCAGAAAGCACTCCAGACAAGGAAGAAAGAAAAGTTTAAACTTAGATATAATATCAATAACTTCATCCTGAAACACTGTAAAACATTTCTAGAAGATACCAGCTTTTTGAAAAGCAGAGGAACAAATATTGCTTATATGCTCAAAGTAAAATTCTTATCAAAAGTTACACCTAAAATCTTAAAGGAATCACTGACATTTAAAACGGTACCTTTTACTGTAAATCATGATGCAAAGGCAAAAGTGATCTGGATTGACTATCATACTCAGTTTTAGAAGGATTGAGCTTAGAGCCACAAAGCCTACTTCACTCATGAATACATGACATCTCTATTCAAGGATACTGCAATAATAGATGTAACAGAAAAGTTACCAGCACTAGCATGGTAGCATCATCGGTAGAGGCAATCAGTTTGTTCTCCAAACATAGATAATAAATAGCAAAGGTCCAAAAACAATACCTTGAGGAATACCTGAAATGACATTACTAAAGTTACTGTAATTGCCATCAACACAGGCACTGGGTTCTGCTAATCAAAAATTGATTTAAAATAATAGTAAAATATCCACCAAATCCCAATATAGCTTGTAGATAAGTGCTTCATAAATCAGCAGTCTTTTTAAAAAAATGAGCCATTGAGCACAGCTTAGGCTCTGGAAAGCATGACTGAGGCGACACCAAGAATCCACCACATTTTTTGCTACTGAAGACTTGGGCCGAAAGTTCTTGCCTTCTACTTATGGCAATAGTATATACCAGTTCCATTGGCTCTTAAAAGGGAAGGCATGGTTAAATGAATTCCAAAGTTTGAGGACTTTAGGGCACATGCACTACCCATGTTCATCACCATAGGAGATCAATATCTTCACACTCACATTATAAGCTTTCTCAGCTCCCCCGTAAACAACCTGAGTCTGACTTCTGTTCTAAGTGAAATTGTGCCATAAAAAGTCTGATTGATTGTTCCTCCATGTGATAAGCTTCTTGTATTTCATGGTAGGCAAGCTTACATGCAGCATCAATCCATGGATTAACTTCAAGATGAAACTTGAAAATTTTAAAAGGAATTCTCCTCTCAGTGATGGTCGTTAGGTGATCATATAAACACTAGGTAATATTCAGGCTTCTGTAAATATCACTTGACCTGAGCTCGATACGAGCACGATGAATACCATTCAAATTGAGCTGGAATTTAAAGTATACATCTGGAAAGGCTAACATCAGGAACAATCTGATCAATCTCCACATTACTTCAATAGCCCATAAATTCACTAATGGCAACTTTTAGACTGGCTCAGATTAACAAAGTATCATGAGTTAGTTGTGGATCTTAACTTCTTCCTATGATGTCTTTTTATTTAATTATTTCCTCATAAATAAATCCAGGGGCTGTTGTTGGTTTTGGTTCTTATCTTTTATTATAGTATGTCTGTTATAATTGTAATTTTGCAAAGAAAAGTGCAAAGAAATATTAGAAAAAAACATGTATAATCCAAAAAGGGTACTGCATCTTTGATCTCGGCTAAATATTTTACAACAAATACATGTACATACTCAGATCTTAGTTTTTTGTTTGTTTTGATGTTGTGTGAGCTATAATTAGAATTTTACACGACAAAATAAAATTATTTATAAGAAAAAACATGTACAACTTGGTAAAATTTACAATTGTCTTGTAAAAGGGGCCCCAGAAGTAGTTGTAAATAGTCTTTTTCAACTTCTCATGGAAGGTAAGGAGAATTTTTTAGATTTTTTTTTACACCATGTGGATTTGCATTATCTGCCTCTTTCCACTTGTGTTTTTTCTTAAATTGGCTGTCTTCAAAGTTTCCCCAGCCTAGGGTGCTGCATATGTTTTTTTAGCCTGGCTCTACAACATATATTCAGTAGGTAGGTGTTTTCTTCTGATCTTTGACATTGAGATTTGGTGATAGAAGGAAAAAGAGAGAATAAGACGTGATAGAAGGAAAAAAGAGAGAATAAGACATATTATAAAACATGGTATTATCATGAAAGCTTTTAACTGCTCAGCATAAACTTCCTTCTCTACAATATGTCCTCAACACCATTCATATTGCCTCCTAATCAATTTAATAAAACAGTACGTATATGTAGTTTACAGTGTTAAGGAGAGGCGAACTTTTTCACATTGCCAAAGATGACGCTAAAATGAAATGTAACAATTCTTTATCTGGTAGTGCAAATATATGAGGATTACAATTAATAATCTCATTCTCTCCAATTTATTGGTGATAGTGTGCTTTAATGTCATTGGTGCTTATAAGTAAGGAAAGTGTGTTTTACTGTCATTGGCACTTATAAGTACGGAAATTAACTCAAGATATTTATTGTAATTACAGGTGAAGTCCGGTACGATGACGATAACAAGGGAAGTGCGACAAATACTACTGAAAAAGCTTCTTTACAAATGAAGGAAAACAAAATGAATGACAAAGGCCAGAAAAATGGAAAAATTGTAGGAAATGAAGCAGCAGGGAGAAGAGGTAAAAAACAGGGGCTTGAAGGTAAAAAGAAGGGACCTGAAGGCAAAAAGGAGGGCCTTAAAAGCAAAGGGAAGGATCTTGGACAAAAAAAGAAGGGCCTTAAAAACAAAAGGAAGGATCTTGGACAAAAAAAGAAGGGCCTTAAAGGCAAAAGGAAAGGTCTTGGAGGAAAAAAAAAGAGCCTTAAAAATATAAGGAAGGGTCTTGGAGGAAAAAAGAAGGATCTTGGAGGAAAAAGTAAGGGCCCTGAGGGCAAAAAGAAGGGCCTTAATGGGAAAAAAACTTACCTAAATGGCAAAAAGGGTCTCAAAGTCAAAAAGAAGGGCCTCAAAGGGAAAAAGAAGGGCCTTAAGGGCAAAAAGAAAAACCAGGAAGGCAAAACGGTTATCAAGAGTGAAAAGGAGGTTCCTAAAGGTAAGGAGCATGGCAC
This sequence comes from Macrobrachium nipponense, assembly GCF_015104395.2. Classification (NCBI taxonomy): domain Eukaryota; kingdom Metazoa; phylum Arthropoda; class Malacostraca; order Decapoda; family Palaemonidae; genus Macrobrachium; species Macrobrachium nipponense. Next base: position 25,302,977 of record NC_061090.1, on the reverse strand, counting down.
CAGTGGTAAAAATAAACGCACAAATGGTCAAAAGAAGGGTGCAACTGGTAAAAGGAAGAGTGCAACTGGTAAAAGGAAGAATGCAACTGGTAAAAGGAAGAGTGCAACTGGTAAAAGGAAGAGTGCAACTGGTAAAAGGAAAGGTGCTACTGGTAAAAGGAAAGGTGCTACTGGTAAAAGGAAAGGTGCTACTGGTAAAAGGAAAAGGAAAGGTGCTACTGGTAAAAAGAACAACATTCGAGGTAAAAAAAATAACCTTGAAGGTCCAAAGGAAAAAGGAAAAATTGAAACAAAGGTAATCAATGATAAGATGGTAAAGAAAAATGCTACACCTTCACCATGATTTCGTTTAACTTAATTAGAGGCAAAAAGAAGGTGGAAAAGAAGGAAATAAAAAGCTGACACAAGTGCGGGGAGGAATAACTTAGACAGGAGAGCTAAATGATCGAAAAGAAAAATTTGCTATCTCTTCTTAGTAATAACTGCACGACTAAGACTACATCAAAGAACAGTGAATCTTCCCCTCATTAAAGCCTTAGTATTAGCTGAATCGAGTAAAATACTTGTTATATTTGTTTTAATATGCCGTACATATGGTACTGTTTTACTCTGGTCGGTTATCTCTCATAATATTTTTGTTGACAGTTTTATAATGGTAATTCTTGTCTGTTGAAGTGTGATGTGTATTTATTTTATTTGTTAATTTAATCTTTTTTGTTATAGTGTGAGTAGTTTATTAAATGCATCTGAAAAATAAAAAGTATTAATTTCCTGTATCATGTGAAAAACTTATTACATGAACTCTTATCAGCTATCTGCTACCAGAACAAAATATAAATACTAAGCTGAATACTTATTGTGAAATGACATGGTATGGCATTTAAATACGTCAAATGGCATAGAATACGGCTCATAAGAAAAGTGAAAATAAAATAAAACTGAAAATTTAGAGCTAAGATTTTAAAGACTGGTAAACCAAACTTCCTTTTAGCTATTGTTTCACAATGTTAGGAGCAATGTAGTGGCTCTTTAAAGTAAGTGAAAAAGTCTCATAGCCGAGTGTTGTGCAGCTATGGGAATTCATGCTCTCATATTCACTTGGTAAACAGAGACAGAGGAAAGGTATTCTGAGCAATAAGAGATGAGCAATAAGCATTCCCAGTAAAATAAGAAGAGTGGCAAGCTCATCTCAGTTTATTGGCACTCCCAATAAACTGAGATGGGAGGAAGGCATTCCCACAAAACTGATATGGGAAGAGGACAATCACAGTAATAATAATAATAATAATAATAATAATAATAATAATAATAATATCCTTTATTTCAGCTCAGGGCCATATACATGGAATATACAAAATATGTTATTGTCATGATACAATAAAGTTTAATGCATACTTACTTACCTGGCAGATATATACTTAGCTATAGACTCCGTCGTCCCCGATAGAAATTCGAATTTCGCGGCACACTCTACAGGTAGGTCAGGTGATCTACCGCCCCGCCGCTGGTGGCGGGAATAGGAATCATTCCCGTTTTCTATGACAGATTTTCTCTTCCACCTGTCTCCTGAGGGGAGGTCGGGTGGGCCATTAACCGTATATATCTGCCAGGTAACTATGCATAAAACTTTATTGTATCATGACAATAACATTTTTATGCATTCAACTTACCTGTCAGATATATACTTAGCTGATTGGCACCTTTGGCGGAGGGTAAGAGACAGCTAATTTACTGAATAGACAGGAAACAACATATGTTGTAGGTAATAAAAATAAAAAACCTTGATTCCTACCTGTGTTAGCGAAAGACTTCATGGCTACTGACTAGGAGCCTGTATCGCTTCAAGAGCCTCAGCGAGGTAGTGACCTCATGCTAAGAGTTCTTGATGGTCTGTTACAGGGGTCTTACCCGCTTACGTGACAGAACCTTAGGATCTTTCTCAATGGGGTCCTATCCACTTACATGACAAAACACCTTGCCTATTGGCATGATCATAGAGCACAACACTAATCCCGATCACCTGATCCTAATTGGGGTTAGTACTAAGATTGAAAGGAGTCATCCCCAAACATCCTTTCAAGCAACCCACAACTCAACAACAATATAACAAATAATCATTAAAAACATAAAAACAAAATTAAGGATTAGCGTCTGCTCCATTTCCCAGCATAGTATCCGCTGATACATAAGGTCCAAGAGAAAAACATTTTTCGTATGTTACTCTAACATCCTTTAAATAGTGGGATGCAAATACTGAATTGCACCTCCAATAAGTTGCTGCTAAAATGTTTCTCATGGACATATTCTTAGTGAAAGAAAGGGAAGTTGCCACAGCAGCTTTAAAGAGTTCTCTTGGCAATTCCTGTGAGCTTCGGTAATCACATTTCTGACAAAGAACGCCAGTGCGTTCTTTGACATAGGTCTTTTGGGGTTTCTTACCGAACACCAAAGACTTTGTCGACATCCCTGAAGCTGTGTCTTCTTTTTTAAATAGAACTTTAAGGTCCTGACTGGGCAAAGGGACTGATCCAACTCTCTACCTACTAGAGAAGAGAGTCCCTTGACTTCAAAACTTCTAGGCCAAGGTTTAGAAGGGTTTTCATTCTTTGCTAGGAATAGATCCTGGAAAGAAATAACAGCCGAGTCTTTTTTAAATCCCACCCGAGAGTCCAAAGCATGTAATTCACTGATCCTCTTAGCAGTTGCGAGGGCCAACAGGAATATGCATTTACTAGTAAGATCTCTGAATGAGATTTTATCTGGAGGTTCGAACCTGTCCGAAATCAAGAATTTTAGGACTACGTCAAGGTTCCAACTCGGGGGAATAGAAGATCTCAATTTAGTAGTCTCGAAAGACCTGATGAGATCATGAAGATCCTTATTATTTTCCAGATTCAGGCCTCTGTTTCTAAAAACAGCTGAGAGCATGCTCTTCTATCCCTTGATAGTGGATACCGCCAATTTCGACTCTTCTCTTAAGAAGAGGAGAAAATCCGCGATTTCGGTCACAGAGGTATTGGAAGAGGACAGCTTCTTCGACCTACACCATCTACGGAAAACTTCCCACTTCGATTGGTAGACCCGCAAGGTAGCGGCTCTGCGGGCTCTAGCAATTGCAGTTGCCACTTTCTTTGAAAAGCCTCGAAGTGGGGTTGTCTGAGCAGATCTGTCCTGTTTGGTAGAGATCTGGGGAAGTCCACCGTCCATTCCAGTTACCTCTTGTGAAACCAGTTTCGGGAAGGCAGAAGGGAGCAATTAGAATTAGTCTTGTTTTCCCTCGATGCCACAAAACTTTCTTAGTACTTCCCCCAGCAATTTGAATGGGGGAAAGGCGTAGGCGTCTATGCCTGACCAATCCATGAGGAAAGTCTCGATCGCCGTGGCTCTGGGATCTTCTTCTAGAGAGCAGAAGTCTATCTTCCTGGAGAGGAACGTGGCAAACAGGTCGATCTGGGGTCTTCCCCAGAGGGACCACATTTGTCTGCAGACTTCTGAGTGGAGCATCCACTCTGTCGGGAGTACCTGGTTCTTTCTGCTCAACCTGTCTGCCCTTAGGTTTTTTACCCCTTGAACAAACCTTGTCCGCAGAATTATGCCCGGTTCCTCTGTCCAGGTCAATAGATCTCTCGCTATTTCGTACAGTGAGAAAGAGTGAGTGCCCCCTTGATTCCGGATGTAAGCCAGAGCTGTGGTATTGTCGGAATTGACTTGAACTACCACTCCTCTGACTTCCGCTTCGAAGTATTCCAGGGCTAGATGAATCGCCAGGAGTTCCTTCGCATTGATGTGCAGTGTAGCCTGTTCTTTGGTCCAGGTACCCGCCACTTCCTTTGGACCCAGTGTTGCTCCCCAACCTGTTTCCGAGGCATCGGAAAACAACACTCGGTGAGGGTTCCGAATCAAGAGGGACACCCCTTCGTTCTTTGTTAATGGGTTAACCACCACTTCAGGTTGGATTTTATCCCCTGTTGAATGGGAAAACAGTCTGACAAGTCTCCTGTCTTTTGACTCCACATTTGTTTGAGATAAAACTGCAGAGGTCTGAGATTTAATCTCCCTAGGGAAATGAACTGCTCTAACGAGGAAAGGGTGCCCAGCAGACTGAGCCATTCCCTCGCCGAGGTCCGTTCTTTCCCTAAGAAGTTCGAGATTTTTTCTAAGCCTCGAGCAATTCTCTCTTGTGATGGAAACGCCCGAAAACCCCGAGAATCCATCTGTATCCCCAGATAGACTATGTTCTGTCTGGGGATCAATTGTGATTTCGCGAGGTTCACGAGTAGTCCCAGAGATTTTGTCAAATCCAAAGTCTTCTCCAAGTCCTTCAAGCACTGAAGTTCCGATTTTGCTCTTATTAGCCAATCGTCTAGATAAAGGGATATATTTATCCCTTCTAGATGTAGCCATCTCGCAACATTCATCATTAGTCTCGTGAACACTTGAGGGGCCGTAGACAGGCCGAAGCATAGGGCTCTGAATTGGAATACTTTTCCCTGCATCATGAATCGGAGATATTTCTTCGATGATGGATGCAGGGGGACATGAAGGTAAGCATCCTGTAGATCTAAGGAGACCATCCAATCTCCTGAACGAAGAGCCGCAAGAACCGATTTCGATGTTTCCATAGAGAACTTTGTGTTCTCTACAAATCGGTTCAATGCGCTCACATCCAGGACCGGTCTCCACCCTCCCGAGGATTTCGGAACCAGAAAAAGACGGTTGAGAATGGTCGGGATGCGGATCCCTGAACCAATTCGATGGCCTCCTTTGCAACAATCTGTTCTACCAGTTGCATAATGCTTCTTTCTTGGCATGGTCCTGTATTGGGTGACAGTTCCCTCGGGATCGTTGTCAAGGGAGGCCTGTCTCGAAAGGGGATCATATATCCCTTCGTTACCACTGAAAGGGACCATTTTTCTGCCTCTCTCAGAGTCCATTCTTCGGAAAATTTCTGAAGTCTGGCTCCTACCGGTGCTTGAAGGACTGGTGTCTCATTTTGTTTTCTTGATAGGTCTGAATGAAGACCTACCTCTCTTCTGTATTCCTCTCTTCTTAAAGGAGGGTCTGGAAGAGGAGCTCCCTCGAAAGGGCTGTTGAGGAGTACGATTCTCTCTCTTTACAGGAACCGAAGTCCTTGATTTCTTTGCAGATTGGGCCAAGAGATCTTGCGTGGCCTTTTCTGTCAAAGAATGAGATATGTCCTTCACTAGTTGTGCAGGAAACAATTGGTCCGAAAGAGGAGCAAAAAGAAGAGATGACCTCTGAATAGGAGTAACTGCTTTCGTCAGAAAAGAACTAAATAAGACTCTCTTCTTCAGAATTCCAGTTCCAAAAAGCGAGGCCACCTCTCCTGATCCATCTTGAACCGCTTTGTCCATGCAGGACAGTACACTATAAAGGACTTCTGGGCTAAGAGATTCATTCTCTTGAGTCTTCTTGGCCAACACCCCAAGGGACCAGTCTAAGAAGTTAAAAACTTCTAAGTCATTAAACAATCCCTTGAGGAGATGGTCCATCTCAGAAGTCCCCCATGTGATCTTTGCCGATGACAAGGCTTGTCTCCTTGAAGAATCCACCAGATTCGAAAAATCTGCTTCAGCAGTGGTAGGGAGAGCTAGACCCAGTGATTCGCCAATCTCGTACCAGATTCCCTTCTTTCCTGATAGTTTGGAAGGAGGGCAGGCAAAGACTGTCTTCCCCGCCTTCTCCTTGGATTTAAACCAATTTCCTACGAATCGGAGAGCCTTATTCATAGAAATGGTTGACTTCATCTTAATGAAAGATGATGACTTCGAGACCTTAGTACTTGTAAACAAAGACCTCGGAGAAGGAGGAGCAGTGGGGCTTAAAGAGTCCCCAAACTCTTGAAGTAAGAGGGCTGCCAGCGTCTTGTAATCTGACAAGCCTGGAGCTGAGTGATCTTCAGAGTCCGAAACTTCTTCCAAATCCAATTCCATTTCCGAAGGGGATTGTTTATCTTCAATAGGAGATGGGTCTCTTGCAACATCTGCCCCACTCTCGCAAGAACGACGACCGCCTGTGCGGCAACTTGCGTCCCTACGAGAGATAGGTTGATCCTGCAACACGACCTTATCCTTCTCCTGGCAAGAGCGACGGCCGCCTGTGCGGCACCTTTCTCTCCTGTCAAAGGAAGGATGTCCTCTCCTATCGCTTTCCACGGAACCACCCATATCCTGACAAGGGCTATGGCCGCCTGTGCGGCACCTAGAGTCCCTGTCAGGTAAAGGCTTATCCTTCCGAAAGCTAGACAAATCCTCCTGATTTAACTGTCTTTTGGAAGAAGTCCGTACATTCTGGCGCCTGGATGGCGCTTGTGGCTCATTTGGCGATCGTGGCTCATTGCGCCAGGTTGGCGCTTGTGGCTCCTTGCGCCAGACTGGCGCTTCTGGCGCATTGCGCCAGGCTGGCGCTTCTGGCGCATCCGACGCTTCTGGCACTTCTGGCTCTTCTGGCTCATCTAGCGCATCTGGCGCCTTTGGCGCATTGCGCCAGGTTGGCGCTTTTGGCGCATTCTTCATACTCATCCGAGTAGAATTCGCAACTTTTACGTTAGATTCTTCTTTCCTTCCCTTAGTTCTCTTTATCGGAAGGAAAGAGTCCTTTTTTCTGGGAGTCTCCTTCGTAAAAACTCCTACTAAAGCGGAGAGCTGCTCCTGTACATTTAGTAGAATTTTTGCAGCAGCATTCTCTTTTTCCTTTCCCGATTCAGGAGGAGGAGGTCTAGAAGAGGAAGGAGACTCTGATTTGCATTTAGGCATTAATTTGGTTTTCTTCCTTTCGCATGTAGATCCATCGGAGAAAAGCTCATGGCTTGAATTCAAAGTTGGAGCCTTCCAACTCCTTTTTAAGGGGCGTGACAGTTCATCAGAGCTCCAGCCCCTTACAATAGGTGAAAAATCTGAAGACGAAAAACACTGTTTTAGGATGCTTTTTCGATAGCGATCCTTGGCAGTTCGGGTCGTCACAGAATCTGCTGAGGGGACGCCTGATCGGTGGGGATTCTCCATAACCTCCGTAAGGCTTTTGACATTCCTTCTCCTCTGGGCCTGTGAGCTTGGAAGAGGTCTAGGCCTGGGAGCGAGATGAAGCCGATCAGACGCACCCTCCACTGCACTAGGGACACTTAAATCACTATCACTGTGCTTACCTTGTAACGTTAGCATTTGACGTTCCATCCTTTGCAGTGCAGCTTTAAGATCTGCAATTTCCGTTTCTGGATTTGCAGTCTTAGTACAAGAGGAAGAAGATACAGGTTTTGGGTTAGGTGTTAATTTAATTGACTCGTTAGAACGAGACCTACTTACGCTTCTGGAGGAAGCCTTCCTAGCCCTATCCATATCCAATTTCCTTAAATAGGAATTTAAATTCTTCCATTCTTCCTCATTCAAACCTACACATTCATCACAGGTGTTAGATATTGAGCATTCATTCATTCTACACCCCTTACAAACTGTGTGAGGATCTACCGAAGCTTTCGGTAGTCTCACCATGCATCCCTCATTTACACACTGTCTTCTAACCGTAAAGCTAGAATCTGACATTGTGAGAAAAATCCAAAAACCAAGTCCAAATAACAGTCCACGAAAGAGTATGCCAAATCAAAGATCCAATACGTCACCAAAATAACCGGCTTAGAAGATCAATAGCGATGAAAAAACACGAAAATCAAATCAGGAGTAACAACAACAATGTTGCTGTCACGGCCGATAGAGAAAATCTGTCTTAGAAAACGGGAATGATTCCTATTCCCGCCACCAGCGGCGGGGCGGTAGATCACCTGACCTACCTGTAGAGTGTGCCGAGAAATTCGAATTTCTATCGGGGACGACGGAGTCTATAGCTAAGTATATATCTGACAGGTAAGTTGAATGCATAAAAACAGACAGTAACATTCTAGATACATGAGACATGATAAAAAAAATGAATAATCGGCACTTATCCACAAAATAGCTGAGGTAGCATAAAAGATAGTAATCATAATACTGATAATAACAGTAATAATATTGGTGAGAAAAAAAATGCATTTGAGAGTTATAACAGCTAGTGCACAGATTATATAACTTAAATTTCAACTAGAGGCCTTAGGTGGTTACAGTAGTCAGGTCCAGAGGGCTAAATATGAAAACTGAATGTAAAAAAAATCAACTTGATAGTATTCACAGTAATAATGAAAAAGTAAAATATCAGCAATAAAAATAATACAACTTGCCAATACAGAGATTAAGTCCTATAGGGGACAAATGCCTCATTTTCCCATCTTTCCCACAGTTTAGATCATCTTTCTTCACTCCTTAGGATGCTTTGTATGAGCGAGTTGCTGCTGTTTCTCACTTGGTTTACCAGACTGGACATTGTTCGCTTTACAATGATTTTTAAATTGTTCAGGTGGTTTTCTATGAAAATCTGTGGCGGAGTGGTAGCGGGGAGTGTTTGTGAGGGGTCTCAAAATGCCATATTGTGCACAACAGTGATACAAACCCACTTTTTGTGATAGCCTTTATAGCCGCCTCTCTACTTGTGTTAAGGGTTGGCGGCAAAGGTATGCCAACATATTATTTACATTCTTTCGCCCTTTAACGTGAAGACGAGACATGTATTTAACATGAGTGATATTGATCCTGTAACGAGACGTATTCATCCAAAAATTACCCTTACGCTTGGGAATTACCGAGGGGAACTTCAAGGTTTGTCCTTGTTTTGTTTTCATGGTAATTTCTCCTTCATCCTTTCACTTACTATCGGACAAACGTAGAAGATGGGGCGTGGGATGCTGATGTTTGGGGGATCTCCTCTCACTTTGGAGGGCGGTGCCCTTGGATGCGAGAGGAGTATCCTTATTACTTTAATCATTTTTTCCTTATTTTACAGACTTACAGTGGTGATTGTGTTTACAGCAGTATTGGTTGGATAGGTCTTCGTATCGGTTATCCTAACCTTGTAATCATACCTGTGACTCGTAGCATGTTATGATACCGATCGTAGAGTGTGTGTACTGATCCCCAGCTGATGATCATTATTCATTTACCACTACTACCCTGGAGATACATCACTGGACGAGGTCAGGCAGAATTTGGAGGAATCGAAGAGGAAGAGAGATCGTCAAGTGTCGTCATCCTCTTCTTCAAGATTTTTTTTTTTTCATGTCTCCACCCCTTCGACTTCTAAGGCTTTGCCGTAGAAGAGAAAGTGGTCTCTCCCACTAAGAAGTCTCGTCACGGGACTTCTAAGGGTCTGTCTCACTCCAGTGGGACAGGTGGGTCTTCCGCTGGCCCTCCCATTCCTCCGGTAACAGGGCCCTTCTCTCCTTCCTCAGGGAAGAAGACGGGGACCATCGAGGTACCAGCCACCACTGGTACCTCCTCTCCCGGCTCTAGAGGTTCCACCTCCAGACCGGCGATCACTCTCGCAGCAATCATCCGGTACCCAGGGTTAACGTGACAGTCCCGCGGGACCGTGCACGCAGAGGCCAGTGGAGGCTGGCCCTCCAGGCCTCATGAGAGGTTTTGGCCTCGACGAGGACTTGGAAGAGTTGGAGGATGGTATCGCCTGTCTCCTGTCAGGTGCACACTCAGCCCCACCCAGAAGACGGTCACGTTCACATGACCAACCAGTCTCAGTGGTGGCAGACGCTTCGCCTGCCAGGCAAGAGTTTCGTAACCTTCCTCGAGGAAGCGTTTTCTCCACTGCTGGTCCCGCAGGTCCCTCCGGACAGGCGCAGTTGGGCCGTGTTACTACCGCAACTGCCCCAACTCCGTCCTGGATGGAGGACCTGTCAGTTGTCCTGAGGAAGCTGGCGAAGAGGAAGTCCAGGAAGAAGAGGAAGGTGTCGTTGTCGTCTTCGTTGCCATCTTCTGCCACCTCTTCGCCTTCGACTTCCAAGGCACCCCAGCCGAGGAAGAAGAAGGTGGCCTCGCCTCCACCTAAGAAGTCTTGCACAGAGACTTCTAAGGGTTTGTCTCGATCCAGTGAGACAGGTGGGTCTTCCGCTGGTCCTCCCGTTCCTCCGGCAACGGGTCCTGTCTCTCCTTCCCCAGGGAAGAGGTAGACGGGGACCATAGGGGTACAAGCTACCGCTGGTACCTCTGCTCCTGGCTCCAGAGGTTCCACCTCCGGACCAGGAACCGTCTTGGCTGCTCGCTTGCGAGCATCACCAAGTGTACGGTCGTGCAGCCAAGGTCCAGACTGCTGAGTGCGCTGACTGTGTCAGGACCCAGGCATGGAGCGGAAGGATCGTGAGAGTCGCTCAGGTGACTCTTGCCAGACTGGCGATCATCCGGTATCCAGGGTTGACGTGATGTTACCACCAGACCATTCATGTAGCAAGGCTGAGAAGAGGTCCCTCCGGTTACCGGGTCCAGCCTTGGCTGGACCTGGTACCATGGTGCGTCGAGAGGACGGTGCTCGCTCTCACCGCGTTAGTGGACACTACCAGTCACCCGGCTGTCGCTCCCACCGGGACCAGATGGCTCAAACGACTGGTAGCAGCTCCCGACACACGAGACCGACACTACCGTCCTCAGTCCAGCACTTCTCCGCAAGGAGACCGCTGGTCCAGCCCTGCAGCTTGATCACCACCGTGAGTTGGCGATCACCTGCAGTCCTCCCAGCCTACCGGTTCTGCTGGTAGGCAAGGTAGGAGTGCTCGTAGCAGCTCCCATGACGCAGGAGACCGACACTACTGTCCTTGGTCCAGAGCTTCTCCGCAAGGAGACTGCTGGTCCAGACCTGCAGCTCGTTCGCCACCATGGATTGGTGATCGCCTGCAGTCCTCCCAGCCTACTGGTTCTTCTGGTAGGCAGGGTAGGAGCGCTCATAGCAGCTCCCATGACACACGAGACCGACGCTCCGTCCTTGGTCCAGTTCTTCTCCGCAAGGAGACCGCTGGTCCAGACCTGCAGCTCGATCACCACCATGGGTTGGCGATCGCTTGCAGTCCTCCCAGCCTACTGGTTCTGCTAGTAGGCAGGGTAGGAGCATCAGGTCTCCCTCACGTGTCCCTTCAACCTCCTTGGGTTACACCGGGATGAAAGAGGCGAACAGGAGGGACCGTGGTGAATGCACTTCTTACGGTCCGGCCACGAGCTTGGTTCGGTCTTGGAACCAAACAGATCTTATGCTCAAGTGGTTGGAGATCGTGGGGGCTGGCGAGGACATGACAGTTCCTAGACTTACGGAGTGACCATCACCGCGTTCACGTGACGGTCCCGCTGGACCGCGCATGCAGAGACCTGTGTGGGCTCCACCTTCGGTCCTCTTGAGAGCTTTCAGCCTCGACGAGGACTGGGACGCATCGGAGGACGGTATCAGCTCTCTCCTGTCAGGTGCACGCTCAACCCCACCCAGATGACAGTCACGGTGGCGGCAGACGTTTCGCCTACAGTATGACTTCATAACCCTCCTCGGGAAAACGTTTTCTCCAGACGGTAGCGTTTTCCTAGACTCGGAGCAGCCATTACCGCAGGTTGTTGGCTGCCCGTAACTGGCTTCTCCGACTGCTAGTTCTGCTGGCAGGGCGAGCAAGAGCGTCCAACCTTCCTCCCCCAATCCCTCTCTTCCTATGACTGCAACAGGAATGGGAGGGATCCTGCAGTGCGTTCTCTGTAGGATTCCACGTCGGGGACTGCGTTCCTGGAGGGACCTTCGGGTCCTACTGGACGTAAGTCCCTGTCGTTGAGGAAGGATCTTGCCCATTCCTCCTCGATTTCTATGGGAATCGGGAGGACCACCACCCAATGATCGTCTGACGAAATTCGGGGAGGTTTCGCCGACCGCTTAAAATTCTTCGGAGTTTCTAGCACTCTCCGAGTGTTAGACCACGGCCCAGAGTGGGCGAGATGAGAATTCCTGACAACTGTTACTACGATAATCAGGAATCTTGCCGAATGCTCGAATTCCTGGAATTTCTAGCGTTCGAAGGAAGTACTGCTGCTGAAGGAAGAATATCTCGGGAGGGGCTCAGCCTGGATGGACCTGACGGTCTGTCACCTCACCCGCCGCATAGAGAAGAATGGGCAATAACAGTCAATACTTTTCTTTTTTTTCCTTTACTTCTTGGTCATACCAGAATGAAACAAGGAAATAAGAGGAATTCGGTGGAGTTTACTCCTCAGATTTCAAACCCGAGAGACTATGTTTTTGGTTCAATCCTAGGATTTTACCGAACCTACGTCAATCCGTTCAGGATGGATAGCACTGAGAGTTTGAATGCCTCTCCAGTGCTACTGTTTTGGGAACATCCAGTTTGGCTTGAACTAGTCGTCTTCAGTATCCTGTTATCACCGTAGAAGTCTGCCTTCGGGAAAACTTCATCTTCGCTCTCTTCATTAGAGAATGAAGGAGGTCAGCTTCCAGTCCTCATTCTTGTTCCAGCCTATGTACAGGAACCTGCAAATATACTATGTATATTTCTCTCGCGACATGCTTCTGTAATCAGTTGAATTGTCCGAAGTGTAGGCACATACTGTGACCGAGACGAATAGTATCTTCTTAATTGAACTACAACTCGAGACTCCTTTGCAAGCCTCCCAAGAGTTACCAGTTTTGACTTTGAGATACTAGTGGTATTGTTTACAACAACACCACAGCATTTGCATTCACCGAATTCCATTTTAGTTAAAATGCAAATGATCAAGCGTATTTTCTTGCGCTCGATGGTTCTAGCCTAACACATTCCTTCATGGAATGGATTACTTGGCAACTCAGGATGACAAGTGAGCAAGAGCTAGCAGTGTCCTGGCTACCTGCCAGCCCTGCCTGCCGCAGCCAGTCCTGCTGGCTCTCCGAGATAGTTCGGTCGGGTTTTGTCTCTCCTCCTCTGCGATGATTGACTACCAAATCGAATCTCTGCCCGGCAATCACAGACTTAGGTCTTTACTGCATCTTTTGCCATTGTGAGAATTTTGACAGAGATATCTCACTAGACTTATTATCATCTTTCTGTTTACCTCACAGCAACAGAAGTCTGTAGCCTAGTCTTCTGCTTCATCGCACCTGCTACTGCAATGACGCAGAATGATTTCTTCTGACATCTGAGTTTGTCTTCTAAATACATCTCGTAATTCGTAGGTGTGCAATTATTCTTTGTTCAACCCCTGAATTGTAGATGAATAACAGAAGACTTCGCCTGTTCCCTGTCCTGCCAGTTCTACTTCCAAGTATAGAAATGTTCTCCCTGATCCAGCCCATGAGAAGTGGTTCTTCAATAGTACAATCCCTGTGTTTTCATTACTGAAAGGCACTCCGCTTTCATTGTAAACTCCGACTTCTCACGAACAGCAATGAAATAGCGGTTTAGCGTTTTCAGTCCTCTGCAAAACAACAGGGATTAAAGCCATCTTCACTGGTTGGTGTCATCGACAGGACTTTTTCTACATTCAGAATCTTGAGAGTTAACTTCTCTCGATTCAGATGTGAAGACGTAGGTCCACATTCAACTTAGTCTTTCACTGGCATTTATTATTGTTTCTCCTTAGTTAAAGTTCAACTACTATGAGAACTTCTGTCTTGCCATCAGGGACCTCGGTCTCTAAAAGGCAATTGACTTTTGTCTGATGGGTGCATGCCTTGAGAGAATCATCATCTCATCTCCCAACATCGGTGGCGAACAAGATAGACGATTTGTATGGTTTCTCGGCACAACCCTTCAAAAGGTGAATGTCATGTGACAACGTCTCGGATACATGACTGCTAGCCTCACACTGAGCGCAGTCAGTCGGCAGGTGTTGAAGAGTCCGAGACAGTCTTGAGCTGCGCTGTGGACTTTGTATGGGTTGATCCAGATCAGTCATTACTTTGTCATATTGGTGTGTTCCTGTACCGATAAGGATCGAACCCACCATGAAGTCTCGGTGTCTTTATCCGCTGCGGAATATTACGAGACCGTGAGAGACTTCTCTGCAGTTGGATAGTCCAGTGGATGGGTATTTGTCTTCACTCTGAAGAATATGTTGGACAGGAAAATAGATAAGTTCATTGCGACCATATTTATCTTTCCCTTCGGGCCTGCCCACAGGTCCTTGGAACCTCATTTCCTTAGACAGTTGCATATCGCCTATGGTGTGCTGTTCTAGAGGTAAGAAGGATGCGAGTGATTGGCCTTTCCACCTTCCCCACCTCGTCCTTCCACTATTCTTCCTTCAGGTTGAGGATAGGACTCGAACTTACACTGGCTGGTCGGACGATTGATGCGGTAAGCTTAAACATAAAGCATCCTTTTTATGTTTCTAATCAGAATCATAGAAGCAATTCCGCTCCTTCCTCTAGCAAGGGGAGGAAAGAGACTGGCAATAATGCAAACCCTTCCAAGAACTTTGCATTAATGTCTCCGACTCTAAAAATTCTTCACAGAAGTCTGACTCTTGATCATGCAGCTCCTATACTCCAATCTAGTTGTCAGAGGCAGGGCACTCCTCCTCGCTCTTACGACTAGGTGTGTACAACTCCAGTCAGTTCTAGAGGCTCACTCAGATTCCTCCCACCAATCAGTGAGTCTTCCTTATGTAAAGGACCGAGGGTTTGTATTTCGTGTAGGAATAAATCACAATTTTTGGAAGTAAATTGTATTTTTCCTAACTATACAAACCTGAGGTCCTTTACATACATGCCCACCTCATGCCACCCCTCAATCTGAACCCAGGCCGAAAGGCAAAGTGGAGTGTTTACATCCGGGCAGGCTAGCCTACCCGCCTGCCACACGGCAGTTACTGCCTAACCACCTTGTTCAAGAATTTAACGGCCGTAATTCCAGCTACGCCGAAAGTAATCTCTTATGCAAAGGACCTCAGGTTTGTATAGTTAGGAAAAATACAATTTATTTCCAAAAATTGTAATTTTTCATTTAATCTGCAGAACTTATGAGCAAGTTTGAACTACGCTCTCGCCTGTCTCATTAGCAATGCAGTGTGTCCTTCCCTCGGGCTACCATTTTGCCTCCACAGTAAAAACATTTCTTGTGAGTATATATATAGTTTTAACCAAGTCATTCCATCTAGATATATTAAGAGAATTACCTTGATGAAATCTATAGGCAGCCCTGCCTGAAGCAAGCATAGCAGAGATGACGTTCGAATAGAATTCGTTCAGATCCCTCCTGTGGTGGTCATTTCTACAATTTGTGTTAGTACAAAGTAGGCGTCTGCCAGTTAAACTATTGACCGCAACCTGGTTTCCGCGGTCGCCCTAAAGTATCTGGTTTTCTGTTGGTTTTTAAAATCCCAGTTTACCGCTGGTGGGCGGTCAGTTAGGGTGTTCATGGTAGGGAGGGATAGGGTACTGAATGACACATGTAATGGAATGTGATCGTAGCACATTGCAAGATCGTAGCGAATATTGCAGGTCACAATAGAATCATGAAGTTGCGGAGATGTGATGCAGTGTTCCAGCCAGGAGGTTGTAATTGCGTCCACTCTATTAAGTACATATGAATAGGAGGAGGGAGGGAGGAGCATTACATCGCTAATTTGGAGAGCATGATTTTGACAGAAGCGAGTAAATTCATTATAAAATTGTTTTGTGGGGTGAGAATTAGGTCCCCGTTTATACAAATATGATCAGCAGGAGAATCGTGAATAATACTGTGTAACTCCCCTGGGATCATGCAGTAATGATCAAAATTATTGTTATTTTCCCATGGCATATAAACATTAATTATTAGGATTTTAGAGTTCCCTACTGTCACTTGAAGCCCCAGCAATCTGTCACTCCTGTAGGTCATCACCTTTATCATATTGTCTAACGATTTGTGCCACAGGAAAGAAAGGTCCCTTTTTGGGTGACTAGCTATGATTTGATCTGTAACTTGCATCGATGAAGTCGAGAAGGTTCTGAAGTCATGTATTGAATCACAGATGACAAGGTCATGTGGCCAGAGGAGCGTTTCTTGCAATGCAATGATGCCTTTGAAGTTTTTGCAGAACATGTTTAGGAGAGGAATGTTCCGCTTGAGGCCAAAAATATTCCAAGAGATTAAGTTTAATGTATCCATGGCTACTAACGAAGATGGGAGATAAATGCACTGATCATTTGGGTGGATGGGGGGTTAGCCAGGGGGAGTGGGCAGTTACTCGCTGTGGGCAGTTGGTTGGCACTTGCGGTGGAAATGACCCTGGTTGGGGTGTCAGTAAGTTCCCCTGGGGGTGGTTGGTCCCATATTAGGTTATATCTTGAAACTAATATATCAGGACCGAAATTCTTGCCTTTAAGAACGTAGAGGTGTTGAAATAGGCAGATAATCCTGTAAGCCACTTTATGTTTACTTTTGCATGGGAGTTCGTGAGATATGAGTGGGTCAGAGCCAGTAAGAAACTTGACTCTCTCCACTATGGCATCTAGTGTCAATGATGAGCGCAGATTGTGAATTACTATGTGACATCTCTTCTCAGGTGTCGGGCGAGGTGAAATACAAATGTTGGGTTCCAGTCCAGTGGCCAAACAAGAGGTTCTGCTTGTTTGTATCTGCTAGCCGCCAGACCCCTCATGATCACTCTCATCTGCATCCACGATGGGGGATTGGGGGGAGAGAGATAGGCTGGGGAGAATCACGAGGCACTGGGGAAGAAGAAGTTGAGAGACCAACAGTCCCCTCAGAACGGTCTATAGGTGATGGGGGCACTCCCATGTTGCTGGGAGCCGAGGAAAAACTGGATGCTACATTCAAAGGAGTCTGTCTATCGAATCCTGCACTCCTTTGATCGCATCCCAGATCCGTACAAGATTATTTGTTTCCACAGTTTTAAGACTGTCTAGGGATTCCTGTAGTCCTTTGATCACGTCCCAGATTCCTAAGAATTTATCATTTGTCTCCTCGATTTTTTCCTTGCTTTTTCCAATTGTTTCTGAGAGTGATTCTGTTGTTTGGAAGGCATTTTCTGCCGTGTGGTATACCGCAGGTAGGCTTAGGTCAGCAGGCCCCTTTAGAGGCAGATTGTAAGGGTCATCGGCATAGATTTCCACTGAGCAATTCCTTAGCCACTTAGTGATATGATATTTTCTTGTGAGAGGACAGGTTATTCGTAGATCACTCCTTGAGAATGCTCTCTGGTATCAGATCTTTGCATTTCATATATGCAACGCTAATTTCCTCATCGGAGAAGATATCACTGACAGATTGTATAGCGGACTCGACTTCAGGAATGGTTCGATTGATATTGTATAAAGTAAAGACAATTGTTCGCGAGTACGGAACTTGTGTGTGGGGCACAGGCACTGGTAGGTGCCAGGGTCACTTGCGCAATGGTTGGAGGTTGGTCGGATGACATTTTTGTGGTAAAGGAAGGGCCAAGCACTAACACATACACTGCATTCTTTTACCCATTTCCCAGGACCAATAAGCCTCGAGTAGCTGTGATTTGAAAGATTTCTAAGGCACTGATTGGAGCAGAAAGAATACTAGTAATCTGCAATTGCACAACACTCTCCGGCTTACATGCCGGGTATTACGTGGAGACACTATTAACACATTGCTTACTATAAGAGGTATAATCACCAAGGGCGAAAAACCCTTCTTGTCTGTAAAGAAACACGAGAGAGACCTCCAACACATCTGCCCCCACACACAGAAATACATTCTGAGATGGGGGGAAAGCATTCCCACAAAACTGATATGTATGAGGAAGGCACTCCCAGAAAACTGAGATGGGAGGGAGGCATTCCTACAAAATAATAAGGAAGGAAGTAACTCCCAGTGAATTGGGATATGGAAGAGGCACTCCCAAGGAACTGAGATATGAGGACGAGACACATTGTAAACTGTGGTGAGACAAAGGCATTCCCACAAAACAGATTTGGGTGAAGGCATTCCCATTATAAACTGATGTTGATATTTATGAACACTAGTAATTATAATAGAAAAAATACATTTTATTCAAACTTGTCAGTCATATATATATCTCGATATTCTTGGGTCTTGAATACTCCTAGACTTAACAGTTTTGTTTAAAGGTAAGCAGAATGTAATCCAATGACACATGTGCCACCTGAAACTACAGTTTCCAGTCAAGTCACCTTCTTCACATTTTGTAAAATCATGAAATGAGGCACAGTGATTTGCACGTCAGAGATGATAGAATCTTTGCATGATTGATAATTTTTTTTATAAAAGATGAGTTTTGTGTTATAAAACCTCAGTTTGTCTCCTTACAGCCCATCAATCATAATATGTTTGAGTGACACAGAGCCCTGCATATGCCTGTAAGATACATGAGAGAATTGGGGGGCTTTTTAAATCAGGACCAAGGCTTCAATAATAAATAAAAATAAAAAATAAAAGGAGTTGTTTGCTGTGCAAAGCTCTTGTATCTGGAAGTGTCTTTGGGGATACACAAGCACACCTTAATCATTTGCATGACTCATAATAACCCTAGAGGTCTAACATCTGAGGGTTTACAATGAATGAAAATGAAATGATGAAAATGTGGAAAATGAAGAATAATCATAACATCTTGGCCCTATAGTTATACCTTCCCAGATATGACTACTAGACCCAAATAATACAAATCCAAAAATTCTGTATGATCTCTTTCAACCCGTTGAAAATTTTAAAGAATGCCACCATAGTCTCAGTCCTTGAGATTCTGATGACATGGCCAAACATTTTTGGCATACTTCAACATGTCATTTTGATATTTTCTTTCATTTCAGTTTTCAATGACACACACACACACACACACACACACACACACACACACACACACACACATATATATATATATATATATATATATATATATATATATATATATATATATATATAATATATATATATATATACATTGTTCAAGATATTAAGCCAGAACCAAGGAAAGGAAAGATTTCTTATAACAAGACTCATTCATCCTTGTCTATATAAGTTGCCCCTTTGAACTGAAAGCCTCCGTTCTCTAGACAAACTCTCTTTGCTCCCATTGGCTGTCCTGAATTTACCCCCCACAGGGAAAATCTGGATTTGGGCAGAGCCTACCAGGAAAAATTTTAAAAGGGCAGGGACAACAGCAGTTCGGTCTCAGAAGCTCCTCAGACCTCACCCTGCAGACACCATTTCACCCCTTCTGGCCCCCCTGCCTCCTCTGGGGAAATCCCAAGTATTTTTATACTTCCATAGTGCACAGGAATATCAGCAGATAAGAAAACTACCAAGTCCAGGATTTCCAGGTACTGTGAGAGTAAATTCAAGTTCAGCCAGGGAATTGTTTTGCCTTTTGTCTGTATTTCATTTCCATTCTTCCAAGGCGACTTTCCCCCTCCTTTGCTTAGCTTCTCACTCCCCCAATCTTGGTTCAATGCTGTGATTACTCCCCTTGTGATACTAGTAAACATCACCTAGTTAATTAAAAAATATAATAGTTCCTTCTGTAAACTCCCAGTCATTTCCATTCCCTCTGAGTGGTTTGTAAATTTTTTGATTGAGAGAAAGTAGTGTGTAACGCTCTCCCATGTGTTCCCTCGCCTCAGTTCTCATGCTAGGATGCAATCTCTTTGCAGACAAACACTGTTCCTGATTGTGGGAGAAACTGGGAACCCCTAGGAATAAGTCATGCATTACAATAACCTGTTTGCGCAAAATTCTGAACTCTGTGTCTGGTTGCCCGGCCACGTGTTACCGGTGGATCGACAATCAACCACCTTATTAATTCCTGGACATATGTAAATTAATGTAAATATAATGGATTTAAACTAAAGTCCAGCTTTTGTGTAAATTCCTCCTCTATCAGTAATATTACAATTTTTGGAAGTAAATTGTATTTTTCCTAACCATACAAACCTGAGGTTCTTTACATAAGGAATTACTTACGGCGTAGCTGCAATTACGGCCGTTAAATCTTGAACAAGGTGGTTAGGCAGTAACTACCGTGTGGCAGGCGGGTAGGCTAGCCTGCCCGGATGTAAACACTCCACTTTGCCTTTCAGCCCAGGTTCAGATTGAGGGGTGGCATGAGGTGGGCATGTATGTAAAGGACCTCAGGTTTGTATAGTTAGGAAAAATACAATTTATTCCAAAAATTGTGATTTGTTCCTACACGATATACAAACCCTCGGTCCTTTACATAAGGAAGACTCACTGATTGGTGGGAGGAATCTGAGTGAGCCTCTAGAACTGACTGGAGTTGTACACACCTAGGCTGCTACTCCTGGTCATAAGAGCGAGGAGGAGTGTCCTGCCTCTGACAACTTGATCGGAGTATAGGAGCTGCATGATCAAGAGTTAGACTTCTGGGCCTTTTCGAAATGAGTGAGGAATCGTAACTCATCCGAAAATGGGCTATGAAGAATATTTGGCGTCGGAGACATTAATGCAAAGTTCTGGGAAGGGTTTGCATTATTGTCAGTCTCTTTCCTCCCCTTGTTAGAGGAAGGAGCGGGATTGCTTCTATGATTCTGATAAGAGACATAAAAAGGATGTTTATGTATAAGCTTACCGCATCAATCGTCCGACCAGCCAGTGTAAGTTCGAGTCCTATCCTCAACCTGAAGGAAGAGGAGTGGAAGGACGAGGTGTGGAAGGTGGAGAGAGGCCAGTCACTCTCGCATCCTTCTTACCTCTACAACTGCACACCATAGATGAGATGCAACTTGTCCTCTTGAAGGAGTTGGGTAAGCAAACACATCCTGCAAGCATCCACCACTGGTCCAAGGAAATTAGGCTCCAAGGACCTGTGGGCAGGCCCGAAGGGAAAGATAGATATGGTCGCAATGCCCTTATCCATCTTCCTGTCCAACATATTCTTCGGAGTGATGACAAGTACCCATCCACTGGACTATCCAACTGCAGCGAAGTCTCTCACGGTCTCGTAATATCTGCAGCGGATAGACACCGACACTCCATGCTGGGTGTCGATCCTTATGGGTACAGGAACACACCAATAGGAAAAAGTAATGACTGATCTGGGTCAACCCATACAAAGTCCACAGTGTAGCCTGTGACGGTCTCGGACTCTTCAACAGCTGCCGACCGACTGCGCTCGGTGTGACCATGTGAGGCGAGCAGTCATGTATCCGAGACGTAGTCACATGACACTCGCCTTTTGAAGTGTTATGCCGAGAAACCATATAAATCGTCTATCTAGTTGCCACCAATGTTGAGGGACGAGATGATGATTCTCTCAAGGCATGCGCCCATCAGAGGAAAGTCAATTGCCTTCTAGAGACCGAGGTCCCTGATGGCAAGACAGAAGTTCACATAGTAGTTGAATCTCAACTAAGGAGAAACAATATGTGCCAGTGAAAGACAGGTGAATGTGGACCTACGTCTTCACAGCTGAATCGACAGAAGTTAACTCTCAAGATTCTGAATGTAGAAAAATGATATTGTCATGATACAATAAAGTTTTATACATACTTACCTGACAGATATATACTTAGCTATAGACTCCGTCGTCCCCGACAGAAATTCAAATTTCGCGGCACACGCTACCGGTAGGTCAGGTGATCTACCGCCCTGCCCTGGGTGGCAGGACTAGGAACCATTCCCGTTTTCTAATCAGATTTCTTCTCTTCCACCTGTCTCCTGCGGGGAGGCTGGGTGGGCCATTAATCGTATATATCTGTCAGGTAAGTATGTATAAAACTTTATTGTATCATGACAATATCATTTTTATACATTTAACTTCCCTGCCAGATATATACTTAGCTGATTAGCACCCATTGGTGGTGGGTAAGAGACAGCTAACTACTGAAATAGACAGGTAAACAACATATGTTGTAGGTATTAATAAACCTTGGTTCCTACCTGATTAGGCTGAAGACTTCGTGGCTACTGCCTAGGAGTCTGCTTCGCCTCAAGAGCCTCAGCGAGATATTGATCTATGGCTAAGAGTTCTTGTGGGTCTGCCAATGGGGTCTTATCTACTTACTCGGCAGAGCCTAAAGGCCTTTGTCATTGGGTGCTATTCCACTAACATGACAATACACCTTGTTCAAGGAGCACAACACCGATCCCGATCACCTGATCCTAACATCCATGTTAGTTCTAAGATTGCAAGAAGTTATCCCCGAACTCCTTACAAACAACCAAAAAACTCGAAACATAAATACACATTCATTTATAACAAAACATAAAAAAAAATTTTGTACCCCCCTACTAGCCATACATACCCCTGATCCCCTACCAGCAATGACACCAGTTGCCCGTGCGACATCAGTACGCTTGCTTATAGGAAACCAAGCACATATCTGACAAGAGGGTTTATGTACATTAAAGATAAAATATTTTAAGGATCAGTCTTTGCTCCAAGACCCAGAACTGTATCTGCTGATACAAATGGACCTAGAGAGAAGCACTTCTCATAGGTCACTTTCACATCCTTCAGGTAATGAGACGCAAACACTGAATTGCACCTCCAATATGTAGTCTCAATGATATTCCTGAGAGACATATTCTTTTGAAACGCCAGGGACGTTGCTACTGCCCTCACCTCATGAGTCTTAACCTTTAGAAGACCGAAGGATTCATCCGGGCAGTTCTTGTGTGCATCAGAAATCACGCTTCTCACAAAGAAGGCCAAGGCGTTTTTAGACATGAGTCTTTTGGGGTTCTTCACAGCACACCAAAGACCTTGTTGACATCCTCCCATCTGTTTCTTTCTCTCTAAATAAAATTTAAGAGCTCTCACTGGACAGAGAGACCTCTCTGTCTCTGCCTACGAGGTTAGATAGGCCTTTTACCTCAAAAGCTTCTGGGCCAAGGTTTTGATGGGTTCTCGTTTTTCGCCAGAAACAATGTCTGGAACGAACAGATAGCCGCATCTCCTTTGAATCCCACTGTGGAGTCCAGAGCGTGCAATTCGCTCGTCCTCTTGGCCGTCGCGAGAGACAACAGGAATAAACATTTCCTAGTGACGTCGCGGAAGGAAGCCAGATGTAGAGGCTCGAATTTATCTGAGGCAAGGAATTTCAGGACCACATCCAGATTCCAACTAGGTGTTCTAGGAGATGCTGATTTTGAAGTTTCAAAGGACCGAATCAAATCATGTAGATCCTTGTTCTCTGCAATCTCTAGCCCTCGATTCCTGAATACTGAAGACAGCATACTTCTGTATCCTTTGATTGTAGACACAGAAAGGTGCGATTCCTCTCTCAGAAAAAGGAGGAAATCGGCAATGTTAACTATAGAGGTACTGGAGGAGGACAGCTTCTTACTCTTACACCACCTCCTAAAGACTTCCCACTTCGATTGGTATACTCTTCTCGTTGAAGATCTGCGGGCTCGAGCGATAGCGCCTGCAGCCTTGCGAGAAAAACCACTCGCTCTGACAAGTCTTTCGATAGTTGAAAGGCAGTCAGAGCGAGACCGGGGAGGTTGTGATGAAACCTCTCGAAGTGGGGTTGTCTGAGTAGATCTGCTCTGCTTGGCAGAGATCTGGGGAAGTCCACTATCCACTCCAGTACCTCCGTGAACCATTCTTGGGCTGGCCAAAATGGGGCTATGAGGGTCAACTTCGTGCCCTTTGAAGCTACGAATTTCCTGAGTACTTCCCCCAGGATCTTGAACGGGGGAAAGGCATAGGCGTCTAGGCCCGACCAATCCAGGAGAAATGCGTCTATTGCAAAGGCTCTTGGATCCTCCACTAGAGAGCAAAAGATCTCTACTCTTTTGGAGAGGAACGTAGCAAACAGGTCTATGTGAGGCCTCCCCCACAGGGACCACAGATTTCGGCACACTTCTGTGTGTAGAGTCCACTCTGTGGGAAGGACCTGATTCCTCCTGCTTAGTCTGTCCGCTCTCACATTCCTTATCCCTTGCACAAATCTTGTGAGGAGAGTTATTCCTCTTTCCTCTGTCCAGGTTAACAGGTCCTTTGTTAGTTGATAGAGGGAGAAAGAATGAGTCCCTCCTTGCTTGCGTATGTAAGCCAGAGCCGTGGTGTTGTCCGAGTTTATCTGAATCATCCCGCCTCTGACTATCTCCTCGAAGAATCTTAAGGCCAGGTGTATGGCTACTAGCTCTTTGCAATTGATGTGCCAGGACACCTGTTCCTTTGTCCAGGTGCCTGACACCTCCCTTGCTCCTAGCGTCGCTCCCCATCCCGACTCCGAAGCGTCGGAAAATAACACTTGGCTGGGGTTCTGCAGGGCAAGTGACACGCCTTCGTTCTTCTGTAGAGGAAGGATCCACCACTTTAAGTGATTTTTTATCTCTTGTGGAATCGGGAAAGTGTCTGAGAGTTGTCCCGTCTTCCAACTCCACACCTCTTTCAGGAAAAACTGAAGAGGGCGAAGGTGAAGCCTCCCCAGAGAGAAGAACTTTTCTAGCGAGGACAGAGTCCCTAAAAGGCTCAGATAATCCCTCGCTGACTGCTCTCTCTCTCTAAGAAGTCGAGATTCTTGACAAACCTCGAGTGATTCTCTCTCGCGAAGGAAATACCCGAAAACCCCGAGAATCCATCTGAAACCCCAGATAGACCAAGTTCTGGCTGGGGATCAGTTGCAACTTCTCGAGGTTCACGAGTAATCCCAGAGATTCTACCATATTTCTTGTTATCAATAGGTCCTCCAAGCACTGATTCTCTGACTTGGCCCTGATCAGCCAGTCGTCTAAGTAGAGGGAGATGTTTATTCCCTCTAGGTGAAGCCATCTCGCTACATTCGCCATCAGGTTGGTGAAGACCTGTGGAGCTGTAGACAGGCCGAAACACAGAGCCCTGAACTGAAAAATCTTGCCTCCTATCATGAATCGAAGATATTTCTTTGACGAGTGGTGAACGGGAACGTGGAAATATGCATCTTGCAAGTCCAGAGAGACCATCCAATCTCCTGGACGAAGTGCTGACATTACTAAGGCGGACGTTTCCATACGGAACTTCTTTTTCTGAACAAAGCGGTTCAGAGCGCTTACGTCCAGTACTGGTCTCCACCCCCCCGATGCCTTTGGTACTAGAAATAGGCGATTGTAAAATCCCAGGGAGAGTGGATCCTGTACAAGTTCGATGGCCTCCTTTTCCCACATTTGCTCCACCATTTGAAGGAGAGTATTTCTCACTACAGGGTCTCTGTACCTCGCTGACAGTTCCCGAAGAGTAGAGGTTAGGGGAGGACTGTCTTCGAAGGGGATTACGTATCCTTTCTTTAGGACTGAAACTGACCAAGAGTCGGCTCCCCTTTTTGCCCAGGCTCCTGCAAAGTTCAGGAGTCTGGCGCCTACTGGTGCTTGGAGGATCATCAAGTCACTTTCCTTTCTTGAATGGCCTGAAGGAAGACCTTCCTCTCTTATCAGAGCTCTTCTTTCTGGAAGGGGGACGAGCCGTTGCACCTCCACGAAAGGGCTGCTGAGGAGGACGAGAGTCCTTTTTACTCATCGACACTACAGGGCGACTCTTCTTAGAAGTTTGCACAAGGAGGTCTTGTGTCGCCTTCTCAGTTAGCGAGCGAGATATATCTCTCACCAGCTGAGAAGGAAACAAATGGTCTGACAGAGGGGCGAATAATAACGCTGTCCTCTGGCTCGGAGAAACAGCTTTGGATAAAAGGGATCCATAAACTGATCTCTTTTTTAGAAGACCAGCTCCAAATAGGGAAGCAACTTCTCCCGAACCGTCTTGTACCGCCTTGTCCATGCAAGACAGGACGCTATGGAGAATTTCTGGGTTTTTAAGAAATTCCGGGTCCTTAGACTTATTAGCCAGAACTCCGAGAGACCAATCCAGAAAATTGAACACTTCTAAAGTGATGAAAAGTCCTTTAAGAAAGTGGTTCAATTCTGAAATGCTCCACGTAGATCTGACCGAGACTAAAGAGTGTCGTCTGGAGGCATCAACTAGATTAGCAAAGTCAGCGTCTGCCGATGCAGGAAGAGAAAGACCCATAGTCTCTCCTGTCCCGTACCAAATACCTCTCTTTCCAAGGAGTTTGGAAGGAGGCATGCAGAATACTGTTTTGCCCAACTCTTTCTTAGTGCCCATCCAAGAATCCAAAGATTGGAGGGCCTTTTTCATTGAAATCGCTGGTTTCATTTTTAGGAAGGCCGAGGATTTCACAGTAGTCGTACTAGAAAAGAGAGAACGAGGAGAAGGAGGAGCGGCTGGACTAAGAGAGTCTCCAAACTCTTGCAGTAACAAGGAGGCTAAAGTCTTGTAATTCGAGAGTCCCTCATTTGTAGGAAGCTCGTCAATTCAAGCCACAACATCATCCAACCCCGATCGCCGAAGAAGGAGAAAGTTTTCGTTTGGAGGAAGAGTCTTTCCAAGACCTCCTACGATCTGAAGGAGAGGAGCTTCTGTCTGGAGAAGAGTCATCGATTCCAGAAATGAGTCTATTCGGATCTTGCCTCATGGAAGAATTTCGACTCCTGCCTCCTGGCTCTTGACTTCTGACTCCTGCCTCCTGGCTCCTGACTCCTGATTCCTGCCTCCTGACTCCTGCCTCCTGCCTCCTGCCTCCTGCCTCCTGACTCATTGAATCCGGCTCCTGCCTCCGGGCCACTGCTCCTGCCTGGGTGACTCCTCACTCCGGCCTGGCTTGGCTCCTGCCTCCTTTACTCCTTCCATGGG
This sequence comes from Macrobrachium nipponense, assembly GCF_015104395.2. Classification (NCBI taxonomy): domain Eukaryota; kingdom Metazoa; phylum Arthropoda; class Malacostraca; order Decapoda; family Palaemonidae; genus Macrobrachium; species Macrobrachium nipponense. Next base: position 25,276,482 of record NC_061090.1, on the reverse strand, counting down.
TGACTCGGTCACTCCTGCTGGTGCAGACGCCTGATCGGCTCCTCGCAAACTGATAGGAGTCTTGCGCTTGGATGACTTCCTTACGTTTGGTTGACTCCTCGTTCTTGCTAGGAGCCTCACTTCTAGTAGGAGCGTCGATCCTGGCGCAGGTACCTCCACACGTCTGGAGGACCTCTTGATGGGAAGGGAAGTGTCTTTCCTTCGAGGAGGCTCCTTTGAAAGCACTCCTACCAAAGACGATAATCTTGTTCCTGCATGGAGACTAGAAATCTTTTAGTAACCTCCTCTTTATCCTCTTCGGGAGGAAGAGAAGGAGGAGGGGAGGAGTCCATGGGCTCCACCTCCTGACTCCTTCTAACTACGGGTGATAATATGGCTCTTTTTGCCCTCTTAATCTCCAAAATTTGAATTTCTGTCGGGGACGACGTAGTCTATAGCTAAGTATATATCTGGCAGGGAAGTTAACCCTCTTACGCCGGAGCCCTAAAAATCAAAACGTCTCCCATATGCCGGGCCTGGTTTGGAGTGAGCGCGGAAGTGGGAAAAAATAATTTTTTCAAAAAAATTACAGCGCGCGTACTTTTGAAGATTAAGAGTTCATTTTTGGCTCCTTTTTTTGTCATTGCCTGAAGTTTAGATAATGCAACCAGCAGAAATGAAAAATAATATCATTATCATATGTAAATAATGCGATATATGGTAGCGAAAAAAAAAAACAAAAAAAAAAAAATTCATACATAATTGTATTCAAATCACGCTGTGCAGAAAACGGTCAAAGCTAACCAGTTACTTTTTTTTTGCGTTGTATTGTACACTAAATTTCAATAATTTTGATATATAATACATTGTAAAAAACAATAAAAGCAACACCGGAAAAATATTAACACAAAATCATGTACGAATTCGTAACGCGCGGACGCAAAAAAATATTTTTTTCAAAAATTCACCGTAATTCTAAATAATGTTCTAGAGACTTCCAATTTGTTTCAAAATTAAGACAAATGATTGAATATTACGATACTGTAAGAGTTTTAGATTAGAATTGCAGATTTCGACCATTTCGGACGAGTTAAATTTGACCGAATGTCGAAATTTTAATTATATATATTTTTTCATATGCACATATTTCGAAGATGGGAAAAAGCTACAACCTTCAATTTTTTTTTATTGTATTCTTCATGAATTTGCGCCCACATTTTGATATATGAAACTCTATAAAAAGGCTAATATGAAAAGGAGCAAATATTAGGATAAGCCATGTACGTATTTTTCGGAGACTTGCGGCCGCGAATCGGCGCGCGGAGTGAATAAATATTTTCATTTTTTCAAAAAAATTCACCATAAATCACAATATTGTTTTTAGAGACTTCAAATTTGTTTCAAAATGAAGAAAAATTACGGAATATTTCTAGGCCGTAAGAGTTTTAGCTTACAATTGCGTTTTTTCAACTATTTCGGTAGAGTCAAATTTGAGCGAACGTGGTTTTTTTTCTATTTATCGTGATTTATATGCAAATATTTCGAAAAAAGAGAAAAGCTACAACCTTAAATCATTTTTAGTTGTATTCTACATGAAATTGCGCACATTTTCATATATAAAACTTTATGTAACAGCTAATTTTAAATGGTGCAAACATTTCGACAATTGCACAAAAAATTCTGATTTTTTCGGAAGAGTTACCGCGCGAACGTAATTTTTTTTTTTTCATAAATTCACCATAAATCGAAATATTGTGCTAGAGACTTCCAAGTAATTGCAAAATGAAGGTAAATTATTGAATATTACTAGAATATAAGAGTTTTAGCTTACAATTGCGATTTTTCGACCATTTCGGTAGAGTCAAAGCTGACCGAAAGTTGAAATTTTTTGTTTCACTTAACGTTATTTATATGAAAATATTTCAAACTGATAAAAGCTACAACCATGTGTTTTTTTTAGTTGTATTGTGCATGAAATTGCGCACATTTCCATATATAAAACTTTATGTAACGGCAAATTTAAAAGGGTGCAAACGTTAGGACAATCGCACGAAAAAATTTATCGGAAGAGTTATCGCACGAACGTAAGGAAAAAGTTTTTTCATAAATTCACCATAAATCGAAATATTGTGCTAGAGACGTCCAATTTGTTGCAAAATGAAGGCAAATGATTGAATATTACTATAATATAAGAATTTTAGCTTACAATTGCGTTTCTCGACCATTTCTGTAGAGTCAAAGTTGACCGAAGGTTGAAATTTTTGCACTTATCGTTATTTATATGAAAATATTTCAAAATTGATAAAAGCTACAATCATGAGTATTTTTTAGTTGTATTGTGCATGAAATTGCGCACATTTTCATATATAATACTTCATGTAAAGGATAATTTAAAATGGTGCAATAATTATGTCAAAGTGACGAAATAATTTCCGAGATGTGTCACTGATACTTTTTAGTGCGATAAGAAAGAAATTCGCGCTTGCGCGCCTGCGTAGCGATTGTAAACAAAACAACACCTTGATCCGTGAACTCCCAGCATCCCCCAAGGCGCGTGATACAAAAGTTTTCGGCTGGTAGGCCTATAAGTATTTTTCCGTCGCGAATTTTTAAAAAAACTTTTTTTGAGCCGACGTATGATACGTCCAATCGGCATAACGGGAGACATTTTGACTCGACGTTTAATACGTCCACAATCGGCGTAAGGGGTTAAATGTATAAAAAGTCCTGTTGATGACACCAACCAGTGAAGACGGCTTTAATCCCTGTTGTTTTACAGAGGACTGAAAACGCTAAACTGCTACTTCATTGCTGTTCGGTGAGAAGTCGGAGTTGCAATGAAAGCGGAGCGCTTTTCAGTAATGAAAACACAGGGAATGTACTGCCTGAAGAACCGCTTCTCATGGGCTGGATCAGGGAGGACATTTCTATACTTGGAAGTAGAGCTGGCAGGGCGGGGAACAGGCGAGGTCTTCCGTTATTCATTTACAATACAGGGTGAACAAAGAATAATTGCACACCTACGAATTACGAAATGTATTAGAAGACAAACTCAGATGTCTGAAGAAATCATTCTGTGTCATCGCAGCGGCAGGTGTAATGAAGCAGAAGACTAGGCTACAGACTTCTGTTACCCGAGTCTAGTGAGATATCTCTGTCTGAAAATTCTTGCAACGGCAAAGACGATGCAATAGAGATGGTCATACATTTATGCGAGAATTCCAACCAACCAGAGAATTAAGTCTGTGATTGCCGGGCAGAGATTCAATTCGGTAGTCAATCATCGCAGAGGACGAGAGACAATAGCCGACTGAACTATTTCGGAGAGCCAGATGGTACTGGGCTGTGGCAGGCTGGGCTGGCAGGCAGCCCGTACACCGCTAGTTCTCGTTCACTTGTCATCCTGAGTTGCCAAGTAATCCATTCCAAGAAGGAATGCGTTCGGCTAGGTCTAGAACCATTGAGCGCAAGAAAATACGCTCAAGCATTTGCATTTTAACCGCGACGGATTTCATTGAATGCAAATGCTGCTTGCAAGGCAGTCCCGAGTTGTAGTTCAATTAAGAAGAAACTATTCGTCTCGGTCACAACCCGTAGAGTTAACTACAGTATGTGCCTATGCCTCGGACAATTCAACTGCTAACAGAAGCATGTCGTGAGGGAAATATACGTAGTATATTTGTAGGTTCCTGTACATAGACCTCCAGCCTAAATTCTCTTCCATTCGAGGAACAAGAATAAGGACAGGAAGCCGACCTCCTTCATTCTCTAATGAAGAGAGCGAAGGTGAAGTTTTCCCAAAGGAAAACTTCTATGGTGATAACAGGATACTGAAGACGATTAGTTCAAGCCGAACTGGATGTTCCAACCCGTTCTTCTCTATCGCAGGGTTGGCTGCCTACTGAGGCGACGGACCGTCAGGTCCATCCAGGCTGAGCCCCTCCCGAGATATTCTTCCTTCAGCAGCAGTACTTCCTTCGAACGCTAGAAATTCCGGGAATTCGAGCATTCGGCGAGATTCCTGATTATCGTAGTAACAATAATCTGGGATTCTCGTCTCGCCCACTCTGGGCTGTGGTTTCGCCCAAGTGTTTGCCGATCGTAGAAGACCAAAACACTCGGAGGGTGCTAGAGACTGAAGAATTTTAAGCGGTCGGCGAAACCCCCCCGAATTTCATCAGACGATCATCGGGTGGTGGTCCTCCTGATTCCCATAGAAATCGAGGAATGGGCAAGATCCTTCCTCAACGACGGGGACTTACGTCCGGTAGGACCCGAAGGTCTCTCCAGGAACGCAATCCCCAACGTGGAATCCTACGGAGAACGCTCTGCAGGATCCTTCCCCTTCCCGTCGCAGCCATAGGAAGAGAGGGAATGGGGGAGAAAGATGGACGCTCTCGCTCGCCTTGCCAGCGGAACTAGCAGTCGGAGAAGCGAGTTACAACCTGCGGTGATGGCCGCTCTGAGTCTAGGAAAACGTTATTGTACGGAGAAAACGTTTTCCCAATGAGGGTTACGAAACTAGTACTGTAGGCGAAACGTCTGCTGCCACCGTGACCGTCGTCTGGGTGGGGCTGAGTGTGCACCAGACAGGAGAGAGCCGATACCATTGAAGTTCCCTTCGGTAATTCCCAAGTGTAAGCGTAGTTTTCGGATGAATACATGTCTCGTTACAGGATCAATATCACTCACATTAAATACATGTCTCATCCTCACATTAAATACATATCTCGTCCTCACGTTAAAGAGCGAAAGAATGTAAATAATATGTTGGCATACCTTTGCCACTGACTCTTAACACGAGCAGAGAGACGGCTATAAAGGCTATCACAAAAAGTGGGTTTGTATATTAACTGAAAAACAAGGACAAATCTTTATTTAATATTAATATCAAACACTGTATATACATATTTATTTAAAAAACAAAAATAAACCAAAAAGATCCCACCAGGAAAAAAGATCAACGACCAGTCAGCCAGAGCTCACAAACACACGTCTTCATCGGAAGACAGCCGAAAGCAAAGTGGAGTGTATACATCCAGGCAGGATAGCCTACCCGCCTGCCACACGGTAGTTACTGCGTAACCACCTTGTTCAAGATTTAACGGCCGTAACTGCAGCTATGCCGTTAGTAATTCCTTATGTAAAGGACCGAGGGTTTGTATATCGTGTAGGAACAAATCAGCCTTCTGCCATAGTTTTTTTTTTTCTCTTTTCTTTGTTGTGATCCCTCGTTCCTCCATTCAAGGAATATATTTTAGTGTTAGATTACTTTTCCAGGAGTGAACGAGTACTTTAGAACAAAATGACGACCTTATGCTAGAATCGTGAGAAAATAATTTTCATTTCCAGTCATGTAGTGATCATTTAAACTGGTGTCATGAAAGAAACGAATCAGAGTTCCTTTAATAATTTTATAAGCAAGCGAAAGCAAGGTTTCCCAATTCTCCACAACATGAAAAAGTTAAATTTTATTTTCTAGTTATTTGAGTAGAACTACGTATTCTAGTTAGGGGTATAAAATCTGACTCCCATTATAGCGATAGGAATAGACCACATGTATGCCGATAGACTAGAGAGAGAGAGAGAGAGAGAGAGAGAGAGAGAGAGAGAGAGAGAGAAATTTTAACCTTAGCTTCTTTTTATGTGCCATTGCATAAAGCATAAGAGGTATTTAGGGAGTAAAATTCAAAATGAAAATAAGTGCCATATTTCGTGAATTGCAAGCTTAAATGGACGAATCTCACGTTGTAAAGATATTTCGTTGTTTTCATTTCTTAACGTGAATCAACACGCTGTTCACTGTCCGAGCGCTCTCTCTCTCTCTCTCTCTCTCTCTCTCTCTCTCTCTCTCTCTCTCTCTCTCTCTCGTGGTCGCTTGCAGGTCTAAACAGGATAGAATTTAAATCCCTGGCCACGTGTCTACTCAAGCCCTGTCCATGGCCGTTTATTAACAAAAGAATAGATGAGTCAATAAGAAAAAAAAGAAAAAAAAAGAAAACTAAGTGCTAGCGTAAATTCTTAACGTTAGGATAAGAAAATCAAAGGTAAATGTTTTTTTTTTTTTTTGTGCAGAGAGGAATAATAAGGGCAAATACTTATTACACAAAGGGCACTTTCTCTACCGCTGCCTTGAAATTGATTCACCCCTTCTGTCTAGCCGACCCATGTACAGGCCTAATTCTCTGGGGATTTAAATTGCTGGAATTGGAAGGTCTTAGATTCGCGAGAGATAGCTAGAGTTAAAGGGGGTACATGTTAGGGGGTTGTGCGGAGGCGGTAGACTATGCAGCGGTGAGAGATTTTTATTCTGGTTCTTCCTCTTCCCTTAATGTATACGAGCTAGCATTTAAATACGAATTCTGAGCATAGCTAAGTTGAAAGGGTAAGATAGACCAGGGATTTGCATTGGTAAAAAAAAGGAAAAATAATTTTTATCCCCTTTTTGTCTTCGTCCTCGAGATGGTATATAAAAAAAAAAGGAGATTCCATATACATTTTGTATTACCAACTGCATGGGCCACATTTTAACAAGATGAGTGTTCCGTGAAATTCATGGCCAGATTCTTTTTTTTTTTTATTTACAAAGCCGTATTTGCGTTGAGTTTTCCGAGTTTATGAAATTCATTTGCTACCTCACGATTTTTCACATTGAGTGTTCCGTGAAATTTGGGGCCAGATTCTTTTTTTTTATTCACAAAGCTGTGTTCATGTTGTGATTTCCGCTTTTACGAATTTCTTTTGCTACTTCACGATTTTTCGCGTTGAGTGTTCCGTGAAATTTGTGGCCAGATTCTTTTTTTTTTTTAATTTACAAAGCCGTATTCACATTGAGTTTTCCGCATTTGCGAAATTCATTTGCTACTTCACGACTTTTTCCCGTTGAGTGTTCTGTGAAATTTGTGACCAGATTCTTTTTTTTTTTCTTATTTATAAAGCCGCGTTCGCGTTGAGACTTCCGCATTTAGGAAATTCATTTGCTATACCACGGCTTTTCACGTTGAGCCTTCCATGAATTCGTGACAAGGTTCTTTCTTTTACTTACAAACCCGTACTCGCAATGAGGTTTCCGCGTTTATGAAATTTATTGCCAAATCCATTATCGGTGTCGAGTTTTCCACCAAACTGTAAATTACAGAGATTTCACTGCATGAGTTTTCTGCATACCCCTGGCAACATCTGCAGTTTTGCAATTGCCTTCGATCCTATTATTCTCAGGCTAGACTACTAGCGTTCTACCGCCGAGATGATGGCCAGTAACGCAGCACTGGAGGAGGCCAGGGCCTTCACCGAAGCCGGAAGAGTCATGGGGCTGGAGGGGGCAAAACTGATCAATTGGGTGAATGATAAAATGAATGAAGCTGCAGAGAGCGCCTACCAGGCAGCCAAAAGGGAGAAGGAGAGAGAGGCACAAGAGAGGAGAGAAGCAGCTGAAAGAGCATTCCAAGCAGCTGAGAGGGAAGCACAAAAGAGAAGAGAAGCAGCTGAAAGAGCATTCCAAGAAGCCGAAAAGGAGAAAGAGAAGCCCAGGAGAGAAGAGAAGCTGCAGAAAGAGTCCATCAACTGCCTATGGCAGTCCAGAGTGCCACTCTGGCATCCCCGAGTCCCACGCCCCCTGTGCCCCCTCCTTCACACTCTCACCTCCACAGCATGGGCGCTCTCATTAGGACTTGGGACAATAACGAACCCGACACCTGGCTCGATCATGTCAAGCAAGTGTTCGAGAACTTCAATCCAACCCCTCAGGAAGTGGCCCTCCTCCTTGGCAAGCACCTCTCTGGCAAAGGGCGGACTGCATTCGAGGCCCTTCCCCTGAATGAGCGACAAGACCTCGCCCTCATCCAAGAGGCAATCCTTGGGGCTTATGAGTTAACCCCAGACCGGTGGAGGCAGAAATGGAGGACTATGCCCAAGGAGACTAACCAAACCTGGATAAAAGTGGGCAGCCAAGAAGACACCAGCACTCCATAGGTGGACGAAGGCCTCCAACACAACATCTGTTGAGGAGGTCTTAGAACTCTTCCAATTAGAGGACTTCCTTTCCTACGCTCCCCCTGATCTTGCCACCCACTTGGTGGACAAGGCCCCTAAAACTATTTTGGAGTGCTGTAAATGGGCAGATCCCTATGACACCCACCATCCACTGCAGAGTTTTTTAAAGAAGAAAATAAGCCCTGCTCTCCCTCTCACTCCTGCTGCCACCTCTCAGCCTACCCAGCTCCCCAATATTCCTCCATGGAAACCTGTTTGCGGGCGTTGCAATAAGCCAGGTCACACCACGGAGCAGTGCCTCTCAAAGGTGGATCCTCCTCAGCAAGCTGCTGCTACTCCTCAGAATGGACTACCCCATCATCCTAATAATAAGAATAACGGCCATTGGAACAGGAACAACAGGCCCAGGCCTGATGTTAGCAAGTTTCTGTGACTCATGCAAAGTGCATGGGCACACTGCTGCCTGGGCAAGATGCCCCAAGAAAGCTCCTGTTTCTGCCATCGCTATGGCTATGACGAATCCTTCAGCTCTAGGCCCTCCTGATCAGGGCCCCATATTTGTCACATCTCCCAGAGGTCGCTATCCTGCCCACCAAGTACGAGCTTTCGACAACACTGGTGCGCAGGTATCCATCATTCGAGAGGATAAAATTCCTTACGGAGCTCAGTTGATAGACACCAATTCATTACAATAGAGAGCCTCAACCACGTCAAGATGTTCTTTCCTACCATCCAGTTGAGAGTCACACGACCTCACCGTTCTAAGATATGTACCATGGCAGTAGCAACCTATATACCAGGAGGTTATGACATCCTGCTAGGACAAGATTTTAAGTCTCCTCCTACCTTTGTATCGTATCAGGGCCTACGCTTTCACATAGCTCCAGACCCGTTCCATGGGCCTGCAAGAACTACCTCTGCACAGCCAGTGCTACTCCGTCCCTCATGGATGTTGAGCCACGTTCGAGTCCTTCCACTAAGCCAGGAATGGCCTCAGTGCCAGTGCCAAGGCAAGAGTCAAGTCTCCCTCCTGGAGCTCTAAGTCCCAGTCGCTTTCCCTCCACTGGCTTGGCCCCACTACCCATGCCGGCAGTCGAGGAAGAACCAATTCCAATAGGAATCCTCCAGGACACCCATGAGCATAGTGGACACTCCACCAATGGTGCGGCCTTGCTAACCGCCCCAGAGTCGGTCCTCCCAATGGGTAAGCCCCTCCCGAATACCATTACCTCATCCAATCCCTCTCTGTCAGCAGCTAACCAGTCCCGGAGTAATGACTCTGCCGAATCCTATTTGGCCGAAGAACTCAGGGAACCGAACCACGCAGCATTAGGCATGGGGACGAGTGCCAAGGCCCCAGTTGTCACAGCAGCCGGAGCCGATGCCCCTGCGGAATCTTCAGAGGGCTTGAATCATTCAAGGCCAATGGCATTGTCAAACCGACCTCGGAGAGGTCAAAGGAAGAAGGGAAAAGGGCGTCGAGGTTTTCAGAAACCTTACGAGAGCCAATAGTCTCTCGGCACTAGTACCTGGCACAGTGCCACCCTCTTATAGAGAATTCAGACCCTCTCCATCCAGAGGAGAGTGCCAGATTCTGTTACTTTTACTTCCCTCTTGTCCTTTTGTAACTTTCTATTTTTTTTTTTTTTACTGTCTATACCTTCTTTCCAAAGTTTCCTTTCTTCTTCTTCTTTACTGCCTTTAAGCATTTATTGTATATTGTATGCTCCGCTTAGGCAGAACCACACCCGCCAGCTATTCTGGCTTTATATAAATTAGCACTTCATTATGAACTACTATCATAAAAGTGCCAGAATTTTTCGTTTCTTTGTTGTGATCCCTCGTTCCTCCATTCAAGGCCAATTTTTTTTTTTTTTTTTCAGATTACATTTTCCAGGAGTGAACGAGCAGTTCAGAACAATATATATAATATTACAATAGAGTATACAGACATTCAGCTTCAAAATGGTGTGAGTATCCGAACTTAATGAACACAAACTTACTGAGTGCTTGAATGTACGACCCTTTGTATATCAGTTTTCATTTTCACTATGCAACATTGATCAACATCTCCACATTTCCTTAAAATAACACGAGGGGAAAAAATGTTGGTTGAAAGGACAATCCTCCAGACTTTACTAATATCCAATATTCTACATAGTACAAATAGAAATTAAAGAAAACTAATATAATTAAGGAAAAATCAGTACGTATTTGTGTTAACTATTTGTATTACAACCTTTCAACCAATGTTACATAGTTTATCTTCAAAACGATGCGACAGGAATCATACATAGAAAACCAGGATAGCTACTTGCTTTCATAGAAAACGTAAAATCAAGTTTTTAAAAGCAAACTAAAATGGTAAATGATGACGCCACTAAGTACACATCGTCGATAAACGTTAGCGGGATGAACAGTGATATTAAAAGGCAGAACGCCTATTACTATCACTATACTCTTTACTGCAACCCTATAAGTAGTCACTGTATAATATCATCATGGGCCGGTCTTACAATTTTCAGTCAACATACCTGGAATCGAATGTTAGTGTCATGGTCAAAAGAATTCCATCTGCCCAGCAGTTTCTGCGTATCATACCTGAAATAAGAAGCGGACACAGATTTTAAATTCACATTATTTTCCTAATCTCTTATGATTGGGTCTTAAATTTCTCAAAATCAGTGTGGAAATTACCGTTGGTAGCTACTATTCTGACAAATAGCCTTACCAAAATCATTCGGGCCTTAGTTTCCATGCAAGGGTAAAACATTAGTAAAAAGTAAATGGATAAGTGTAAATTGGCACAAAAAGGAAAACTTATGAGTAAATGTAAGTTGACATAGTAAGGAAAACTTTGAAATACTAATTCTTAACAACATGATCTTCAGATCACAATGCCATAACTAGTAGGTACTGACGTGTACGAGCATTTTTCACGTTTATTCAAGATTTTCGTCTACCCTCATTGATTTGAGTTCCAAAGCCGACAAAAAGCCGTATATTCTACTTAGAATGCTCAGTATTGAGCAATCGCTAACTTTAAGGACACTTTTAAAAAAAATTATAAGAATCAACAATTACTAATCGAGTATATAACAATTGCGAGACAGATGCTGATTACGTGTATGTAGCAGTGAATGTATTGATGATGAAGTACATGTAAATAGGAATTTCATACATTAAAATACCACGATCTAGTAGCAGCCAGTACATTAATAGTAATACCAACAGGTAAACTATATAAATACTACCTGTACGCATTGCCATATATCACTTTAAACTTCACAGTCATTCAAAAGTTTAATGTGTCATATATGCACAATTTATGCCCAATAACAATATTGAATGAATACCCTTATAAAAAAAATTTCCTGTCATTGCTAAAGTGTTTGTATATTATATATATGATCACGCATAGACTTCCATCATATTATTATTTTAAAAGGTGTAATTCGAATGAAATGTTATCAGTTGAGTCTCTGGGCTAAGGCCTCAAGCACTGTGGAAGTACCTAGGATCCCCTTCTTGTGAGGGTCCTGGGTTCGATCCCGATGCGAGGGAGATATTCATTCATATAATTGATTACAATACTGTTAACAGCAAATTCAACGATTCTGAGAGAGAGAGAGAGAGAGAGAGAGAGAGAGAGAGAGAGAGAGAGAGAGAGAGAGAGAGAGAGAGAGAGAGATCAAAATAAAATAATCACACTCACTATGGAAATGATAAAGAAATTGTCACAAACTCAAACAAAAAACACACACACACACACACACACACACACACACACACACACACACACACATATATATATATATATATATAGATATATATATATATATATATATATATATATATATATATACATATATATAGATATAATCTTCATAACACGAAGATGAGATATGTCAATATCATCCACAGGAGAAAAGAGAATAAAAGACTCTAGTAGCTCGATAATTTCGCCTTCCACCAGGCCTCTTCAAGAGCTTTATTTTAACTAAACAGAATGAGCATTACAAAAATTCATAAACACTTTCCCACTGGAAAAAAAAACATAAAATTAACATAATTGTCAAAGTAAAAACTAGGTTGTTTAAATCATAAACAAATGGTCAAATCAGCAATTCAAACAGGTTAAAAGAGAGAACTATTCAACGATTTGGTGAATGGTCATTTAAACTTTTCTCTGAATTTGTACTGTTGGGAAACAATATGAAGGAATAAAGGGTCCAATTTATATATGCCCTGACTTATAATAAAGTTATTTTGTTTGGTAAAACATATGCAAGCTGCTTCTAACAAATTTCTTGCAATCATATCTTTTTCTTTGAATAATGTCTGTTTTGTTCCCAAGGATAGGACAGCCACAATTTTGTACATGTAAGTTCACAGCACTGTTTGGAGAATTTGTTTTTACACAATATCGATGCTGGGAAATTCTCTTATCGATATCTTTTCCTGTAGAGTTTGCCACATTCACAAGGTATTTTGTAAACCACGCCTTCTTGTTTGGGGCTGTTGCAAATACCCGTCTTTCCTGCTGTGTTGGAGAAAGAAAATATTACTTTAAAGTTTATTAATCTCAAAGGATAAACAATATCACTGAAATAAGGGTGGAATGGGAGAACCAGAGTACTACTCATATCGTATTCCTTTTTGGTGTTTGTTCTATAATAAGTTTGTTTAGTTAAGAATAAACATTCCTCTATTTCCCTGATCGAAAAGTTGTTTTTCATGCCAATTCTTTATAACAAAACAGAGACATTATTCAAAGAAAAAGATATGATTGCAAGAAATTTGTTACAAGCATCTTACATATGTTTTACCAAACAAAATAACTTTAATATAAGTCAGGGCATATATAAATTGGACCCTTTATTCCTTCATATTGTTTCCCAACAGTACAAATTCAGAGAAAAGTTTAAATGACCATTCACCAAATCGTTGAATAGTTCTCTCTTTTAACCTGTTTGAATTGCTGATTTGACCAATTGTTTATGAATTAAACAACCTAATTTTTACTTAGACAATTATGTTAATTTTATGTTTTTTTTTCAGTGGGAAAGTGTTTATGAATTTTTGTAATGCTCATCTGTTTAGTTAAAATAAAGCTCTTGAAGAGGCCTGGTGGAAGGTGAAATTATCGAGCTACTAGTCTTTTATTCTCTTTTCTCCTATGGACGATATTGACATATATTAATATATATATATATATATATATATATATATAATATAATATATATATATATATTCTTATCAAACATTTCTGTATATTTATGTAAATATATATATATATATATATTATATATATATATATATATATATATATATATATATATATGTGTGTGTGTGTGTGTGTGTGTGTGTGTGTGTGTAATAAAGACATTTGCTTGAGAGAGAGAGAGAGAGAGAGAGAGAGAGAGAGAGAGAGAGAGAGAGAGAGAGAGAGAGAGTCCACTATGAAGCACCACCTTTCTAAAAGTTGGAGTGTACTGTCGTCCTCGAGTGGGGAGACGAATCTGTGCCCCAGCATTCTGTCGTCTCTTAATCATCTGACAACCACTCGAGGGTGGATCGGTGAAGTGGAGACGAAAAACAAAAAAAAGTGCGTGAAAAAGATACGACCTCCTTTTTCTAACCTAATTTCTTTTATTGCTTTCTTTTTATCTGTTTTTATATTCCGCAATCCACGCTATACAAGAGGTCGGTGTTTTGCAAAAGGGATGAAAATTTTGGAGGAGCACTTTTTTTTTATTATGACCTCTCTCTCTCTTTCTCTCTCAGCAAGGCCAAGCGCTGGGTCCTATGAGGTCATTCCGTACTGAAACGGAAACTCAGAACTGAAGGTTTGAAAGGTGTCACAGGAGGAAAACCTCGCAGTTCCATTAGGAAACAATTGGTGGGTGGGGGAGGAGTGGAAAGTAAGATGGAAGGAAGAACATGAACGGAGGTACAGTAAAATTAATGTAAGGGGGTTGCGGCTAGGAGACGAAGGGACGCTGCAAAGAACATTAAGTAATGCCTACATTGCACCGCATGAGGTGTATGGACGGCACTACTCCCTGGAGCAGGGTTTCCCAACCTGGGGTACATGTAACCCCCAGTACTGCGCAATACATGACGTAATCTGCATTGAGATTGGGCAATGTCGTGTGTTTTTTTTTTTTTCTATTTCTATTTCCTCATTTTAGTAAGCAAAGCTTTTACTTAAATCATATCAAGACTAGAGTGAATACCAATTACTTTTCCTGTAATCTGTACCAGTACCGAGCCTGAAAAGATGTTTTGCATCATAATACTTCAATTATGAATCAAGTGATGCTCGTGAGCTTAGATTATTAATTTCATGTATAATAATAAAAAAAATATTATATGATACATCAAAGTATTTCGTTAATTACCTATTTATTATACTGACGTTATTACCATTGATATTCTCAAGCAGTCTACACAAACAGATTTCATAATAAAATTATATCAATATCAATTTCATTGTTTTTTTTTTTCTTTTGGGGGGGAAGGTACACAGGAATCAATAAAAATGCCCAAGGGTACAGAAGCACAAAAAGGTTGGGAACACTTGCCCTAGAGGGACATTCTCTTAGAGTGGCGTTTGCGGTTCTTTGGTTTAAAATTCCCTACTAGATCATCTTCCTTCACCTACTGTGGAGCTCCACAGCTCGTAAATCGTAATTGCTTTTTGCAACATTCAAAGGTAAAAAAAATTAGTTTCAATGACAAAAAGAAAAGGAACTTCCATACAATCTCACGCAGGCGAGGCCATCACGCATGGCATGCGCCTCGTGGTGATAAGGACATGACTAATCTACTAAGTATCTGAAAAACCTGGAAAGCGGAGCCAGTAATCAAAATGAGACGCCAGAAGAAAAATGGGAAAATGGAGAGCGAGACGAGTGGCAATATGAACTAAGGTTTCTAGGGTTATTTTTTTTTTAAGTCGGAAAAGACATTTTATGATGTAGAAAAGAATAACCATGAGTTGACAACGACTCTACTGCAGGTATTCCTGTCGAATTCAGGTTCTGTGCTTAGAATCGATATAAACCCACGTAAACCAGGAGAGCTACAAGGTAAGTTTGTAACATTAGGTTTCTTCTACTTAGGAACTGCATGACAAAAATACCACTACACATACAATTCACTACACCTTGGGAATAACTGGCACACTGGCTAGGATACACATATCGATTATAATTCCCCCTGGGTGTATGCTATTTTATTCTCAAGGAATAGAAAATTGGCAGGTGATATTTATCTATCAATCTATCTAACACACACACACACACACACACACACACACACACACATATATATATATATATATATATATATATATATATATATATATATATATATATATATATAAATCTTAAACCCACAAAGACTGTTTAAAATCCAACTCACTATATACCTTGGAAATAGCTTACAACCAAGGCGAATCACGAATGGTAGGGGTTTCATTCCCGGCAGGATTCGAACCTTTGCCTGATTTAGGAACAGCGATAAACTATCCCTAAAGTAAAGTGAATTGGATATAAAACGATATTTGTGATTTAGTATCTGTGAGCATAAGTCACGTATTTGGCCAAAAATATATATATACATATATATCTTCTTCTTCTTCCCAGCTTTAACCCCTTTTTATACATACACACACAAATATTAAGCTACAAATATCGTTTAATATCCAATTCACTCTATTTCAGGAATATCAGTACCTGGGAGACTCGAACGTCCGACAGTGCGTATCAACGGCTTCCAGTCGACGGTGTTGTGGGTGTGTGTATGCGTTGTGGTGGTGGTGGTGGGGGGGAGGGGGGGTTAGTGTTACGTTATAAATATACTTCTCCAATACATGAAAAGACCCGGAACCACTAAAAATCCCCTTTGCACCCAGAAAGAGAGAAAGGAAAAAAGAAAATATTTGCACTAAACAAATACGGCTCGCTGAATAAGTACACCTCAAAAATGCGACCTGCACGTTAATGCCCTCCCTTTCTGGCTCCTGCTCAGAATAAATAGAAGGCTCCGTGGCAGGTGGGCAAAAGAGGAAAAATGCCGTTTTAGCTAGTGTTTCAGTGGCATTCAGGCCAGTTTTTTCCAAATTATTACTGACGGTTGAGAGCAGTTGCAGTCTTTAAATTGTTTATCTGCTTATTCGTTAGAAAATTTGAAGACAAGGTAATTATTTAATGGATACATCAACGGCAATCACGCCAACTATATGTGTATGTATGTATGTATGATATATATGTATGTATGTATATATATATATATATATATATATATATATATATATATATATATATATATATATATATATATGTGTGTGTGTGTGTGTGTGTGTATACATACATAATATTATATATATATATATATATATATATATATATATATATATATATAATATAATTATGTATGTATGTCTTCTGTGTGTGTATAACCTGATCAGCTTCGACTTTGGTATTTCTTGGATGGAGTAGTCAAGAAAAAGTGAGTCAAAGAGTCATGTAACGGAAGTATACGGGCTTTTAAGGAAGGAGGCGTACACAAATCTTAGGTAGCATAAGTTGTTCTGCAGGGGAGCAAATGCAGTGACGAAGGTTACTGGAAAAATGGATTACCGAGTATTATTATTATTATTATTCAGAAAATTAAACATATCCATTTAGAACAAGCCCACAGGGACCACTGACTTGGAATTCAAGATTCCAAAGAATCCGGGTTCATTAGGATGAACTAAGGAGGTAACAGGAAATGCAGAAAATCTCATTGATTAAAGTATAACAAATGGAGAGATGCTGTCTGAAGCGAAGGGAGTCTTGGCCTGACGCAGCGAACACCTTGAAGATTTACAAATTGGAAGATAACAGACAGGCACAGTTGAATGATGCAGGAAAAGAGGTGATTGCTGGGACCTCCAAATGGCGATGAAGAGGTTCACGGATCAGGGAGAGAGAGAGAGAGGAGAGAGAGAGAGAGAGAGAGAGAGAGAGAGAGAGAGAGAGAGAGGTCCGGAATGTACTAATTATGGGGAACAATGATTCACACCAAATTGGTTTTGGAAGAACTACCCTCTGCTGAAGAAAATGTGCATTGGAACCTTTGCTTCACCTGATGGGACTGATCAATAGAATTACCTCTTCCAGGAAATGAGGACTCCAGAAACTAAGTAAGGTCTAGGATCTGACAATCATTGAATCTACCTCTAGACAAGAGTTCCCCGTCGGGGGATAGTGACGCCAGTGCCACCTCGCGTGGTGCGCTATAGGTATATATATATATATATATATATATATATATATATATATATATATATGGTAAATATATATATATATATATATATATATATATATATAAATATATATATATATATATATATATATATATATATATATATATATATATATATAATGTAGTGAAAATGACAACTTCGCAGTACAAACTATATATATATATATATATATATATTGCCAAATCAAAGTATATGGCACTGCACACTCAACCTACTTTCGCTTTCACCTACGCCAACCAAAAATGGATAACCTTGATGAATAATTTTTATCCACCGCCATGTTTACCGAGAAAGGCGCTTATTAGTGCGAGGGCTCAGACGCAAAAATGAAAACATGTTTTTGGTCATTCCGTGTCAACACAAACAAACAAACGAGGGCGCCCTCATAACGCAGATTCCGCGACCTTGTTTACCCGGGGAAGGTTAATCGCAACCCTATCACCTGAACCATCCATCCATCCGGCTGTTGCAGTTACGAAACTTCTGCGGAGCCCTTGATGGATGGATGGATGGATGCGTGTTAGCCAAAGCATCCCAATTAAAGCGATTTTTCCCTACGCCCGATGATTTGTTCCCGCCTTTTTGAGACCATGCCGCTTCTTTTCGGCGGGTGGGCGCGTTCGATCACGGCGTCATCGGCGACGATTCATTAATAATATTCGCCAAAAACGGTGAAAGCTGACTGTGAATAGCTTGGGTCGGACATTTTTCTTTTCCCGTCTCTGGGCAATAGACGACACAGGTCATTACGGCTGCATCATTTTATCTTGCTCGGCGCGCAACGCTGGGTATTCACAGTTTGTTCAAGTGACACCAAGAGAGAAACAACTAAAACAAGAGACAAAGTCGGTCAAGTGACACCAAGAGATATATAATAAGAAAAAATAAGAGACGAAAGTCGGTCAAGTGGCACCAAGAGAGATATAAAAAAAAATAAGAGACGAAAGTCGGTCAAGTGACACCAAGAGAGATATAAAAAAATAAGAGACAAAGTCGGTCAAGTGACACCAAGAGAGATATAAAAAAATAAGAGACGAAAGTCGGTCAAGTGACACCGAGAGAGAGATATAAAAAAAAATAAGAGACGAAAGTCGGTCAAGTGATACAAAGAGAGATATAAAAAAAAATAACGAGGCACAAAAGATCGGTCAATTGACAACCAAGAGAGAGATAGACAAAAAAAAATAAGAGACGGAAAGTTCGAGGTTAAGTGACAACAAGAGAGATTATAAAAAAAAATAAGAGACGAAAGTCGGTCAAGTGACACCAAGAGAGATATAGAAAAAAAATAAGAGACAAAGTCGGTCAAGTGACACCAAGAGAGATAAAAAAAAAAAATAAAGAGACAAAGTCGGTCAAGTGACACTTAAGAGACAAATAAAAACGAAAATAAGGGACGTCTTAAAAGTCGGCTTTGAGGTAAAACACTGATATAATTTTGCGAACTTGTTTGCTTTCATGAAATCGTGCACACTCGAACGAATACACACAACCATACACACACACTCACAAAAGTGCAGTTTATTCACTGAAATTCCTGATATCCTCGTATCTTTGAACCAGTTCCCATGCCGCTAACAGAATCCTCCATAGATGCAAGTCTTACGACTCGATTCCCAATAATTCCACTTTGCCCTCGTTCACCCCAAGCCCTCACTCAACTGGATACCTGGTGATTATGCGATGATGCGGGATGACATCCAGTGCCTCTGGAGATGGTCCCGTGGGTAACAACCTCATCCCAAAAAGCCTAGCTGACAACCAGAAGGTTCATACACTCTGGAGTCATTGTTTCTGAAGGTGAAAGGTAAGCTCGTTCTCTCTCTCTCTCTCTATATATATATATATATATATATATATATATATATATATATATATATATATATATATATATATATATAGAGAGAGAGAGATAGGAAGAGAGAGAGAGAGAGAGAGAGAGTGAGAGAGAGAGAGAGAGAGAGAGAGATACGAGCTAATATAATATATATATATATATATATATATATATATATATATATATATATATATATAGAGAGAGAGAGAGAGAGAGAGAGAGAGAGAGAGAGAGAGAGAGAGATAGGAGAGAGATATATATATATTATATAAGAAGACATTCAAATCCAGGAACGTCAGTGAAGATTTTACCTACCCCACCACCCCGCGAGGAGTGGGGTAAGCTTCACTGACGTTCCTGGATTTGAATGTCTTCTTGGGTTCGCGCCCAGGACCAGGCAAATCTATTATCGAGAAAAAATTCCCCTTCGGTTAAGCATATATGAAAATTTATTAATTCCGAGGTAGAGCGAATTAGATATTAAAGGACATTGTAGCGATGTATGTATAGAAATCAGGTAATGTGATATGACATATATTATATATATATATATATATATATATATATATATATATATATATATATAATACATATATATATACATATATATATACGTGATATATAAAATTTTAAAATTTATATATATTATATATATATATATTATATTATATATATATATATAAAATATATAATATACGTTATATTATATATCTAATCTAATATATATATATATATAACTAATAATATATATGTAGGTATGGTAAATGTATGTATATATATAATATATAGGACATATATCATATACATTATATATATATATATATATATATAGATATATATATATATATATATATATATATATATATATATATATATATATATATATGTATATATATATATGTATGTATGTATATATAACTATTATATATATATATTATATATATATATATATATATATATATATTATATATGAGCTGTATGAAATGAGGATACAAAGCCTGACAATTGGGGACTGGAGGACACAGCAAAGGTACCAAAGAAGGACGAGGAAGAAGAAACAGCACGAGATAGATAAATGGCTGCGTGAAAGCAGCACCTCTGCCTGATTAAATTCCCATAATAAATGCTGGATGGCTTTTTCAGTTAATTCAACCACAGCCGCGCGGAATTCTGGGAAATATACATGATGGTGGAGTCTTGATCTCAAAAGGTTCTTAATCACTTTACATGAAAAGGACTTGAAGGAAACTTGAATTCACTCGTTATTCCCAAAGGGAAAGCCGTCCAAACAAAGGAACCCTGTTATGTCACTGACCGAGTTAATGAAATGGGATGGGGACGAGACAAAGTTTTTGTTTCGGAGTCAGGGAATAAACAAAACTATGGTAAGGCTTCATTGATTTCTTGACTAGCGCTGCAACACTTTAAAGAAGAAGAAGAAGACGAAGAAGAAGAAGAAGAAGGAGAGGGCTAGAGGAGGAAATAGCAAAATAAATAAACTGTAAACTCTCTTCCTTAGACAACTGCCACTTTCATCGGATTGGTTAGAAAATAAGCCATTATTAACAAGGGGGAACTATAATGCTGCAGTTTGAGAGCTTATTAACTCAATCTCGGTGTCACAAGCTTGGATATAAGAGGAGGACTGAACCTCGGGGGGAAAAAATTTATTAAAACAAGCAATAATCTTTAGCAGCCGGGCGCTAAATGCGGCCCAACGATCAACAGCACAGTGAGATACGAATAAGTACAAACCACTCTCGTATTCTCTTAAATCGTCCCTTTCGCTGAGTCTGTCATATTTAGACCACTGCTCCACTCAACCTGATTAACTGATACGATGTATTCATTTGGGTAGAAAATATCTAAACCACAAAATCAGAGCACAGAATGCTGATGCTACTTGATTCCCTCAACGCAGTACATTTTAAATTCTTTGATCAATCGTACGTACACGAGACCCGGTGGTCCGAAGTTCGATTCTCGGCCCGGCCAACGCGGAAAGAGAAATTTATTTCTGGTGATAGAAATTCATTTCTCGATATAATGTGGTTCGGATCCCACAATAAGCTGTAAGTCCCGCCGCTAGGTAACTAATTGGTTCCTGGCCACGTATAAATATCTAATCAGCTCAGTGGTCTGGTAAAACTAAGATATACTTAACGTACACGAGTCGAAAAGGCAACCATAAGTGCTCCTGTTTATCGACGTCATTTCCGTCCCATCTCGACAGAGGACAGCCAGTGTGGAAATTGTGGAAAGGAGTAAGAGCTTCTGTGGACCACCGGGCTCTTCAAACCAATAAATAGGAATAGGAACATAAGATTTAGGCCAAAGGCCAGACGCTGGGACCTAAGAGGTCATTCTGCACTGAAAATAAAATTGAGAATATAGGAGGTCTGAAAGGTGTAACAGGAAGCAAACCTGCACTATGAAACAAATGTTGGCAGAGGGTCGAAAGAAAGATGGAGGAAAAAGAATTTTGAACAGAGACAAAGTAAAAGAAACAAAAGGGGTTGCAGTTAAGTGTTTAGACTCAGAGCCTCTCTCTCTCTCTCTCTCTCTCTGTCAAGTGACTGTAAGAGTTTAGATTCAGTCTCTCTCTCTCTGTCAAGTGACGGTAAGTGTTTAGATTCAGTCTCTCTCTCTCTCTCTGTCAAGTGACGGTGTTTTAAGTGCCTCCCAGCAAAGGGGGAGGGGGGGGGGGTGGGGGGGGGGGGGGGGGGGGGTTCTGATTACTGGGGTCACAGCAGGGACGTGGAGTTCCATTTTATTTCAAAATGATACATTTACATGCGTTTGTAAACACACATATATCAGTATGTGTGTGTACACACACACACACACATACATACATATACATATATACACACACACCACACACACACACACACACATATATATATATATATATATATATATATATATATATATATATATATACATCATGGATTATATTTAGTTAGCACAAAATCGAATATGAAAAAAGTTCACAATGCTTATTATCTATTTCTACTTCTGTATGTGACAATGAACGTATCGTCAATTTCGTTCAAGAGAATTCCTTTAAAAAGCCTGAAAAACGGAGAGAATTTATATAATATTATATATATATATATAGGTAATATATATATAATAATATATTAAATATATTAAATATAAAATATATAATATTTAATTTATATATATAGATATATATATATATATCTATATATTATATAATATAATATAATATATAAATAATACATATACAATTATAATATTAATATTAATAATATAAATAATATATATTTATATAATATATATATATTATTAATTTATATATATCTATTACCATACATTTTATATATATATAATAATTATATATATATAATATATATAGTATAATATATATAAATATAGATATATATATAATACCTTATATATCTATATATATTAAATATATATATATATATATATATATATATAAATATATATATATATATTAGACTATTTTATATAAAATATATTACATACATATATATATATATAATATATATAATATATATATATATATAGATATATATATATATTTACTATATTATATATACGTTATATAATATATTATAATATATATATACTAATATATATAATATATATATCTATAATAATCTATAATTAGTATATGACCATATATATCTCTCTATATAATATATATATATATCTCTATATATAATTATATATATATATAATTATTATATATTTATATTATTTTATCTCTATATATATATATATATTTATATATATATATATATATACAACATATACAATTATATATTTAATATGGCTATATAATATATATATACTATATATTTCGTACGTATTATATATAATATAATATATAACGAATAGCAATGTATCAAATAATATTAATATAATATATATATACAAATATATAATATCTCTATATATATATATATAATATATATAATAATCTACTATTATCTATATAATATGATATATATATATTATATATTCATATATATATCATATATAGATCATAATATATATATATAATATAATATATATAATATAATATATATATTATATATATATATATATTATATTATATATATATTGTGTATGCATGTACATACCCCAGTCATAAATTCAAATACAGCACAGAAACGCTGCATTTTGATCAGCTTGAGCCTTCAAGGCTTTCATACATGTAACCAACAATGACTGTTCCATCAAGTCCTCACTAAATTCAATTGCAGGATTAAGCTGCAGCGTGAGATGATACTCGTCAAGTCGTAATATTTCTGTAACAATATTTGATTTCATTATGCTATGATCAAGTTTCCCTGGATTACTTCGTATTGCAGGCTATGTTCTGACCGATACAAGTGATTGTGGTGGGGAGCTGATTCCTGAAAACTGCCAACAGGGACCTTAGTATTTGTAACGCCAGAAAACATCCAATAGTTAATTAAGTAATTGGAGTCCTAAAATCAACATTTTGACTTCCCTCTAGTTTCTTTGGTAGAATTATCACCAAAATCTAATTGCCTGGAGTTCTCCTTCCCTACACAAACTCTCATAATTGGACTAATCCCAATTTTAACTTTAACCGAGTCCGGATAAAAAGATCTTTTCTCTGGATGTGTATTTGTGAAGGGAATTTTCTTCCTCTTCGGAAGGATTTCCCTTTTGGAGATGAATTAACAGAGAAAGCCGCCTCCCCTTTACTATGTAAATTTAATTAAGCTCAGAAGCTTTCAGGCAACCTGTCTTTCTACAACTGGACGGAAATTTTGTTGCTCCTTTGCTACAAGGGTTATTTGTCGTAAGAGGTGAATGTGAACTTGGCCCTTGGAGTTACTTCCATTTTATAGGATTTAGGTCTCTCTTTCACTAAAATATATGTAATTTCATTCATTCGGTTAAATAATGAAGAAATATGTAGTTACACTAATAAAGTAGTGAAAAATATTTGACGAAAGAAATGATATTGTAATGATACAATTAAGTTTGTTCATACTTACCTGGCAGATATATATAATTAAGTACCCGCCCACCTCCCCTCAGGAGACAGTGGAAATAAAAATTATGAATAGAAAATGGGAATGATTCCTGATACCCGCCTCCCAGCGGCGGGAATGGGTACTAACCACCTGACTCCCACTACGTGTGTCGTAAGTTTTAAATTCTGTCGGTGTCGGAAATTATCAGCTATATATATATCTGCCAGGTAAGTATGAACAAACTTAATTGTATCATTACAATATCATTTTGTTCATGCAACTTACCTGTCAGATATATATATAGCTGAATCCCACCTTTGGTGGTGGGAGAGACAGAATAGAGGATTTAGGAAACACATATGTGCAGATAATTGATATCTTGATTCCTTACCTGTTAGCATAGCTGGCTTCGTGATTACTGCCACGTAAGTCTGCTTGTGCTACTAGAGTTGCCAGCGAGGTAGAGACCTATATAGCTGGTGCACTCCAGATGATCTGTCAACAGGGGCGAGACCACGACGTGACTAGACCATGGACCATAGTAATGAGGGCAACGAGACAAAAATACCACCACCTGGCTTAGTTTACCAAAGGTATCCCACTTAACTAAGCTAATGGAAGGGAGACCCGCCCCAGGCGGTCACCCCACAACCATAAACACAAATTAAAAAACCCCCTAATCCCTAAAGGATAGGATGAGTGTTACCTCCTGCCCCCAAAACAAAACAGTGTCTGCAGCAATGTATGGTCCGAGGGAGAAGCAATTTTCGTATGTCACTTTCACCTCCCGCAGGTAGTGTGAAGCGAACACCGAATTGCTTCTCCAAAATGTGGCATTCAAAATATCTTTGAGAGCCATATTTTTGTGAAAGGCTACCGAAGTAGCAATAGCTCTCACTTCGTGAGCTTTTACTTTCAGAAGCTTTAAATCACTGTCACTACACTTATTATGCGCTTCTTGAATCGTATTCCTGATGAAGAACGCCAGTGCGTTTTTTCGACATAGGAAAATCAGGTTTCCTCACTGAACACCACAAATTGTCCGATGAACCTCTGCAAGCTTTAGTTCTCTGCAGATAGAACTTTAGAGCCCTGACAGGACACAGGAATCTCTCACGTTCGTTCCCAACTATATCTGCCAACCCTTTGATTTCGAAGGACCTCGGCCACGGGTTGGAAGGATTCTCGTTCTTTGCTAAGAACATGGGACTTAAAGAACACACCGCACTACTTTCTGAAAAGCCGATATGCTTGCTAATGGCCTGAATTTCGCTAACCCTCTTCGCCGTCGCCAGAGCGGTTAGGAAGATCGTTTTCTTCGTCAGATTCCTGATAGAAACTGAATGAAGCGGTTCGAAGTTACTCGACATCAAATATTTGAGTACCACATCCAAGTTCCACGAGGGTACTTTAGGCTGGACTACCTTCCTAGTTTCGAACGATCTAATGAGATCGTGAATGTCCCTATTATTAGACAAATCGAGTCCTCTGTGTCTAAAGACTACAGAAAGCACGCTCCTGTAGCCTTTAATAGTTGGAACAAGCCAACTTCACTTCTTCTCTCAGATGAAGAAGGAAGTCAGCTATCTGGCTCACAGAGGTTGTGGTGGAGGAAATGCCCTTCTTCCTGCACCAGGATCTGAAGACGGCCCACTTCGATTGGTACATAGCGATCGAGGAGGGCCTCCTTGCGGTGGCAATCGCCTTCGCCACAGGTCTTGAAAAACCCCTCGCTCTGGCCAACTTCTTGATAGTCTGAACGCAGTCAGACTCAGAGCGGGGAGGTTTTTGTGGTACCTCTCGAAGTGGGGCTGTCTGAGTAGATCTTTCCTTAAGGGTAGAGTCCTCGGAAAGTCTACCAGGAAGGACATCACCTCTGTGAACCAGTCGGCTGCCGGCCAGAAGGGGGCGATGAGAGTCATCCTCGCTCCTTCCGATGCCGCAAACTTCCTCATCACTTCCCCGAGGATCTTGAGCGGGGGAAAAGCGTATATGTCTAGGCCCGACCAACTCCAAAGTAGGGCGTCTACTGCGACTGCTCCCGGGTCCAGAACTGGGGAGGCAATAGAGTTGAAGTCTTCTCGTCCTGGACGTTGCGAAGACATCCACCTGTGGACAGCCCCACAGGTTCCACAGCGACTGGCAAACCTCTTGATGAAGGGTCCACTCTGTCGGCAACAGCTGTCCTCGTCGACTGAGAAGGTCCGCCCGAACATTCTGTACTCCTGACACGAACCTTGTCAGGATCGTGACTTCTTGCGCTTTTGCCCACAACAGGAGTTCCTTTGCGATGGCAAACAGAGAAGGCGAGTGAGTTCCCCCTTGATTTCTTTAGGTATGCCAGCGCTGTGGTGTTGTCCGCATTGATCTGAACGACTTTGCCGGATACTTCTTCCTGGAAAAACCTGAGAGCCAGATAAATGGCTGACAGCTCTTTCAGATTGATGTGCCAGGACACCTGTTCCCCTCTCCAGGTGCCCGACACTTCTTTCCCTCCTAGTGTTGCTCCCCAACCCGTGGACGACGCGTCGGAAAACAACACTAGGTCGGGGTTCCGAAGTTTGAGGGAGAGCCCTTCTGCGAGCTTCCGAGGATCTGACACCAACTTAGGTGATCCTTCACCTCTCTTGTTAAGCACAAGATCGCCTCCAGATCTTGCTTGTTCTTCCAACTGTTGGCTAGGAAGAATTGAAGAGGTCTGAGGTGGAGCCTTCCCAGAGAAACAAACTTCTCCAGTGAGGAAATGGTCCCCAGCAAACTCATCCATTCCCTCACCGAGCATGTTTCCTTCCCCAGAAAGGTCGCCACTTTCTCCAAGCATTGAAGTTGTCGCCCCTGGGACGGAAAAGCCCGAAAAGCCACTGAGTCCATCTGAATCCCCAGATAGACTAAAGATTGAGACGGCGTCAAATGCGACTTTTCGAGGTTTACCAGAAGCCCCAGGGACTTTGCTAACGTCATGGTCGTGTGCAGGTCCTCCAGACACCGTTCGCGCGATGAGGCTCGAAATAAAAGCCAGTCGTCTAGGTAGAGAGAGATCCGTATATTCTCCAAATGAAGCAGCCTTGCCACGTTCTTCATTAGAATGGTGAAAACCATCGGCGCTGTGGTCAGACCGAAGCAAAGTGCCTGAATTGGAATACCTTCCCCTTCAGGACAAATCGCAGGTATTTCCTTGATTGGGATGGATGGGGACGTGAAAATACGCGTCTTGGAGGTCCAGTGAGACCATCCAATCCCCCGGTCTCAAGCTGACAGCACCGATTGAGTCGTCTCCATCTTGAATTTCTTCTTTCTCACAAAGAGATTTAGACTGCTGACATCGAGGACGGGTCGCCACCCCCCCGAATGTTTCGGCACCAGGAACAGGCGGTTGTAAAACCCTGGTGATTCCAGGTCGAAGACCTGTTCTAACCGCTTTGCTTCTCGATCATTTGTTCCAGCAGATCGAAAAGCACTTTCTGCTTCTCTCCTCGATAAGAGGGAGACAAATCCTTTGGTGTTGAGGATAGCGGGGGCGACTTCAAGAACGGGATCCTGTACCCTGTCCTCACGACATCCAGCGACCAAGGGTCGGCATCTCTCTTTTCCCAGGCTCTCGCGAATCGAAGAAGCCTGGCTCCTACCGGCGTCTGAAGGACTTCCGACTCACTTCCTACTCTTTGACGGAGCAGGGGTTTTTCCTCTGGAAGAGCCTCTTCCTCGGGAGGCTGCTTTCGAGGAAAGTCCAGCACGAAAGGGCTTCGATTTCTTGGCAAACGAAGCTCCAGAAGATGAAGCAGCTGCTGGTCTTCTAGAAGACTGAGCCAGAAGATCTTGCGTTGCCTTTTCCTGAAGGCTTGAAGCTATGTCCTTAACCATAGCCTGGGGAAAGAGATGGTCTGAGAAAGGAGCGAAGAGCAAGTCCGCCTTTTGCGTTGGAGAGACGGATTTGGCCGTGAAGTTACAAAAAGAGCGCTCTCTTCTTAAAGAATCCCCGAGCTAAAGTGCGTAGCCAACTCCTCAGAACCATCCCTGACGGCCTTGTCCATACAAGAAAGTACGCTGGACAGCTCCCCCAGACTAATAGTATCAGAACTCCTTGACCTTGCATCTAAAACTCCAAGACACCAGTCAAGAAAGTTGAAGACCTCTAGAGTCCTGAAGAGGCCTTTTAGGTGAAAGTCGAACTCGTTATGGGTCCACGTGACTTTTGATGAAGACAGAAGGGCTCTTCTGGAGGCGTCTACGATGCTCCCAAAGTCACCTTGAGCAGAGGCTGGTAGTTTAACTCCTATGTCTCTCCTGTCTCGTACCACATGCCTCCTTTACCGCAGAGTCTTGAAGGCGGTAAAGCTAAAGAGGACTTTCCTGACGCTTTCCTCTTCTCCATCCATTCATTGACTTTCCGGAACGCTTGCTTCGTGGAAAGCGACTTCTTCATTTTAATGAACCCCGATGCCTTCGTTGCCTTAAAAGAAGAAAATTGAGAAGGAGGAGTACGAGGGGCTTCCGGTTGAAAAGTTTCTCCGAACTCCGCCTGTAGCAGACGCATCAAAACTTTATAGTCCGATGAGACCGTAGTTGTTTGTTGTTCTTCCTCTGCTTCTACTAAATCGTCGCTAACTCCTTCCTCAGAAACTGGAGAAGTAGGAGGAAACTCTGAAGAAAACTGACGACCATGAAGGGTTCCTTCATCCACCTGAACTTGCATCGGTGAGGGACTGGTGTCTACCAGCGCGCGCTTGGCGTCCGAATCCGCACGTTTGGCGCCGACAGGTGCGCGCTCGACTTCTACCAACACACGTTTGGCGTCCACTGGCGCGCACCGAGCGTCCACTAGTGCACGCTTGGCTTCCACTGGTGCGCGCCGAGCGTCCGTCAGCGAGCGGCTGCCGCTCACTGGTGCACGTTTATCCACAACAGGTGCGCGTCTGGCGGCACCTGAAGCGCGCTCCACTTGCACAGAAGCGCGCTCAGCGTCGATCACTCGCTTGCGAACATGCGAAGACTTGCGAGCGGGAGATATATAATCACCCTGAGAGCGAGAAGCGAACTTCTCACCTCCTCTAGAGAGCTGCTGGGGAGCAGAACGAACTCTAGAGGGAGACTCGAACGAAGAGAGAGGCGAGCGAGGAGAAAGAGCGGGTCTTGACTTCTTCACAGGAAGCTTCTCATCCTTCCTACGGACGCGGAGAGCCTCTCTAGCAGCAAGAGCGTCCTGAAGTTGCTGCTGCAGTGACTGAATCATTCTCTTGTTAGGCGAATCTTCCTGCTCTGGGGAGGGACTGATCCTGTGAGCAGGAGAGCGGCGAGGGGACGCCCCCCTCCTCCTCCCAGGTACGGCCTCTTCCCGAGCTCTGGAGCGACCGTATCGCTCACACGAGCTAACTGAATCCAAGTCCGAAGACTCTCTACGCCTTTTCTGCGGCGGAAAAGCAGCGAACGCACTGTCAGGCGAAGATCGCAAAAGCGGCGAACTAGGACGTGAAGCGTCAACATTACGCGCCGTCCTTTTCAGCGGACGTGAAGCACCTTGAGAACTCCATCCTTTACGTGGGGATGAAGCCTCCGATGACGAAAAACACTCCTTGAGGAGGCGTGCACGCGCAGCTCCCTGGCAGTCTGGGGATTTTCATTTCAGTTAACTCTGCCGAAGGCACGTCAGATCGGTGGGGGTTCCTTGTAACCCTCCTTCGGCTTTCGACATGCTCCCTCCCCAGGTCCTGGGAGTTCAAGCAGAGGTCCAGGCCTAGAGGCGAAACGAGGCCGATCTGACGCACCCTCCACTACACAAGGGGTATCACTGCACTTTTGCACGTCACTTTTGCTCTCAAGAGCCAACACTTTTGATTCTAGATTACGAATCGACTCCAATATTAAGGATAAAGTATTACTCTCTACAGACACTGTTTCAGGGCCCGGAGGCAAAACTACAGGGTTAGGAGCATTAACAGAAGGAGGGTTAACAGGAGAAACATTAATATCTTGAACGCCTGAAACACTCCTGGAGGAAGACCTCCTTAACCTATCCTTTTCAAGTTTCCTAAGATAGGTCTCATACGCCTTCCACTCAGAATCTGTTAGTCTTTCGCACTCCTTGCAACGGCTTTCATACACACATTCATGCTCCCTGCAACTCTTACATACCGTATGTGGGTCTACTGAAGCTTTCAGTAGCCTACCTCTACAATCAGTTCTAGAGCAGAACCTAGCGCTAGCTGTACTAGACCCTGACATATTATTCCAAGAAAAATCCAAACCAAAATCAAATCAATCCACTAATAACGTGTGCCTAGCCACCGATCCAATCAATTAATCCAAAAAAAAGAACCAAAAGGGATACTCAAGTAGCAATAAGTTTCCAAATCCAGACGGAGGTGCTGTAAACAGATGTTCACAAACACCGGCGACAGAAAAATTATGAATAGAAAATGGGAATGATTCCTGATACCCGCCTCCCAGCGGCGGGAATGGGTACTAACCACCTGACTCCCACTACGTGTGTCGTAAGTTTTAAATTCTGTCGGTGTCGGAAATTATCAGCTATATATATATCTGACAGGTAAGTTGCATGAACAAAAAAAAATATACAAAAGATCTGGAACGGAGTTAACCTGTTATCCTCTCTTTGACATTTCGAACAGCATGTTTGTATGTCAAGTTGGGTTAACATGCATTGTTGCTGTCAGAGAGATGTCCTCACCAAGAAGACCTGGTATTTAGAAATGCATGTTATATTTGCTTTTGTAAACGCTCTCAAAATGGTAATGACTCAGGCAATGAGTGATTAAAAATGAACAATATGGTTTCTCTGATACATTGTGTAGGTATATTTTTTTTGGTAAATTTAACTTTCATTGCTACCAAAAGTTTTGTTTTCACCTTCATTAAACCCCACTGTGATTAAAAGTAATGGAGGCCCACAGTGAAAATCCTGGTCTTACATTAGCATGCAACCCTGCATTTCACTGTACAATTCTTCTTTCCTCCGTTATCCCCACACTAAGGGGTCGGTTGCCTGATGCGTCTTTCCTTACAAATCAGGCATGGTTTATTATTTGGCAAAGGGGTTTTTACGACCGCATGTCCTTGCTGTCATCAACCACAGTTATTGGCAGTGGGCCTTGCCTTTGACTAAAAAGTCCACCTGCAAGGCAGCTGTTTCCACAGTTATTGGTGGTGGGCCTAGCCTTTTACTAAAAAGTAAGATTGCAAGGCAGCAGTTTCCACTGTTATTGGCGGTGGGCATAGCCTTTTACTTAAAACGTAAGACTGCAAGGCAGCAGATATCCTTTTAGTTGCCTTTTACAACACGTAGGACCTACGGTGGTAGTATTCTTACACCCATACCACAGGGTGTCCTGTATTTCAATGTACAATTCACAGCATTAAACAGAAAGACAAAACTGGGAAGAGGATCTAGGGATCAAAACACACCCAACCACATTTAGATAAGACAACAATTAGGTTAATTTAGGGAAGGTTAGGGCACAGGTTACATACTTGTATAACCTAAAATTAAATACAAATGTAAAATCCAGTTTTGTACATAAATTCTGGTGTGATGCTGAAGAACTTGGCATTTGTTTGTTTCAAATGAGTGTTTAATCTATTACACATCCTACTAACCCTAAAATTAAGGAACCAGAGGAGGAAACCAAGATTATTTTAACGTGGAATACAAATTTTTCAACAAACAGGGGGAAAATCCTAACCTTACATAAGACGCAGCAAATAATGAAGTAAATTTTGAAGTAAAATGCATGAATGCATCCTAACCTAACCTAACCTTGATCACCAGGACCTACCTGACCAAGAGAGGATACCTAAGTTAACCTAGGACATCATATATCACTGAGAAGCATTATTTCATTGCTTACAAACCTTAGCAGTTTATTGTCTTCTATGTGCTTCCGCTATACCTCCTCTACCTTCTCTGACCTTAAGAGTTAAGATTATGATCTTCCACTGTGATCCTCCATTATTAGCTTGAGAGGTGCACATAGTGGGTTGATTCTAATAGAAATGAATGTTGAATTCATCAAATCACATCAAAAATTACCAGAAAACCCTATTTGCATATTTAACTATCACTCCTTTAATAATTTTTATTTATTCAGTTTTTTTTAACAATGTACGCACATCAGAATAAGGCATTTATTCCTATACATAGAAAAATACAACGGGTGAAAGTGTAAGCAAAATATGCCAGCCCCTGGAACCACCCTCACCTCTGTCAGCTGCACCTTAATGTGGAACATGGAAGCTTTTTGTTGAAAAATTCACAGAATGGACATAAATCCCCACAAAAATGTTTTTAAAATTTCGTTAGAGACAATGAAATTGTATAAAGAGTAGCTCCACCCTTGTCACGTCTTTGATTACATCAACGCAGCCAGTGTTGTCAACTCATCAGCAGACTTTTCTGATGACAATTATTTTCTCAGTCCAAATACACAACTTGATGTACAATACTGTACTAGCAATTTAGCTTATATAAAGGATAAATTTCACCCTAAAACTGTTTGGTGACACCTGTATTCATGGATCTTGTGAACGTTTGGTTTGTTGTTATGAAATTCAGCAAAATAAAAGAAAATTTAAAATAACAAAACACCTACGGATAGTGTGCTGACCATCTGAGGAACATTTAGAGTAGGATGTATGATAAGCACTTATGAGAGTGAAAAGTATCAAAAAACCTATGAGTCTATTACTTTAAGGTAGTCTAAGGTGACACACTCAAGGATGGTAAAAGTACTGTCTACTGGGATACTACTCTTTTTGTTCAAATAAGCATTTTCTTCCAAATATTTCACCTAATAAGATAATAAAAATCAATGAACACAGTGCCTCCAAGATAGAGGGGGGGTGGGGTGGGGGGGGGGGGAGATGGAAAAACCTGATATGGATGAGAATGGGAAAAAGAACACACACACGGAGAAAGTGAGTTTAAGAGAAGATGCAAAATGAATGGGCTATCTATTAGACATCAACTATATATAGGCTAATGCAAGCACACCCATAAAAAAAACTACTGTCACGAGACCTGTGGAGCTGGGTGGCCATGGATGGTAGGCCTATGATGTGGGAAACCAGTGTAATGGGAAGAGGTGGTGTTGGTGTAAGAAATGCAAAATCTAGCCGTAAGGTACCTAGCATGGGATGGGCAAGAAAAACGTGTGGGAAATGATGATGCGTGGGCAATGAAGGTGTTTGGATGTGGGAAATGGGGAGATTTGAGGGTTTGGGAAATGGGTAATTCTTACCGTCTGCTCCGCCAGCAAGTTATCAAATTTAAATACTTTCACTAAAAAGAGGTAAGTCCAAGGTTTCGTTTGATATATAAATCTAAGCGGTGCTAGGTCTAGAAGTGGTTTAAAAATCAAAATTAAATTTGACCCACCTGAAAAAAACTAAGTCCCTCGACTTCATAACTCTCTTAAATTCCTCTTCAGAATGAGCTCTTGTTTGTTCGTTTGTACGTTAAAAACACAGATTATGTCATTATTACATCATCGACTGTATTCTACGTAGCAAGACGTCACCCTAACGTCATAGTTTTTAACCAATGATAATTATCTACATTTTACTTGGGACTCGCATTTTAACAAATCTAGAATCAGGTGACTTGAATACCCAATCAGGTGACAGTTTTACTAGGAAACTAACACTTTTCGACACTTTTCACACAATTTCCACAGCTAATTTTTCAGTCTTTTGAGACCCATGGAGGTGTGCGAACCTTCAACTTCTGGTGCGGTTTCTCATTTACTATCTACTTTGACATTAATTCATGTGGATTTTCTCCCAAGTTCTTGTCTCAATTACTCTTCCTGTAGAAAGCAGGGACAAAGTGCCATTTTAACAGTGATAAAGGATTATATAGAGCCCGGCACTACCATCATTTCCGACTGTTGGAAGGCATACGATTGCCTAAATGAGGAGGGATTTCTTCATTTAAGAGTCAACCACTCTCTTGAACTTTGTGGACCCACACACTGGAGTTCATACTAATACTATTGAGAGGCGGTGGCGGGATTTGAAGAATCTGTTGCCTAAATACGGATGTCGAAAGGATTAGTTTGTTGGACACTTGGCTCTTGGCTATTTTAAATTGCATTTTAAAGTATTGGATCATAGGCTCCAACCTAAGTAAGTACACAAAGGGTTTTAGGCTGTCTTATATTTAATATGGCTGTGTAAGGGGGGCAAAGCCCCCCCTGCTAGGTAAGGATACAGCTACTAGGTTAGGTTAGGTGGTTTGTTTAGGTTAGCTGGCGGCCTTGTTTATTGCTAATTCTACATGTGGCATTATCCGTATGCTAAAACGGATTCTTTAATTCATTCCCCACCCAAAAACCCCGGTTTCCCACTGGGAGTCCCCCAAGATTGGAAAGGTTAACAAATTGGGTAAAAATACTGTTCCTCCTAGAAAAAAAAAAGGTCAGCTTTAGATAAAGCACTAAGTAATTCATCAGAAATAAAAAATATTATCAAAATTATGGTAAATCTTAATAAGTGCTCCAGCCAATTCTTAGTATAAATGTGTTTGTACCTTGAAAGAAGATACTATGTATGTTCTACGGAAGATGGAAATTAGTGGCAGTAAGTCCTATCGGTCTAGAAAACACAACTTGAATATTTGTACCTACAGAAAAAAACAAAGTCCTTCATGTTGTTGTCTCTGTCGTATCACCTATTTTAATGGCTTAATCAAGAGTGTAAATTTTGCTGATCCACAAACCCAATACCATAGAGACGGTGGAGAGATGTCAAGAATTTAGTCCCAAAATATGGCTGACGTAAAAAACATTTTGTTGGATATTCCGCCGTTGCATATTTTAAATTGCACATTCAAGACCCCTTACAAAGGTTTCACGCCTTTGTGAAAGCTGCTGCTGAACTCTATCCTCCACTGTAAGGTAAACTATTTCCTGTATATATTTTGATTATTGTGTGAAATATGCTGGAGTATTGTCTCTCAGTTAGCCTAATGGCCGCTCAAATTTTTTGGTATTGTCATGAAGTGTGCAGGGAAGGTAGTGCCCTTAATGGGGGGTCGCTGGTGGGGGGGGAAGCCTCCCTCCCCCGCTATGCCTGAGTAGGGGTACGTGCCCTAGGTTAGGTTAGGTGGTTTGTTTGGTTAGGTAGTGCCCTGGAAATCACTTTTCTCTTGCTCCTCCCACCCCAAAAACCCTGGTTCCCACTGGGGTCCCCCAAGATTGTTAGATGGGAACAAGGGTGTAATTGCTTGATGCCACCAATATTAATATATATATTCTGCAAACAAGAGACGGAGCTCTCCTTTAGATTTACCAAAATTATTAGTGGCGGAGCTAATGTATAGAATTACCGGGAAATGGGGGATGCTTAAACAACATTGGTCTAGTATCAAATGCTGGGTTGCCACACACACACACAAAAAAAAAAAAAAAAAAAAGGAAAAAAAAAAAAAAAAAAAATGTATCTAGGCCTACCTATAGGCTACGTATGTGTATAAATTCCTATGTGGATTTCCAATTATTGACGAGCAAAGCACTACAACAAAACGATGATCATCTACAAATCCCACAAAAACCCGATTGTTCTACCCCACCGCCGTAAAAAAAAAAAAATAATAATAAACGGCGAATAGGCTAAAACTCCTGTAGCACCATGTGCCACCAAATACTTTTGTTTTTTGTTTTTTTGTTCCGAAGCCTTTCGTTTGAAAATAAATATAAACTGACATACTTTAACAAAATCACATCAAAATATATCAAATAACTCAATTTTATATTCGCGCTGCATTACGCTAAGGCTAGTTTTGAAAGCAACATTCATGCAACCTTGAAAGGGTTACCTAGGCCTAACCTACTTTATTGCACTTGAATTTCAACAGCAAGTTACAGCTTTCCAAATATCTTAAAAGCACAGATGTTACTTACCGATGGCTTCGGCTGATTTGTATGATAAAACCCGGTGAATTATTCCATACACGACATAAAAACACTGACACAGAATCAAGAGAAACTAGTAGAGAGGGGAATGACATTCCGACGGGCGATAACCTCTAACTGGTGAGTAGCCATACACTAACTACCTGTGTAATCGGCTCCTCTAGCTGTGATTTACGAAACCCACAAGTTGAACCTCACAATTATATATATATATATATAAATATATATATATATTATATATATATATACTATATATATATATAAAGCAGTTTACTGTTAATGAAAAAAAACTTGAGAAATATCCAGCATCAGTTCTAGAATTAATAAAGATAGCATAACTATTTCATTGGGAATGTGACTATTCGGTCCACATTTTACTAAACCTTATACGTATCAAAGGCAATATACTTGCAATATAAACAATCTGATAAATAATTAAGAAATTTCCTAGAATTAATCAAAATGAGCGACGACAACACTAAAGAATTACGGAAAATACGATTTTATTGGCAATGTGCTTTATGGTGTTACAACCAGAAACAGTAAAACACTTGCTTCCTGTTCGCTTCCGTGAAAATCTCTGTAATCGTCTCCTTGTGTTGTGATTTACAAATCTCACTTTAAACCTCATAATTATCGAAAATAACTTACTGTTGATATAAAAATAACCTTGAGAAATAACTAGCATCATTTATAGAACGATTGAATATGAGAGACGGCAATAACATAAACAGTTACCAAACAATTACGATTTTACTGGTACTACGGCTGTACTATAGTGTACAAGGTCAAGCAGTAAACATTGGCATCGATGTCAAAACACTTTCAACGTAATAGAATTTGATAAATGAGTCATATATTTCATACAATGAATTAAAATGAAAGACAGTAACATAATAAAATGACAAAGAATTGCGATTTTCTTGACATTGTGCTGTATGGTGTGCACAATCAAATATAAAATATCGGACTCTGAAACAGCAGATAGATATCGTGCTTCCTCTCCTGTTACTTCTGGCAGTTTGCGTCATTGTTTACGTGTAACGTAATACATCGAGTATTCTGTATAAAGTGTTGCGTATTTATTTAATTACTGCTTAATGATGAATTAGACCAGCGGGACTTGAAAGACGTAAGATCTAGTAGAGGATGGTGCTGGATCGTTGGATTTAATTGGAGGGTAAACTTGGCTAGGGAGCTTAGGCCTAACCTTACCTGCTAAATACCTACTTTTGGATCTACTGGTAATCGTGTGCGACTCCAGCAACACTGGAAGAATGTGTAGAAGACGGAATAAGTCTATAAGGTATGTCAGACTTATCATTAACCTAAAATTTAAAGCAATTAGCTTTCCAAGTAGGTACTAGTAGGTATAGGCCTATAGCCCCTAGTAGTATTCCATAAATTGCAGTAGGTAGCTTAGCAACTATCTAAAGTAAAGTTTTACTTTCTCCAGTAGTCTAAGTATTGGCCTGTGTAGTAAATTGCAGTATATAAATTGTAGCCCATGATAAACTTAAAAGGAAACGCCCTTAGAAGTAAAAGCAATAAAATTTTCTTCAGTAGGCTAGGCATAATAGTTTAGCTTTACATGTACAGTCCTATACCATAAATTCCAATACATAAAACCTAATAAAAGTAGACGCAATCCCATTTTTTAGCCTACCATGCATTGGCCTATCTCATAAATTGCAGTTCTCTTCAGTTATAAGCCCACTTTTGATTTACTGAACTGGAAGTTTATATTTTAACAGAACAGGGCTAGCCTGAAGAAATTCACTAGCCTATATGCCTAGGGAGGCCCAAGATGTAATTTCAGTAACATTTGTACCAGTAGCCTCTGCATTGGTATTAGGCTGTCCTCAACAGGGTCTGTGATATAATTTTTGCCAGCTTATTTATAATGAGTTGTGGCATTCCCAATGAATAATGAGTCAATTTAGTTGTCAAGCTGAGTCAGTATAGTGGTGATAAACTTTTCATTATTTATATTAGCGGTGTTATTTTCATATGAAATTTATAGTATAATGTTATATCCTCAGTTTTATTTTATACATTGCTTTCTAGTTTTCTGTAAAAGAAAACCATTGAGATGGCTTTGTCTGTCTGTTCTCACTTTTCTGCCCATACTTTCTCTGTCTGCATTTTTCTGTCCAACCTCAGATCTACTGAAGGTAGAGGGCTGCAAGTTAATATTTTGATCATCCACATTTCAATCATCTAATACCAAATTGCAGCCCTCCAGCCTCAGTAGTTTTAATTTTGTTTAATGTTAATTGTAGCCATTATTTTGCACCTGGCAGAAAGTTTCATGGGTCGCAGCTCCTACAGCATTATATGCTGTACAGAAAACTAGATTGCGCCGATGTTTACTTGTTAAATTTTTTCCCTCCTCCTTGATGCACATTACAGTTAGTTAGGCAAAATTATAAATTGTGGGATTCTGTTAATTACATATTCCTTACTGATAAAAAATTCAAGTTATTTGAACTGACATACTTTAAGCCAGTGTATGAAAAAGGGTATTGTTCTGAACAGCTGAAAAGTGCAGAGCAATTGCTTATTGATCACATTTTAAAATCAGCAGAACCACTCAGATATAACTATTGTCACTGATCAGGAGATAAAAATTATTGCCAGTTCTTGTCATGACTATTAAACATGATTATAAATCATGCTTTTAGATTAATGTTAAGTTTTATGTGCTATATAGCTAGCAATTTATGGCTAAGGACTATATACTACATGGAAATTTAAAAAATAATGCCCGAATACTAGAGGAAATGAGATTGCTCCTGTTTTTAGGTCAATGATTAGTTTTGTGTGTTGCTGTTTATAGCATGAGCTTATACACTGTAAGTAAAATATTGTCTCTAATAGATTTCACATGAAAATGAAGTGAAATTAGGGTATATAAGAAATAATTTGGTTTTGAAGAGTAGCCAAAAAAAAAAAAAAAAATTAAAATAAAAACAACCATTTTAAGCATTTCTTATTAAGAACATTTTAGGAAGGTTTCTGTTATGTAGATTCCTTCAAAAAATGAAAACTGAATGAGATATCCATGAGTTTACAAATTATCATCTCTTGGGTGCATCCTTGTTTGTGATTGTGACTCATGGTACTCTGAAGGTAGGTTAGAATGCATCTCTGTTGAATTAATGATTACTTGGTCCATTTTTATGCTTTGTAAACAATTTATTAAATTTTCCTGGAAATCTGTAGGCCCACTTTTTAAATGAATCACACCTCTATTATGATATCTGTATTTCTTGCGTCAGGTGGGAGGATGATAGAGTGTAAAAGTAAAAAATTAGTAGGATCATTTAGTTTGAACCGTCTATTCGCCTATCCCTCTGGGTGGTTTGGTCATCTAGTTTCCCATTCAGTTTGTTTTCTCTGTCATTGGCCTGCATGGACACATTGGGAAGTGTAAACATTTTTCAGAACCTTCAAATAGCAGCTCTTGCCACTCTCCCTAGCTGTTATCCTAGTAATGCTTCTTCCTTCAAAATTTTCACCTCTCAAAGCTCCCCATATTGTTCAGGTTATGAGGTCTGGCAATTAGAAGTGAATTAGCTGTAATTATAGTTTTAGGACTACTTGCTGCTTTATTGACCCAATTATTCGTCCTTTTTGTATTTCCCCCTTGCAGCAGAGGAAGTGTTAACGTCTTCCCTCCCTGTTAGCCACACCCAGTAACACCTACTGTTGGAGGTAGTACTGTCGGCCAAAAAACTCTTGGCAGAGTTTCATAATTTTTCGTTTACCTGCCTGACGCACGATTCATGCCTTTTTTTTTATCTATTTTTCTTTTTAAAGATGGAAGAAATCATATGTAATGACGTTAAAAAACAGTCACTGATATCTTTAGAACATTATGTTATGTTATTGTGTAAAACTATTTTCCATATAGCAAAATTGACGTGAACGAAACGAAGTGATAAAAAACGTCATATCACAACCATAGATATACATTACCAAATAGATAGGAGACACCTATCACTAGTAGTATCGCATAAACATAGTCCTTAAATTATCATTTCAATATTAAGATGAAGGTAGTTGAACTTTTCCATTTGTTAAATTATACAGAAAACATTGGAATCTCACAAAATGCTATCAAATTTAAAAGCAAAAAAAAAAAAAGAAAAAAAAAAAAAAAAAAAAAAAAAACATATCCTAACAGTGTGAACCAGGCGACCTCACTCTATTGCTTTTGATGTTATGTGCACGGGAATCTAATGTCAATGTGTCATTTATCGGTCTAAGAAACATCCCTCGATGAGCGAGAGACAATTATTGCACTGCATTCGGTGCAAGTTCCTGTTGGAGAGATATCAAGAAAGCTTAATAAACCGGAGAGAATCATACATAGAAAAATCAAATTGTTTAAAGAACGGCAAAATTTAGACCATGGGCCTAGAGGTGGAACACCTCGAAGCACCACAAGAGAGCAAGACAATACAGTGGTGTAAATGTTGCTGAGCAACATTCATTTGTGAATTTTGAATTCTAGTGCCTTGTCACGACATTGCTGAACCAGGAATCATGACTAGCTCTACGCTTATGACTGGTGTCTGATGAATACTTTACATGGAGAGAAAGAGGTTTTTAAATCTACACTTGAAATCTTTGATAGTTGTCTAATGTATAAGCAAACTTATCTTTGATGGATGAGAGATTCAGTTAGGCTTACTCTTTTTGTTTTTGTTTTTTATCGGTGGCCAGTGAATACCACGGATAGGGAGGGAAACACTTTCAATGATGCATGAATTTTTTTTTTTCTTCAAAACCTAAAGAATACATTTTATTGAGAGATTCTTTATTAACATCGGCCTAATCATTCCATCACTCCTATACGCCACCTCCGCTCTCTTCTCTATCTCAGGTTACTCGATCCGACGAACTCGTATCGCATGAAAGCATCACTAATGATAACGGTTATTTTAAAATTCCCCGCACCGACAACGGACGCCTTAAAATGGATGTTTATAAAATATTTTCTGTTCAAAGAAACTTTAT
Source organism: Macrobrachium nipponense (assembly GCF_015104395.2). Taxonomy (NCBI): domain Eukaryota; kingdom Metazoa; phylum Arthropoda; class Malacostraca; order Decapoda; family Palaemonidae; genus Macrobrachium; species Macrobrachium nipponense. The sequence continues at coordinate 25,235,400 of NC_061090.1, read as the reverse complement.
CTTTCATTCGCCAAAATATGTGCATACACTCGTGTTACACCCTGTAGCCGTCAAAGAGCAACCCTTGATTAAAGCAGTAGGTTTTACTTGGAAAAAAAAAAAGGAAAAAAAAAAAAAAAACTATGAAATAGACTGAAATGAGAACGACAACCTTTCATATTTCTTATCCTTTCAGCTACTTATAATATGCTTATGGTAGTAGGTCTAGGTATACATGTGAAACTAATTTGAATTAATATCTATTTTGATAAACCTAAGAAAGCTTTAATGAAAGTAAGCCTTTCTTAATGTATTCGTCAGTTTTGACTCCCACAGCTTTCCAACGTGTCCAAATGAACAGGATGATATGCAAGGAATTCGATAAAAAATAAGACTGAATGAGGTCTGAGTTAATTATGTTAAGCAATTATGAAAAGGATAAGAAGAAAGGCGAACATGGCTAATAAAAGAAGAATAACGGGAATAATCAAATAGATATATATATATAGATATATCTATATAGATATATATATATATATATATATATATATATATATAATATATATATCATAGTCGATTTAAATATATATTCATTAATATTACGTATCCGATATAGTATGCTGCTGAAAATAGACCTAGGCTAATCATGCGGGAAAATCAGAAGTCCAATTTAGGCCCACTAAATGTGTCATGCAAATTATTTTATTGATCAAAGGAGGACAAATTAGTTTAATTAAACATCGTTTTCAAGAATGTTAACGCCTTGATGTATTATTTATCGCTGAAGGAGACGAAATGACAACACCCAGTGCAGTACGATACGTTGAGTCAAGACATTCGAGCGGTCAGCAAAGCCAACTTCAAAATCCTTCTGTATGCTGTCACGAAGCTAGAGTTGAGAATAAAATTAGAAATCATGGACCCATCGGTATATATATATTTTCTTTACTTTGCAAAATAATTATCTTTAACACGTTGAATAAGTCTAATCAATTCTAATGTAATTTATTTCAAGTATATCACCTTTGAAAGGAAATGTTATTTATTGTTAAGTAAATAATCTGGCACCTGCATATGGCAATATTTCCATAACGAACAATGCATTAAGAAACTACGCCAATTCTTTGTTGGCCGTCTGTACATGGAAGCATATTATGTCCGGGAGTGAAAGCAGTTTGTGTCCGTTGACTTCTTCCTCTGACCGACATTGCATGTGTCACATACATGTTGGCACTTGGTCACTGAAAGATTAACACAAGATGAAGCGAATGCCAGTAAAATTAGTTTTGTAACATTCTTGTCAAAGGATTAAAATACAGACTGATGAAATATTAAATTAATGCAAAAGGTGATTTAATTATAAATAAGGGAATTCATTGTTAGTTTCTACAATGTAATAAGAGTATGAAATAGAAAGCTATAAAGTAAAATGTATCCAGTTATATAACTCAGTATGTAACATGAGCAGTGTAGTGTGCCTGCAGCTGTTTTGTGGAGTGAGCGCTTAGGAACCAGGAACCAGGAGAGAGGCAGATATTCTAGGTAAGGTTAAACACTCTGACTCAGTATCCAATTTTGTATCTGTTAGGTCTTGCTGAAGGCCGCGTGCTCCTAGTGATCCCTATCTGGATTCTTCCTGTAGTCTTCCCTTGCAGTATGATTTGGTATGCAGCAGGCATTTGCCTGGAAGCAGGCACTTACCTTGGATCGGAATCTCTCTTGCCTATAGTAGATGCTCACCTGACATCAGTCATGCACTTTACAGCAGGCGCTCCCTTAACACCGAACATTTCAATGCCGTTCAGACTTTCGCCTGGCACTAGGCACCTGCATTCTTCTTCACAGACTCCCAGGTGGTCTGAGTGGAATGTCTTCACATTGTTTGTCCGACGTGAGGGATTTTCACGTGAGTAGCTGCGATTTTCCTTGTAGTCTTGAGTCCTCTACACTCTATATGTGGCTAGTGATCCCCACCCCATCCCCTTCCCCACCATCACCCTCACCACATCTCCATCCCCAGCCCCTTCTCCACCTCCATTTCCATCTCAGTCCCAATTTCCACCCCATCTCCATCCCACCCCCATCTCCATTCCCATCTCCATCTCTATCTCCATCTCCATCCCCTTCCCCACCCCCATACCCGCCCTCATCCCATCCAATCCCTTCTCCATCCTCACCCTCATCCCCACCCAATCCCATTTCCTTCTCCATCCCCATCCCCACCCTCATCCCAACCCCCCCCCTCCACCCATCCCCACCCTCCCCACCCTAATCCCCACCCCACCTCATCTCCACCCCCCACTCCCATCATATTTGGCATTAATTTGTACGAGGTGAAAACTATAAACCTGTAACGATAAAGTAGAAATATTCCTTGGTTATACAATCCTGCATTCCACAAACTCAAAATCTATATTTAGAGATGGATTCGGGAA
>NC_061090.1:25210486-25230486 GCF_015104395.2 Macrobrachium nipponense | reverse complement strand
TTATTATTATTTATTATTATTTATTATTTATTATTATTATTATTATTATTAGTTATTATTATTATTATTATTATTTATTATTATTATTATTATTATTATTGTTATTATTATTATTATTATTATTATTATTATTATTATTATTATTATTAATTATTATTATTATTATTATTATTATTATTATTATTATTTGGCAAACTGAGGAAATACCAATGGCTAGATAAAGAATGAAATCGTACGTCCATCTTTCCTTGGCATATTCATGACTTTGGCGTGTGGATATTATTCTTGAGCTCGTAGATGACTGATGATTCTGGGAGTCGCTTCCGTGTATACTGAGTATATATTTTCTTTCTCATTTCAATATTTGTTTATTTATATATATATATATATATATATATATATATATATATATATATATATATATATATATATTTGTTTATTTTTTTTTAAGTAAATCCCATGGGGTCGAGTTACTCATCCAAGTGGAAAAGTCATGAAAAAAATATTTGGAGGGTTATGAAATGTTGGAAAGAATTTCATGTCCTTGGTCACCTGAGATTGATTGATTGCATTCAAGCTATCTAGCGTTACAGTTGAGATTTTCCTCTGATTCTTGGAAATCATTGAATCGGTTTCTGTTTTCTGACATGAAGAACATTTCAATTTTGATAAGTTGAAATTGGAAATTATACGTATCGAAGCAGCTTCCTAGGGCCGGTGGCCCTCATATCACCTGGGGGAATTGCTACGCGTAGACACGTATGCACGCACGCAAAGTGTTGTTCACAATGGTAGATTACGTTGATCTTGTGGACGAACCAGAACGGGGATACCAATCAGTAGTATTGGTTCTTCAAAGTTATTTTCAGATGTAATTGAAATATATAACAACTCCGTTTTAAGGTATGCTTTATACAGGTAATTTTTGCAGATAAGGTCACGCCTAACGTTCAGGCATATAAATTGGGTACAGATGGTTTGTTTATTGTTGTAGAGAGAGAGAGAGAGAGGTTGCCTTCTCTGTTTGGTAAGAGAGAGAATGCAAGGGTGCTTTCTCCTCTGTGCTCTGAGGGAGAGAGAGAGAGACTGTACTGGGTTAGCGGAATATAAATTTACCTCTAGAAGCCCAATTGAAGGAGTGAGTATTCCTGAAGGATAGCGTTACACGTGAATGCTCTGAATTCAAAACAGATACCACTGAAGTGTTTGTCGGGGCAGAAGCGGTTCGAAGTAAAATGAATTATTTATTTTCGGGGAATAGCGTTGTCTGGCTTTTTAAAGCGCTCCGAACAGGGGAGAGAGAGAGAGAGCACTGTTCGGATTTTAATAACGAGATGTGCAGTTTTGTAAGCTTATTCTTATTTTGGGTGAAATTTCAATTTATTTGCAAATAATATTCTCGTTGCTGAATAACCACTGGTTCCATGCAATGTAAAAACACCATACAAACAAACAAAAAAGCGTAATTCTTATTGATTAAAACGATTGTTTCATTAACATTATTAAATTTGATCCGGGCGTTCCTTACTAATTTCGTGGAAAAAATGAGTGCTGGATCTTATTGATTGATTTTTATTAATGTATTTTATACCTATTTATAGATAAAATCGATCAACCCAGTGATATTTTTTAACTTTTTCTCGAAGCGATGCTTACTAATGTCATGAAAAATATCGCTCTGTATCTTACCGGTTTGTTGATAACGAAGCTCCCATCAGCTATTGATATCTTTGGGCATTACTTCTGGGAATGCCAATGCAAAAATCCGTCACTTCTGATTTATTCCCTATTCCCCCAACTCAGCTCTCTCTCTCTCTCTCTCTCTCTCTCTCTCTCTCTCTCTCTCTCTCTCTCTCTCTCGTATTGAAGTATGCCACGTCGGTTTTTGAATGGCTAATGCAAAAGGTTCTGTGAACAATGTCGCGGGTCCGGACCGGTGGCAGTTGTGGTCTTTCCTGGAAAGTTTCGAAGTGACCCGATTTCCTGAGAGAGAACCTCTCTCTCTCTCTCTCTCTCTCTCTCTCTCTCTCTCTCTCTCTCTCTCTCTCTCTCTCTCTCTCGAAAAGTTAATAGCCTATTTTAGCGCCTTTCAATTTCTCGTCTGTAGGAGTGACTTTGAGAGAATTGTGGCAAAAAATTGACTTGAATTCTCTCTCTCTCTCTCTCTCTCTCTCTCTCTCTCAGGTTTTATCTTTTGTTTTCCATCTTTGCGTTATAGAGAGGTCTTATACAAAATTGGGACGCAGCAAACGGATGTTGTAGAAGTGGGTCAAACCTTTATGGATGGAGCAATGTAAGAAAGTTGGGGAAAGGGAAAGTTGGACAAAGGAAATTAGACATAGGTGGAAAGTTGGAGGATAAAGTAATTCGTGAATGGAGTGTAGGACGTTTGACGTTCGCACTTTGGCGACAGTGAAGGGAGACTGCTGAAGCTGGTGACAGCTGGAAAGAGAGTGCCAGCTGAGTGATGAGGTTGAGAGTATTAAAGCCCTGTGTATGGGCTTGTCTAAATGCAAAAGAGGGCGGAGCTTCGTGTCTGAAGAACGATCTCAGCGGGAATCTGTCACGACCAGGTTGCTGCTGGCTTGCGACTTAAGTCTGTCGTACACAGATCGTTCAATGTATAGGAGGAGGAGGAGGAGGAAACTGATCTCTGGAACATACGGCGTCAGGCGTCAGAACTACAACAAGGCGCGACGTTCTTCGCAGAACCGTGACTGTCTTCTTTAGAAATATGCCAGAAGTTTGATCTACGTTGTGATCGCCTATATTCCTTTCTTTCAATTTTGAAGTTTCAATGTCTTTTTTTTCAGTGTCATTTTTTTTAAGTTTTACTATGGTCAGCGGTTGGTTTAATGTTATTTTTTCTCAGATTTTTATTTATTTATTTTTTTTAAATGTACTTAGGGCGTTAATGGGGGTTTCGGTTTGTGTTCACATTTTAAATGCTACTTTTTATTAATCCATGAATCCACCACTAGGAGTTATATATATATATATATATATCTATATCTCTATATCTCTATATCTCTATATCTCTATATCTCTATATATCTAATTAATTATATATATATATATATATATATAATATATATATATATATATATATATATATATATATATATATATATATATATATATATATCTATATCTCTATATCTCTATATCTCTATATCTCTATATTTCAATATATCTATATATCTAATTATATATATATATATATATATATATATATATATATATATATATATATATATATATAATGTCTGTGTGTGTATATGTGATATGTATATATTGTTTACAAGATGTTTACTTATATTAAAACTATATACACTGTCCACTTTTACTTCAGATAATATTTTAGTAAGATAACTATAGAAAATTTAATGGAAGTGATAGGAAATCCTACTCATAATGATGCCTTTTCAAATTGCTCAAGAGTCTTAACTGTGCTGCTTTCTCTCTCTCTCCTCTCTCTCTCTCTCTCTCTCTCTCTCTCTCTCTCTCTCTCTCCTCATAAAACCAACATATTCCGACAAAGAAAATGAATAAGGTGAACAGTGTGAATATCCTAATTGATGCATTAGGAAAAAGAATGCCAAAAGCATGCAAACTGTGTAAGGTGTGGTATAGCATAGTTAATCCACAAAACCTAATCAGAAAATGTGCTGCATGCAACATTCCGACCCATCCGCAATGTGCTGAGGTAATGCAAGATATGGAAGAGATACCTAGAATATTTGCTCAAATGTCTATCATGGATAGACAATGTTATTAAATCAAGATTGAATGTACAAATAGTTGAGGATGAAGAAGAAGAGGAAGAGGAAAATGGAAGAGAAGTAACAAACTTAAATGACAGAAGAAAAAATAAGGGAAACAAAGAACAAGATAAAAGTATGGATGCAGAGATACTCATTGATACTACATATTGATGGCAAATAAAGCAGCATACTTACGAAGAAATAAATTACGATATGACAACACAAAAGAAAATCCCGAGAGGCTCTACCCAGATCTACACAATGACGGGAAAGAGGGAAAATAGGCAAAAAACACAAAGTGTGCAACCTTTTGAAAAGAGGGAATTTGCGATTTGGAGAAAGATGTTACTACAAACATCCTAAGGTATGTCACAACTATAAAATATATGGTAAATGTGCATACCTAGATGGCTATGAGGATGATTGCAGAGATCTGCATCCAAAAATATGCAGCCTGAAAGAAGGAAAGGATGTAAGTTCGACAAAAAATGTAAATATATGCACCCTGTAGCCCTGAATCATAATAAAAAAATAATCATCAAGTAATAAAATCCAAAATACAAGAAAGAAACAATAAAGAGAGGAATAAAGAATATCAGGTAAAAGAAAAAAGCAAGCCATCACGAGATATGCAGAGATGTCAGCAAAAAATATTAAAGCCTCAGCTCCAAGATTCTACTCAATAGATAATAACTGCATTTATTATGCAAGAGGATATTGCAGATACGGAGAAAATTGCAGATTCAGACACAAAATGAATAATTATGATGAAGGAAGATCAAATATTATGGAAAAGTTGGATTTTTTAATGTCAGAATTTTCTGGAAATGAAAAAAAAGAACAACATAACCAGAACAGGAAGAGACATGGGAAAATCCTTATTATTACCAATATTAAATGAAGGAGAAACACGCAAACCATCATAGTGATGAATGCGTAGGTTTAGTTACGAGTAATTCAAAAAGAAAAAGTAGATACTTAGAAGAACTAACCCAAATTGAAAAGAAAATAGATATAATGAATATAAGTGAAACCTGGTATTCCCAAGAGACTGGGAATGATGATCAAATAAAAGGGTTCCAAACTTATATAGAGATAGAAAAAATAGGAATCAAGGGGGAACCGCAATATATGGGAAAGTCAAAAAACAAGGAAAAATATATGAGAAATATAGTAACTCAGAATGTGAACTAATTGCGGTATAATTTGAATCTGAAAATTAATGAACATAGTAATATATAGACCTCCTAATCTAAAGAGTTTGACTTAATAATAGAAAAATTGGATGATATATGCAGAAATCACAAGGACTGAACTATTCACCTATCTGGAGACTTCAACTCTCCTTTCATAGACTGGAAAGAACAAATAGGAGATTGTGGATGTACTTATACATATAAAAAAGAGAGTAATAGTAGTGCAGAAGATAAGAGGCAATTCGAAAAGCTATTAGATATGCGACTAGTATACAACATTCAACAACAAATAAATCACCTGCCAACAAGAAAGAAAATACTTTAGACCTAGTATTTGTGAACAAGATGAATTATGTTAAAGAAATAGTAGTTTATAATGCGGGTATTTCAGACCATAATGTCATAGAATTAACAGTCCTTTCCAAAACAGAGATAAGCAAGAAATGAAAAAAGTGGGAAGGATATGGAAAATACAACTTCTACAGTAAAATAAAAATAAATTGTCAGAAATAATGAAGAATTAAACAAAGATTGGGATAACATTTTCGTAAGTGATGACATAAGGGTAGATACGGAGATATATATATATTAGAGAAAATAGTGGATATATATACCGAAGAAGAAAAGTAAACATCAGTCATGCATACCAAAGAGACAGAAGGATCTTGTTCCAGAAAATCAGAAAGTGGAAAAAAAGTCTTGCAAAAGAAAAAATGTATAGAAAGTGATAGAACTAAAAAGTAAGATAGAAAATGCAGAACAAAAGATTATACAATCAAAAGTAAATGAAAAACGGGACTTGGAAGAAAAAACCCTAATATATCAAGCAAAACCCCAAACTATTATACTCATACGTGAAAAAGATGAATAAAAGAAGAATAGAAAATAGGCCCTCTAAGAATTGAAGGGAGAATAACGAATGAAAAAAAGGAAAATTGCAACATATTGGCAGAACGATATAAGAGAGAATTCACCCCTAGAATAGAGAATGAAGATAATGATATAGAAGTAAGGGACGAAAATATTGAATATTTAGCTGACATAGTATTTAATGAAGCTGATATTGTGCAGGCTATTAATGAAATTAAAAATGGAGCTGCAGCAGGGCCTGATGGAGTCCCTGCTATTTTATTAAAGAAAGTAGTTCATTCTATCGCAAAGCCACTTGCAATATTATTAAGACAAGTGTAGATACAGGCAAGATTTATGATGAGCACAAATTAGCATATATTACCCCCTACTTTCAAAAGTAGATCAAGACTAGAGGCAAGTAATTATAGGCCTGTGAGTCTAACATCACATATTATGAAAGTGTATGAAAGGGTAATGAAGAAAAATATTATGAAACATTTAATAAAACATAATTTGTTTAATATAGGACAACATGGTTTCGTACCCGGAAAAAAAAAAAAAGTAGGCACAAACCCAACTGTTAGTCCACCATGAGAACATATTCAAAAATATGAAAAGCGGAAATGAAACAGATGTGGTTTATCTAGACTTTGCAAAAGCTTTTGACAAGGTAACCATAATATATTAGCGAAGAAAATTAGAAAACACAACATCGTGGGATAAAGTAGGAAGATGGTTAAAAGATTTTTTACACAACGAAAACAAATAGTTATTGCAAACGATGAAAATCAGATGAAGCCAAGGTAATATCCGGTGTGCCACAAGGTACGGTGTTAGCTGCAATACTGTTTGTTATTATGATTGAAGACATAGACAGTAATGTTAAGGATTTGGTAGTGAGTAGTTTTGCCGATGACACAAGAATAAGTAGAGAAATTAATTGTAATGAAGATAGGAACGCTCTACAAAGAGACCTTAACAAAGTATATGATTGGGTAGAGGTAAATAGGATGGTATTTAACTCTGATAAATTTGAATCAATAAATTATGGAGACAGAGAAGGAAAGCTATATGCATATAGGGGACCTAATAATGAGACAATCACAAATAAGGAAGCAGTTAAAGACCTTGGTGTGATGATGAATAGGAACATGTTATGCAATGATCGAATAGCAATTCTATTGGTAAAACAAGAAAATAGTCCCAGGGCCTTTACAGCTAGAATAGAAGAAGTTAAGGACCTTGACTACTGGAAAGACTACAATCCTTGAAATTATATAGTCTAGAAAGGAGAAGATGAACGTTACATGATAATTCAGCATGGAAACAGATAGAAGGAATAGCAGAAAACATCATGGAAGTAAAAATATCAGAAAGAGCAAGCAGAGTGATTAATAGTGTCCAAAACTATATCCAGGAAAAATAAGGAAAGCACACAGGACATTAATCCACTAAGCACCAGCATCGATAATGCAGCGTCTATTCAATGCGTTGCCAGCTCATCTGAGGAATATATCAGGAGTGAGCGTAGATGTGTTTAAGAATAAGCTCGACAAATATCTAAACTGCATCCCAGACCATCCAAGATTGGAAGATGCAAAATATACCGGAAGATGTACTAGCAACTCTCTGGTAGACATTAGAGGTGCCTCACACTGAGGGACCTGGGGCAACCCGAACAAGATGTAAGGTCTGTAAGGTAAGGTCTCTCTCTCTCTCTCGCTCTCTCTCTCTCTCTCTCTCTCTCCCCCATATTCCTTCTTTCCGACTTTCCTCTCTCTCTCTCTCTCTCTCTCTCCTCTCTCTCTCTCTCTCTCTCTCTCTCTCTCTTCCCTTTCCTTCTTTCCTTCCTCTCTCTCTCTCTCTCTCTCTCTCTCTCTCTCTCTCTCTCTCTCTCTCTACCTCCCATTTTCTTCTTTCCCTTCCTCCTCTCTCTCTCTCTCTCTCTCTCTCTCTCTCTCTCTCTCTCTCTCTCTCTACATCCCATATTCCTTCTTTCCGACTTTCCTCTCTCTCTCTCTCTCTCTCTCTCTCTCTCTCTCTCTCTCTCTCTCACATCCCATATTCCTTCTTTCTTCCTCTCTCTATTCCTTCTTCTTTCCGACTTTCCTTTGTCTCTCTCTCTCTCTCTCTCTCTCTCTCTCTCTCTCTCTCTCTCTCTACATCCCATATTCCTTCTTTCCGACTTTCCTTTCTCTCTCTCTCTCTCTCTCTCTCTCTCTCTCTCTCTCTCTCTCTCTCTCTACATCCCATATTCCTTCTTTCCGACTTTCCTCTCTCTCTCTCTCTCTCTCTCTCTCTCTCTCTCTCTCTCTCTCTCTCTCTCTCTACATCCCATATTCCTTCTTTCCGACTTTCCTTCCTCTCTCTCTCTCTCTCTCTCTCTCTCTCTCTCTACATCCCATATTCCTTCTTTCCGACTTTCTTCCCTCTCTCTCTCTCTCTCTCTCTCTCTCTCTCTCTCTCTCTCTACATCCCATATTCCTTCTTTCCTTCCTCTCTCTCTCTCTCTCTCTCTCTCTCTCTCTCTCTCTCTTCTCTCGTAGTAGCCATCTTGCTTGGTGAGACGTACCCGCGTGAAGTCACAATAATCAACAGATATCACAAGTTTAACATACGACTAGAATTTGAGAATATCTAGAAGTGTTCGTGAAATACGGTGATAAAGATTAGTGTGAAAATAGTAGGATAAAACGTCTTCTAAGTTAGTTTATCAAGTGTAAAACTATAAATCAGAACAGATGGCAGTAAGTTCCAACTGCGGGAAAAGGTGGGGCGTAATTTGCGTGTCTAGCAGATTCGCAATATGATGAGGTAGCAGGAAGGGAACTGGCATTTCTCATCTATGAAATCAGCAACAGTCCTAACCAAAAAGATACAAAAGCATTCATAGATATATTAGAAGGATATAATCCTTCAAACTGGAACAAATCTAATGAAAACACCTCTTGAAATAATTGAAGAAGTTCCAAATAAAATCCAAGTGGTCAAGAGACTCATAAAGAAAATATACATAAACCAACATATTCCGACAAAGAAAATGAATAAAGGTGAATCTTGTGAATAGCCTAATTGATGCATTAGAAAAGATGCCAAAAGCTTCAAACTGTGTTAATAAGGTTTGGTATAGCATAGTCAATCCACAAAACCTAATCAGAAAAATGTGCTGCATGCAACATTCCGACCCATCCACAGTGTGCTGAGGTATACAAGATTTGAGAAAGATACAAGAATTTTTTGTTCAACATGTCTATCATGGATAGACAATGTTATTAAATCAAGATTGAATGTACAATAGTTGAGGATGAAGAAGAAGAGGAAGAGGAAGAAGAAGAAGAAAAAGAGAAGAGGAAAACGGAAGAGAAGTAAACAAAAATGAAATGACAGAAAAAAATAAGGAAACAAAGAACAAGATAAAAGTATGGATGCAGAGATACTCATTGATACTACATATGAGGCAAATAAACGGCAGCATACCTACGAAGAATAAATTACGATATGACAACGAAAGCAAATCCCGAAGAGGCTCTACCCAGATCTATACAATGACGGGAAAGAGGAAAAAATAGACAAGAAGACAAAATCTGCAACTTTTGAAAAGAGGGAATTGCAGATTTGGAGAAAGATGTTACTACAAACATCCTAAGATATGTCAAAACTATGAAATATATGGTAAATGTGCATACTTAGATGGATATGGGGATGATTGCGGAGATCTGCATCCAAAATATGTAAAAACCTAAAAGAAGGAAAAGGATGTAAGTTCGACAAAAAATGCAAATATATGCACCCTGTAGCCATGAATCAATAATCAAATAAATAACCAACCCAAGTAAATAAAATCCAAAATAAGAAAGAAACAAATAAAGAGAGAAATCAAGAATATCAGGTAAAGAGAAAAGCAAACCACCAATGAGATATGCAGAGGTGTCAGCAAAAAATTTCAAAGCATCAGCTCCGAAATTCTACTCAAGAGATAATAACTGTATTTATTATGCAAGAGGATATTGCAGAAACGGAGAAAATTGCAGATTCAGACACACAAAATTAATAATTATGATGAAGGAAGATCAAATATTATGGACCAGTTGGATTTTCTTTTTTAATGTCAGAATTTCTGGAAAATGAAAAAAAGAACAACATAGAAACAGAGACATGGGAAAATCCTTATTACTACCAGTATTAAATGAAGGAGAAAACACGCAAACCATCATAGTGATGAATGCGCAGGGTTTAGTTACGAGTAACTCAAAAAGAAAAATAGAGTACTTAGAAGAACTAACCCAAAATGAAAAGAAAATAGATATAATGAATATAAGTGAAACCTGGTATTCCCAAGAGACTGGGAATGATGATCAATAAAAGGGTTCCAAACTTATAGATCAGATAGAAAAAATAGGAATCAAGGGGGAACCGCAATATATGGGAAAGACAAAAAAAACGGAAAATATATGAGAAATATAGTAACTCAGAATGTGAACTAATAGCGGTAGAATTTGAATCTGAAAAATTGATGAACATAGTAATATATAGACCTCCTAATACTAAAGAGTTTGACTTAATAATTGAAAAATTGGATGATATATGTAGAAATCACAAGGACTGGACTATTCTCCTATCTGGTGAACTTCAACTTTCCTTTCGTAGAATGGAAAGAACGAATAGGAGATTGTGGTTGTACTTATACATATAAAAAAGAGAGTAATAGTAGTGCAGAAGATAAGAGGCAATTTGAAAAGCTATTAGATATTGCTACTAGAATACAATTCATTCAACAAATAAATCACCTGCCAACAAGAAAGGAAAATACTTTAGACCTAGTATTTGTGAACGAGATAATTATGTTAAAGAAATAATAGTTTATAATGCGAGTATTTCAGACCATAATGTCATAGAATTAACAGTTCATTCCAAAGCAAGTGAAAATAGAGAGAAGCAAGAAATGAAAAAGTGGGAAGGATATGGAAAATACAACTTCTACAGTAAAAATATAAAAATGGTCAGAAATTAATGAAGAATTAAACAAAGATTGGGATAACATTTTCGTAAGTGATGACATAAGGGTAAATACGGAGATATTATATATTGGAGATAATAGTGGAAAAAATATATACCGAAGAAGAAAAGTAAACATCATTCATGCATACCAAGAGACAGAAGGATCTTGTTCCAGAAAATCAGAAAATGGAAAAAAGGTCTTGCAAAAGAAAAAAATGCATGGAAAGTTATAGAACTAAAAAGTAAGATAGAAAATGCAGAACAAAAGATTTATACAATCAAAAGAAAATGAAAAACGGGACTTGGAAGAAAAAACCCTATTAAATATCAAGCAAAACCCAAACTATTATACTCATATGCGAAGAAGATGAATAAAAGAAGAATAGAAATAGGCCCTATGAGAATTGAAGGAGATTAACGAATGAGAAAAAGGAAATTTGCAACCATACTGGCAGAACGATATAAGAGAGAATTCACCCCTAGAATAGATAATGAAGATAATGATATAGAAGTAAGGGATGAAAATAGTGATATTTAGCTGATAGATATTAATGAAGCTTGATATTGTGCAGGCTATTAATGAAATTAAAAATGGAGCTGCTGCAGGGCCAGATGGAATTCCTGCTATTTTGTTAAAGAAAGTAGTTCATTCTATCGCAAAGCCACTTGCAATATTATTAAGACAAAGTGTAGATACAGGCAAGATATATGATGAGCACAAATTAGCATATATTACCCCTACTTTCAAAAGTGGATCAAGACTAGAGGCAAGTAATTATAGGCCTGTGAGTCTAACATCACATATTATGAAAGTGTATGAAAGGGTAATGAAGAAAAATATTATGAAACATTTAATAAAAATAATTTGTTTATAAAGGACAACATGGTTTCGTACCCGGAAAAAGTACACAAACCCAACTGTTAGTCCACCGTGAAAACTATTCAAAATATGAAAAGCGGAAATGAACAGATGTGGTTTATTTAGACTTTGCAAAAGCTTTTGATAAAGTAGACCATAATATATTAGCGAAGAAAATTAGAAAACACAATATCGTGATAAGTAGGAAGATGGTTAAAGAATTTTTACACAACAGAAAAACAGATAGTTATTGCAAACGACGAAAGAAATCGGATGAAGCCAAGGGTAATATCCGGTGTGCCGCAAGGTACGGTGTTAGCTGCAATACTGTTTGTTATTATGATTGAAGACATAGACAATAATGTTAAGGATTCGGTAGTGAGTAGTTTGCGCAGATGACACAAGAATAAGTAGAGAAATTACTTGTGATGAAGATAGGAACGCTCTACAAAGAGACCTTAACAAAGTATATGATTGGGCAGAGAGAGGTTGGTAAAAATTACGGAGTATATTTAACTCTGATAAATTTGAATCATAAAAAATTATGGAGGACAGAGAAAGAAAGCTATATGCATATAAGGGACCTAATAATGAGACCATCACAAATAAGGAAGCAGTTAAAGACCTTGGTGTGATGATGAATAGGACATGTATGCAATGATCAAATAGCAACTCTTGTTGGCAAAATGTAAAGCAAAAATGGAATGTTGTTAAGGCACTTCAAACAAGAAAAGCTGAACGACATGATTATGCTTTATAAAACATATGTTCGTAGTCCACTTGAAATATTGCAAATATGATATGGTACCCCACACTATCAAAAGGATATTTGCACAAATAGAGAGTGTACAAAGGTCCTTTACAGCTAGAATAGAAGAAGTTAAGGACCTAGACTACTGGGAAAGACTACAATTCTTAAAATTTATATAGTCTAGAAAGGCAGAAGAGAACGCTACATGATAATTCAGGCATGGAAACAGATAGAAGGAATAGCAGAAAACATCATGGAACTAAAAATATCAGAAAGAGCAAGCAGAGGTAGATTAATAGTGCCCAAAACTATACCAGGAAAAATAAGGAAAGCACACGGACATTAAGGCCACTACGCACCAGCATCGATAATGCGCAGTCTATTCAATGCGTTGCCAGCTCATCTGAGGATATATCAGGAGTGAGCGTAGATGTGTTTAAGAATAAGCTCGACAAATATCTAAACTGCATCCCAGACCATCCAAGATTGGAAAGATGCAAAATATACCGGAAGATGTACTAGCAACTCTCTGGTAGACATTAGAGGTGCCTCACACTGAGGGACCTGGGGCAACCCGAACAAGATGTAAGGTCTGTAAGGTCTCTCTCTCTACATCCCATATTCCTTCTTTCCGACTTTCCTTCCTCTCTCTCTCTCTCTCTCTCTCTCTCTCTCTCTCTCTCTCTCTCTACATCCCATATTCCTTCTTTCCGACTTTCCTTTCTCTCTCTCTCTCTCTCTCTCTCTCTCTCTCTCTCTCTCTCTACATCCCATATTCCTTCTTTCCGACTTTCCTTTCTCTCTCTCTCTCTCTCTCTCTCTCTCTCTCTCTCTCTCTCTCTCTCTCTCTCTCTACATCCCATATTCCTTCTTTCCGACTTTCCTTCCTCTCTCTCTCTCTCTCTCTCTCTCTCTCTCTCTCTCTCTCTCTCTCTACATCCCATATTCCTTCTTTCCTTTCTCTCTCTCTCTCTCTCTCTCTCTCTCTCTCTCTCTCTCTCTCTCTACATCCCATATTCCTTTCTTTCCGACTTTCTTTCTTTCTCTCTCTCTCTCTCTCTCTCTCTCTCTCTCTCTCTCTCTCTCTCTCTCTCTACATCCCATATTCCTTCTTTCCGACTTTCTTTCTCTCTCTCTCTCTCTGAATATAAGTGAAACCTGGTATTCCCAAGAGAACTGGGAATGTATGATCAAATAAAGGGTTCCAAACTTATAGATCAGATAGAAAAAATAGGAATCAAGGGGGAACCGCAATATATGGGAAAGACAAAAAACAAGGAAAAATATATGAGAAATATAGTAACTCAGAATGTGAACTAATAGCGGTAGAATTTGAATCTGAAAAATTGATGAACATAGTAATATATAGACCTCCTAATACTAAAGAGTTTGACTTAATAATTGAAAAATTGGATGATATATGTAGAAATCACAAGGACTGGACTATTCTCCTATCTGGTGACTTCAACTTTCCTTTCGTAGAATGGAAAGAACGAATAGGAGATTGTGGTTGTACTTATCATATAAAAAAAGAGAGTAATAGTAGTGCAGAAGATAAGAGGCAATTTAATTGAAAAGCTATTAGATATGCTCTACTAGAAATACAACAATTCACACAAATAAATCACCTGCCAACAGAAAGGAAAATACTTTAGACCTAGTATTTGTGAACGAGATGAATTATGTTAAAGAAATAATAGTTTATAATGCGAGTATTTCAGATCATAATGTCATAGAATTAACAGTTCATTCCAAAGCAAGTGAAAATAGAGATAAGCAAGAAATGAAAAAGTGGGAAGGATATGGAAAATACAACTTCTACAGTAAACAATATAAAATGGGTTCAGAAATTAATGAAGAATTAAACCAAAAAGATTGGGATAACATTTTCGTAAGTGAAGACATAAGGGTAAATACGGAGATATTATATAAAATATTGGAGATAATAGTGGATATACCGAAGAAGAAAAGTAAACATCATTCATGCATCCAAGAGACAGAATGATCTTGTTCCAGAAAATCAGAAAGTGGAAAAAAGGTCTTGCAAAAGAAAAAATGCATGGAAAGTTATAGAACTAAAAAGTAAGATAGAAAATGCGAACAAAAGATTATACAATCTAAAGAAAATGAAAAACGGGACTTGGAAGAAAAAACCCTATTAATATCAAGCAAAACCCCAAACTATTATACTCATATGCGAAGAAGATGAATAAAAGAAGAATAGAAATAGGCCCTCTGAGAATTGAAGGGAGATTAACGAATGAAAAAAAGGAAATTTGCAACATACTGGCAGAACGATATAAGAGAGAATTCACCCCTAGAATAGATAATGAAGATAATGATATAGAAGTAAGGGATGAAAATAGTGAATATTTAGCTGACATAGATATTAATGAAGCTGATATTGTGCAGGCTAATAATGAAATTAAAAATGGAGCTGCTGCGGGCCTGATGGATTCCTGCTATTTTGTTAAAGAAGTATTTCATTCTATCGCACAAGCCCCTTGCAATATTATTAAGACAAAGTGTAGATACAGGCAAGATATATGATGAGCACAAATTAGCATATATTACCCCTACTTTCAAAAGTGGATCAAGACTAGAGGCAAGTAATTATAGGCCTGTGAGTCTAACATCACATATTATGAAAGTGTATGAAAGGTAATGAAGAAAAATATTATGAAACATTAATAAAAAATAATTTGTTTAATAAAGGACAACATGGTTTCGTACCCGGAAAAGTACACAAACCCAAAAATGTTAGTCCACCGTGAAAACAAAAACTATTCAAAAAATATGAAAAGCGGAAAATGAAACAGATGTGGTTTATTTAGACTTTGCAAAAGCTTTTGATAAAGTAGACCATAATATATTGGCGAAGAAATTAGAAAACACAATATCGTGGATAAAGTAGGAAGATGGTTAAAAGAATTTTTACACAACGAAAAACAGATAGTTATTGCAAACGACGAGAAATCGGATGAAGCCAAGGTAATATCCGGTGTGCCGCAAGGTACGGTGTTAGCTGCAATACTGTTTGTTATTATGATTGAAGACATAGACAATAATGTTTAAGGATTTCGGTAGTGAGTAGTTTCGCAGATGACACAAGAATAAGTAGAGAATTACTTGTGATGAAGATAGGAACGCTCTACAAAGAGACCTTAACAAAGTATATGATTGGGCAGAGGTAAATAGGATGGTATTTAACTCTGATAAATTTGAATCAATAAATTATGGAGACAGAGAAAGAAAGCTATATGCATATTAAGGACCTAATAATGAGACCATCACAAATAAGGAAGCAGTTAAAGACCTTGGTGTGATGATGAATAGGAACGATGTTATGCAATGATCAAATAGCAACTCTGTTGGCAAATGTAAAGCAAAAATGGAATGTTGTTACGGCACTTCAAAACAAGAAAAGCTGAACACATGATTATGCTTTATAAAACATATGTTCGTAGCCACTTGAATATTGCAATATGATATGGTACCCACACTATCAAAAGGATATTGCACAAATAGAGAGTGTACAAAGGTCCTTTACAGCTAGAATAGAAGAAGTTAAGGACCTAGACTACTGGGAAAGACTACAATTCTTAAAATTATATAGTCTAGAAAGGAGAAGAGAACGCTACATGATAATTCAGGCATGGAAACAGATAGAAGGAATAGCAGAAGAAAATATCATGGACTAAAAATATCAGAAAGAGCAAGACAGGTAGATTAATAGTGCCCAAAACTATACCAGGAAAAATAAGGAAAGCACACAGGACATTAATCCACTACGCACCAGCATCGATAATGCAGCGTCTATTCAATGCGTTGCCAGCTCATCTGAGGAATATATCAGGAGTGAGCGTAGATGTGTTTAAGAATAAGCTCGACAAATATCTAAACTGCATCCCAGACCATCCAAGATTGGAAGATGCAAAATATACCGGAAGATGTACTAGCAACTCTGGTAGACATTAGAGGTGCCTCACACTGAGGGACCTGGGGCAACCCGAACAAGATGTAAGGTCTGTAAGGTAAGGTCTCTCTCTCTCTCTCTCTACATCCCATATTCCTTCTTTCCGACTTTCCTTCCTCTCTCACTCTCTCTCTCTCTCTCTCTCTCTCTCTCTCTCTCTCTCTACATCCCATATCCTTCCTTCCTTCCTTCTCTCTCTCTCTCTCTCTACATACCATATTCCTTCTTTCCGACTTTCCTTCCTCTCTCTCTCTCTCTCTCTCTCTCTTTCGCTCTCTCAGTTCCTTGAAAAGAAGTCTTCCATTGTACTCTGAAAAGCTCCTCTGTCAACCTTACAAGGTTTTTGTTTTGAATGTTTGAGCATTATTCTGAGTAACGTATGTCTCCCAAGTAGTCATTATTGCAAGTTCTCTTCTCATAGAAGGCGGTACATTTCTTAAACCGAGACAGCGCGTCGCTGTAATGGTGAGTCCACAATGTAGTATAAATGTGGTCAGCACATGTTCGCTGCTTGTCCCATACACATCTCATGTCGGCTACTTATCGCAGACATCTCAAGTGTAGTTTTAATCCACGTCAACGACTTAACTGGTAGACATCTCAAACTAGTGTAATGCACGCCAGCGACTTACTGGTAGTCCTGAACTGTGCTTCTTGCGGTTATCCAGCATTTACTAAAGACTAGTTCTTCACTGGCTGTGGTCGACTAGATTGCAACCTATTCGTGATATGTATACATCGATTTTTTTTTATAATGGTATGCGTGTATATATATATATATATATATATATATGATATATACTTATACTCTATATAGATATATATATATGTGTGTGTGTGTGTGTGCGTATTATATATACGTATATGTATATATATATGTATACACACACACACACACATATATATATATATATATAATAATACATATATATATATATGTATATGTATGTATATTTATATATCCATATATATATACATATATATATGTATGTATATATATGTATTTATATGTATATATGCAAATATATATATGTATATATATGTATATATACATATATAAGTATATATCAGTATGGTCTTGGCCTGCCACCTCGGCGGCCGCGAGTTTGATTCTCGGCCGTTCCATTGAGGGGTTATAGATGTGTATTTCTGGTGATAGAAGTTCACTCTCGACATGGTTCGGAAGTCTCATAAAGCCGTTGTTCCCGTTGTTGAATAACCACTGGTTCCATGCAATGTAAAAATACCATACAGACAAACAAACAAATAAAAGAGGATGCACACGATCAGACGATCGCTGTAATCATCGAAACGGCCCACAAGGCTGTTGACAGGAACACATCCCAAAACACAGATGACTAACTGCTTGGTTGTCGCACTGGAACCAAACTGCCCCGCCCACACTGGTAACTGCATCCTCCCACTTCCGAAGACAACAACAGGTAACCAATACCTGCTGTTCAAATCAAGCAACCATGCTGCTTTGCTGTCTGGAACCTGATTCGCTGCTATTCCAAACCCGACTGCCTCTGTCAAAGACAAGACGACAGACTTAAAGTGGCTAAGAAATAAAAACAACCGCCAATCGGTAAGGAGACAACAGGCACAACAAGTCACAGTTGACACACGGTTGTCCCCGAAAAATAACCACTTAAACTTGCAATATATATATTATATATATATATATATATATATATATATATATATATATATATACATATATATATATATATATATATATATATATATATGTGTGTGTGTGTATATTTATATATTATTTAAATATATATTATATTATATATTATAATAGATTATATTATATATAATATAGTTTATATCTAATCCCATTCTTATCACATTACCTGTGAATATATACGCATTAAGCTACAAATGTCCTTTATCTAATTCCCTGTACCTCGGAATTAATATATTTTCATATATGTTTGACATATATGGAAATATATTAATTCCGAGGTAGAGTGAATTATATATTAAAGGACATTTGTAGTTTAATGCGTGTATATATATATATATATATATATATATATATATATATACATACATATATATTTTTGAGAGAGAGAGAGCAAGAGAGTCTCTTACTTCATACCTTGTTATCTTCTTACTACCTGGTTTGTCTTTTTTCCCCCTTCCTCTCATCAAGCATGCAATTGGTATTGCTCGCTCACAGGTTATTTTGTTGGAGAAACTGCAAGCTCAGAATAATTATTTCGGCCTCTCCAACTTTCCGTCATTGTAAACTTGTTCAGTTCTTGTTCTGTTCTGTTTGGGAATTCTTGGCAACAGACTCCCTATTCTTAGCAAAGCACCAAGCGCAAGCAAGCATTCGCTATAAAAGCTTGCTTTGCCGAGAAGAGACCCTGTTGCTAAGGGCAGGTAGGTAAGAATGAAAATCGTCGCGAGGAATTATTGTTATATTTCTGTTATTCGAACTATACTCTGTTTTTTTCCATCTGTCCATCCGCCTGTGGTGTTTGCGCATGGTAACACTGCGTCCTGGTCTTTAAATAATATCCTATTTCGAATATTAACGGTGTAATTCGCATACAGTATATTATTAAAACACTTTTCAGTTGTAAATGTACACCAAGATATCGTTTTATTTACCTAAAACTTACACAGCGTAACTATTTAAAGCCCGGACGCAGTGGTACCATGCGCGATCACCACAGGCGGATGGACAGATGGAAAAAAACAGAGTATAGTTGCTCTCTTTATTGCGTTATTATTGACCCTTAAGGGGGGAGGGGGATAGTGCCAACAATCCAACTCATGCGATGCACTGTAGGCGTTACTTACGGTTGTTTGCTGCGTCCCCTCGGCCCCTAGCTACAACCCTTTCGTTCCTTTTACAGTACCTTCGTTCATATTCTCTCTCATCTATCTTGCTTTCTACCCTCTCCTAACAGTTGATTCATAGTGCAACTGCGAGGTTCTCCTGTCCTGTTACACCTTTAAAACCCTACTGTACTTCCCTTTCAGCGCTGAATGACCTCATAGGTCCCAGAGCTTGGCCCTTGGTCTAAATTCTATATTTTGGTCTATTCTCTATGAAAGTATTCGATTTGGAGTTAGTATTTGTTATGGTTATAGCCGTGTTTTTAATCCGGTGCCAGGTGCTCGGTCAGTAGACAATCGAAAGGATCACACACACACACACACCTCCGAACCGGCAAAGTTAAATAGAAGGTGATGTTTAACGAGTCCCGCTTAAGCTGTTTCAGGCGAAGATTCATTTGTTAAGTTTTCGGTGAATAATCGCTACCGAATGCATCGTGATTATACAGGAAGTGAATGGGTAACTACCTATTATTATTATTATTATTATTATTATTATTATTATTATTATTATTCAAAATATAAAGCCATTCATTTCAGCCATAACTTGAAATGCCATCAACTTGCAAAGCAGGCCTCCGCGGAAGAAAATATGCTTGTTTGAGAAAAGTGACAAGCAGCATATATAATAATGAACTGATTAACAGCTCTCCTAGGGCTGGCCCGAAGGATAAGATATTTTTCAGTGGCTAGGAACCAATTGGTCACCTAGCAACGGGACCTACAGCTTATTGTGGGATCCGAA
>NC_061090.1:25202986-25205486 GCF_015104395.2 Macrobrachium nipponense | reverse complement strand
GTCATTGGCAATTTGATTGTTGCAGGTCAGGTCGGTATACTACAGCGTGACCTTTTTCAGGTTCGAGAGAGAGAGAGAGAGAAGTGTGCAAACTCCCTGGTTTGTTAATGAAAATATTCCTTTTTATTACGTTTATTGTACTGAATTCACGAACGAAGGCTGAAAGGCAATTTATTCTGTATCATGACTTAACTCATGAACTTATTTGACATTGCTGATCTCGTGCTCAGTAAACTTCAGCAGGTCAGTCCATTCTTTGGAATGGTGACCACCAAAGAACGCCGGGGTTTTCGCGTGAAATTGAGCAGGTTTGCCCTGTGATTGACCATGGGACTACCAATAAATAAGGGCCCTTTACCATTGATGAAACTTACGTTAGACTTCGGGAATTTGGTGCTAGCGAGAATGGGTCACAATGAGGGCCGAAAACGAAAATATTTTCTTTTATACAACTCACCCTAATAATTCGAATACATCTAATGCTTTTTTATAAATGTTTGTATATGTTTCTTTAAAGTATCTTCATTTTCTCGATATTTATTTGCAATAATAATAATAATAATAATAATAATAATAATAATAATAATAATAATAATAATAATAACAACAACTACATGAGCCTTTTAGGAGTTTTCCCTGTCTTTTATGGAGGATTTTCATGTTATACTCTCAAAGAGATGAACTGTATTTCTCATTTCCCGTGCTATAATTTTTCATTAGTTAGACAGACTTTATGAATTTAGTCGTTCATAAAGGCCAGGTGTGATGATCTCCTTTGATGCAGAGAGAGAGAGAGAGAGAGAGAGCCCATCTTCATTTTTAGTTTTTTTTAGATGGATTATATCCCCGAGATTATATCCTCTTGAGATTTATTTTGACTTGAAAAGTCTCTTCTCTTTCCTTCCTTTAACAGGGTAATATTAATCACTCTCTCTCTCTCTCTCTCTCTCTCTCTCTCTATATATATATATATATATATATATATATATATATATATATATATATATATATATATATATATATATATATATATATATATATATATATATATATATATATATATATATATATATATTACAAAGGCTCTCTCTCTCTCTCTCTCTCTCTCTCTCTCTCTCTCTCTCTCTCTCTCTCTATATATATATAATATATATATATATATATATATATATATATATATATATATATATATATATATATATATATATATATATATATATATATATATATATATATATAAAATATATATATATATATATATATTACAAAGGCTCTCTCTCTCTCTCTCTCTCTCTCTCTCTCTCTCTCTCTCTCTCTCTCTCTCTCTATATATATATATATATATTACAAAGGCTTTGATAACTCTGATATTTACTCAGCAACTCTCTCTCTCTCTCTCTCTCTCTCCTCTCTCTCTCTCTCTCTCTCTCTCTCTCTCTGTTATAACAATGGGAATTGAATTATTTCCATCTAATGCATATAGATTGCTTCCTTCCTGGAAATCAGAAAGAAAACAAAAATCCATTTGTGTTAATTTCAGACGTGGCTTTAGAATTACCTTTAATGAATTCAATTTCTAGATGCTATTGCTTTTATCAGAGAGAGAGAGAGAGAGAGAGAGAGAGAGAGAGAGAGAGAGAGAGAGAGAGAGATGCTTCAACTTAATTAAGGAAATCGAGTTTATTAGTCGTGTTTTGAGCCGTTTATTTTTCGCCAGATATGTAAATGGATAGAGTTGAAGAGTGTCGTTCCTCCTCTCACTTAGCCAAGTAACAACCGGCAAGCCACTGCATATCACGTTTAACCCGTGGATATGAACAACTCCCGGATGGGGTTTCCCGAGATGTAACCGAGTACTGGAATCTTCCCGTGAAAAAACAATTTTCTTGGAAATAATCTCGTTATGTCTCCCAAACCCCAATTATCAGAGAAATATCAGTTAACCTAACCTCACCTAACATAACCTAACCTAGGGGCATCTCAAAAAGACCTAGGCTGTTGCAATACTATCATACATCTTTGGAATTTGCTTCCTGGATATTATAATGAAAATTAAGTGAATAATTTTACGTCTTCAGTTTGTGGCTTTTTGGCTCCTATCGAGTTTTCCGAATCTAAAGAAAAATTCGGGTGGGGGGGGGGGGTGGGTGGGTTTGGTCCCCTGTACCCTTCCTGTCCCCCGCTCCCATCATTTTTCTGGTTTAGGGGGTGTGGGTTGGGTTGGGTGGAGCGAGGTTCTAAACACAACTTTGTAAGTCCCTGTCTCTCTTCGTATAAAATGTTATAGTGGTTCGAATAATGCAACTCATTTCACTAATTTGTCTGTGATATATTTAGTCATTATTGCACTGAAAAGAATTGTAATGCGTTGGGAAGACGCGGAAGATTTTAATGTAAGGCAGATCTCTCTCTCTCTCCATATTATGGAGTACTCTTTCACTGATATTCAGCTGACTTGATCTTTTTCTTTTTATATGAAACAAGAATAAATAACTTAATA
>NC_061090.1:25125486-25197986 GCF_015104395.2 Macrobrachium nipponense | reverse complement strand
CACCCAGTTAGAAAGAACGACTGAGGCAATTTCGTCGTTGAGCATGCCTTGAGAGCAGAAACGTTCTACAAGAGGTTTCGAGGAGTTCCTGCCCTTCAAGTGTCAAGAACAGGCATTGTTTTATGCAATACAGAGTCAAGAAGACGTCTGCAATTTCAGTTCTCCTTTTGTGAAGCCACCGCTTCAAGCATAGATCTCTGACAGCGCAAAACTGGCTAGCAAGTATTTGCAATACCTCACTGTTTCCCCAGTTCATGCATTGTAAGATTTTACTTGTGGTATGTAAATAGGATCACCATTCTGCATTTATCTTTGTTAGTAAGCTTTTCAATAAACCTTTGTTGTGTTTGTGTATCTTCCTATATTCGTATCCCCAGTTTCAACTGTTGGTGTTGAATTCTTTTTGTTTATTTTCATATCGAACTTGGAGCGGACCTCTCTCGGTTCGTAACATTTGAGGTGACCTTGCCAGGATTCTCGACACCGTAACAGATTGAAACAGGGAGAATATAGAAAGAACCAGAATGAGTGAGATGGTGAAAGAGTTTATTGAGTCAGGTAAGCTCCTAGGTCTAGAGGGGAATGATCTCCGTGAGTATGTTGAAAAGAAAGAAAGAGAAAAGTATGAGAGAGATGAAAGAGCGGCTGAGAGAGAGGAAAGAGCAGCTGAGAGGGAAGTGCAGCAAGCGAGAGAAGCAATGAAAATGCAGCGAGAGAGAGAAACGTTGGTAATGCAGCAGCAGGAAAGAGAGAAAGCGTGTATGCATGAGTTGGAAATTGCTTGGTTAAGGGAAAGTACTCGTAACAGTCGGACAGGCGAAAAGGAAAACGAAGCTGATAGGTTAGGTATCAGTGCAGTGCTGAAATTAGTACCAAAGTTTGATGAAGAAGATGTAACGAAATATTTCATGTGTTTTTAGAAGTTAATGGAAAGAGTAGTTTCTCCTAAAGAAATGTCAGTTTTAAGTGGTAGGGCACTTACTGTGTATAGTTGCATGTCTAAGGAGGAATGTGATGATTATGATATTGTGAAAGAAACCGTTCTTAACGTGTATATACTAGTACCGGAGGCGTACCGTAAGAAATTTAGAAATTTGAGAAAGGATGAGAATATTACGAGTGTAGAATACGGTAAGAAGCTAGAAAGGCTATTTTTTGATTGGTTAACTTCTGCTAAAGTTGAGGATTTTGATGGTTTGAAGAACTTAGTGTTGTTAGAAAACTTCAAAGATAACGTATCCCCTGAGATTAAACTTTATATAGAGGATAGGCGAGAAGTATCTTTCGCAGGAGCAACTAGGTTAGCTGACGAATATAGTCTAACTCATAATTTGAGTGTTAGTAAGAAACAAAATGATCCTTTGTCTGGTAGAGTACAAAGTGGTAAAGGTTTCAGTTCTAGTAATAGCAATGCAAGTAAAAGTGACTATTCCTGTTATACATGCGGAAAACCTGGTCATACGTCTAAGGTTTGTAAGAGTAAAGTGGCATCTAGTGGCTCAGAATTAACTTGTTTCCGATGTAATGGGAAAGGGCATTTAGCGAGAAATTGTGCAGTAGAAAGGAAGGATGTTAAGAAACCAGTGTCTCTAGTTAACCTTTCGTCAAGTAGGAATGATGTGATGAGAGAAACTAGGAAATTTTTTGGTGAATTTCTGTCAGAAGGTGTAGTTTCCACTCGTGGAGGAGTATTTTCAAGGAAAGTAGTCTTGCTTCAAGACACAGGAGCTGTTGTCTCACTGATTAGGAGGGAGAGTGTGCCAGACAGGGCGGAAATCAATATGGAAGAAAAAGTCATGTTAGGTGGATTTCCTAACACTTGTGTTCTTTGTCCTTTGTTGAAGTTGAATTTAGAAAGTCAGGTAGTGTCAGGAGAAGTGAAACTTGCAGTTGTTGACAGTTTGCCCGTTGATGGTGTTGACATTATTGTTGGTAAGGACTTAGCTTTATCCAAGAATTTGAATCCTGTTGTGAGGGATATTCCAGTGCCTGAAATGGTAGTAACTAGGCCAGGTTTAGATACAGACATAGACTACGGTCATAATTTGTTCATGGAATCGAACGAAAGTGAGTTCGTGGATTCAAACGAGTGTGATAGAGGTGGCGAGGTTGATCTTGGCATGAGTGTGGCTGAGAGACCAGACTCTATCGATGTTGACAGTGATAGCCAAGGGGAAGGTGTAGCTGTCGAGAGTAACGTAGTAAATGTACTGGTATCTAGTACTAGTTACGGTGATGAATTAGGCACTAATAACCTTTTGAATAAGGATGAGCTAGTTAAGTTGCAGAGAGAGGATGAGACACTTGACCCGAATTTTTTAATGTGAGCTGGATGATGATCTCGATGTGTGTAAGGAAACTTTTTGTTTAAAGGACGAAGTTTTGTGTCATTATGTTCGTCCTAAGTCAGGTGGTAAAGAGGAAATCACCGAACAATTAGTGGTTCCTAGGAAGCTTCTTGAGCTAGTTTTGAAGTTAGCACATGATGAGCAAGGACATTTAGGAGTAAATAAAACTTTCAGGTGTATTAGTAGGGCGTACTTTTGGCCTAAAATGAAAAGTGACGTAAAGAGGTAAGTTTTAAGCTGTCATGAATGCCAAATTGCCGGGAAACCGAATCAAGTAATTCCCAGAGCTCCGTTGTGTAGTATTCCTTCGGTAGGTTAATCTTTTGAGAATGTAGTTATCGATATGGTTGGACCTTTGCCTAGAAGTAAGGGAGGGAATATATATCTGTTGACAGTCATTGATAGACTAACTCGCTATCCCGAGGCGGTACCCGTAAGAAGCTGTAACGCAAAGACCATAGTTAAACGATTGTTAAATTATTTTTCTAAGTTGGTCTGCCTCGTACTATACAGAGTGATAATGGTAGTAATTTTGTATCCAAGTATTTCAAGGATAGAATGAAAGAGTGAGGCATTAAACTCATAACTTCCATACCTTATCATCCCGCATCACAAGGCATTGTGGAGCGGTTTCATCAAACGTTGAAGAGTTGTTTACAGAAATTGTGTAAGAACTTCGAACACGACTGGGAAGAAAAGTTACCATTTGTTCTGTTAGCTTTAAGGTTGGCACCGAACGACACTATAGGATTTAGTCCTCTTGAGCTTGTTTTCGGTCACACCGCTAAAGGTCCTTTGGAAATGTTAAAATGTAACTTAATGAATAAAGAAGGTGGTGAGGACTACATCACTAATCTAGAGTATTATAAAAACAGTTTAAGAGATACTTGGCAACTAGCAAAGGAGAACGAGAGTGAGAGTCAAGGGGAAACTAAACGGAAACATGATCTCAGAGCAAAAAAGAGAAGTTTGTGTGTAAGAGATAAAGTTTTAGTACTAGTCCAGAAAGAAGGTTCCACTTTACCTTATAAGTTCGAAGGTCCTTTTTCATTGTTAGAGGAGAGGGGAAATATATATTATAGAATTAATATGGGTAAGAGTAGAGCAAAGTCAATGAATGTAACTTGCTTCAGAATTATAAAGAATGCTCCGTACCATGGCCACCGCTAGTGTTCGATGTGACAGTGTTACTGAGAGAAATTAGTTTTGAGAAAATGCAAGAGGTGAAAATTTCAAAGTTTTACTCAGAGTTCAGAAAATGGAAAAGTAAGAGAGAAGGATAATGTTATAGCAGGTAGCCTCTGGAGAATTTTACAGAATGAGTAGCCTAATGAGCGTTTTCTATTTTGGCACGAGTGGTTGAGTGAATGAAGGAGTGTTAAAGCTTTATGCAGAATTGTTTCCCTGCTGTTTAATTCTTGTTTCTCTTTAGAAAAAAATAAAATTAGTTGATATAATTTTTTTCTTTTTTTGCGGGGGATGTGTCATGGTAAACGCTTCATAGCAAAGAATTACGAGTTAAAGGAAAGGAAAACACATCTTCGAGAAGTTCTGCTGCACGGAGGCTTTAACGCGCACGGAGGCTTTCGCGCGTGTGTTGGAGGCGCCTGTTCTCATGATGGTTCTAGAATCGGCAGGAGTGTTATGGAACTTGACAGGTACCGACGTGACGTGAGGGACGCTGCGATTTCTGATGCAATACTTCGTCGAGATTCTTCTAAATCGTTCCCGTTGTCTTGGGAGTCTGTGACGTTCACCGGTAGGCCATGCCCCCAGGTTGCCGTATAAATACGACTGACGAAGTAGGAGGGAGCAGATCATCTGTAAGAGTCACAGATCAGATCATCAGTGAGACCAGCAGAGATCAGAGCAGTGATCATCAGAGAGAGATAAGAGAAGAAGAAACAGACGAAGGATCAGAGAGGAAAAGGCGCTCGAGAGTTTGGGTCGAATCCTGGTCAAGTCGTCCAGTCAGAGAGAATGACCGAGGCAATTTCGTCGTTGAGCAAGCCTTGAGAGCAGAAACGTTCTACAAGAGGTTTCGAGGAGTTCCTGCCCTTCGAGTATCAAGAGTAAACATTGTTTTCTGCAATACGGAGTCAAGAAGACATCTGCAATTTCAGTTCTCCTTTTGTGAGGCCACCACTTCGAGCATAGATCTCCGACAGCGCAAAACTGGCCAGCAAGTATTTGCAATACCTCACTGTTTCGCCAGTTCACACATTGTAAGATTTTACTTGTGGTATGTAAATAGGAGACACCATTCTGCATTTACCTTTGTTAGTAAGCTTTTAAATACACATTTGTTGTGTTTGTGTATCTTCCTATATTCGTATCCCCAGTTTCAACTGTTGATGTTGAATTCATTTTGTTTATTTTCATATCGAACTTGGAGCGGACCTCTCTCGGTTCGTAACAAGATGTGTGTTGGGAATGCAGGTATATTCTCAGGCAGTTATGTGTTGGGAATCCGGGCACATCCTCCAGCAGCTGTTTGTTGGGAATCCGGGCACATCATCCAGCAGCTGTGTGTTGGGAATCCGAGTACATTCTGCAGCAGTTTTGTTGGGAATCTGGGCACATCCTTCAGCAGCTGTGTTGGGAATCCAGGTATATTCTCCAGCAGCTGTTTGTTGGGAATCCGGGTGTATTCTCCGGCAGCTCTGTGTTGGGAATCCAACTACATCCTTCAGCAGTTATGTATTGGGAATCCAGGTACATTCTCCAGCAGCTCTGTGTTAGGAATCCAACTACATCCTCCAGCAGCTATGTATTGGGAATCCGGGTACATTCTCCTTTAGCTCTGTGATGGGAATCCGGTAACATTCTCCAGCAGCTATGTGCTGGGAATCCGGTAACATTCTCCAGCAGCTATGTGTTGGGAATCCAGGTACATTCTCCGGCAGCTATGTGTTGGGAATCCAGGTATATTCTCCAGCAGCTGTGTGTTGGGAATCCGGGTACATTCTCCAGCAAGTTTGTGTTATGTGTTGGGAATCTGGACATATTCTCCAGCAGCTGTGTTGGGAATCTGGGTACATTCTCCAGCAGCTGGTTGGGAATCCGGGTACTTTCTCCGGCATCTATGTGTTGGGAATCCAGGTGCATTCTCGGCAGCTTTGTGTTGGGAATCCGGGTATATTCTCCAGCAGCTGTGTGTTGGGAATCCAGGTACATTCTCCAGCAGCTTTGTGTTATGTACTGGGAATCCGGGTGCATTCTCCAGCAGCTGTGTTGGGAACCGGGTATATTCTCCAGCAGCTATGTGTTGGGAATCCGGGTATATTCTCCAGCACCCATGCGTTGGGAATCTGGGCACATTCTCCAGCAGATATTTATGTCGCTGCCTGCTTGTAGCTTTTTGCCTTTTGTCGTTGGAAATGTGTGTTTGTGTACTGTGCTTTTCTCTTTATTCCTTTTATCACTCTGGACAACGTATATCCTTTTTTGGAATGTAAATAAGTACCAAGCCTCTCTCTCTCTCTCTCTCTCTCTCTCTCTCTCTCTCTCTCTCTCTCTCTCTCTCTCTCTCCATTTCTGCAACTGAAGTAAGGAAGGTGCGTTCCATTAACTGGAAATCTAATTTCTCCCTTTTCGGGGCTTCCCCAACAGGACTTAATGGAGAGGTCAGTCTTGTTGCCACTTCGTCCAGATCGGCTCGCAGCAGAAACATCGACCACTCTTTATGTTTTATTTGCCCGTTTCTGTTTTGCTGTGCATTTCTGTGTTTTAGTGAAGTTTTTGTATATATACAAATATGTGTGTGTACACACACACACACACACACATATATATATATATATATATATTCTATATATATATGATATATATATATATATATATCATATATATATAATATATATATATACCCCCCTATATATTATATAGATATTATATATATATTATATATATATGTAATATATATATTTATATATTAATATATATATATATAAATATAATATTATATATATATTATCTTATATATATAGATAGTACATACAGGGTGTCCATAAAGTCCCAGTACCATTACAATTATTTATTGCCCAGAATGGTACTGGGACTTGAAGGATACCCTGTATATATATGTTTGTGTGTGTGTAACTAATTTGAAAAGTATGGATGCATGTATATGTACAGGTATGTATATGTATGTATGCATGTATATATGTATATATATGTATGTATGCATACACATACATGTTTATTTTTCAAACTAGCTATTTTAGAATTAGGAACTGACCTTAGATAGCGACAGATTGGTAGTCAGTGCCAGTTGCATGCTTTAACCTTGAATGCCTATATATCTCTGGTCGCTTCATGTAATTCCACATCAGAAGTGCAGCGAGATCCCTTAACACACACACACACACACACACACGCGTCAATTCTCATCTATGTTTTCATTCCTTTCGTTCTGTTCCTGGATTATGAACCCTTCTCTCCAATATCCCCTTCTCCTCTTACCTACCCAATTTTGTAGGCCCTTCCCTCCTCCAAAACTTCAAAATTGTAGGCATTTTTCCTTTGCGTTATCGGCCTCCATTTCCTCCACAGAGGTATAGAAGAATGACTGGACATGAAACGTAGGTAAAAAAATGCGCACAAGAATTTCTGTCTGGTGGTGGCCTCAGCCACGGTCCATAAGACTCTTAGCTGCGGCCCATGAAACTCAGCCACGGTCCGGTGATGGGATGGCATGATGTTGTTGGTACCTATATCGCTGCCGGAAGTACGATTATGACTGACTTTAACCTTAATTAAAATTAAAACTACCGAGGTTAGAGGGCTGCAATTTGGCATGTTCGATGATTGGAGGGTAGATGATCAAAATACCAATTTGCATTGCGCCTCAGTGGCGTGGTCGGTGTGGTGTTGGCGTACCACCTCGGTGGCCGCGAGTTCGATTCTTGGACATTCAATTGAGGTGTGAGAGATGTATATTTCTGGTAATAGAAGTTCACTCTCGACGTGGTTCGGAAGTCACGTAAAGCCGTTGGTCCCGTTGCTGAATAACCACTGGTTCCATGCAACGTAAAAATACCCTACAAACAAACAAACAAAAACATATGAGGACGTGTCAAAGTTTCGAACATAAAATAAATGGAATTAATTGTATATCGGATGTAAAATAAATGGGAGTAACTGTATATCGAACATAAAATAAATGGAAACAAACTGTAAATCGAATGTAAAATTAAAGGAAATAACTGTATATCGAATGGAAAATTAATGGAAACGATTGTATATCGAATGTCAAATAAATGGAAATAACTGTAGTATATCGAATGTCAAATAAATGGAAATAACTGTAAGAGTAATCGATAAATGTCAAACAATAAATGGAAAATAAGCTGTAGTATATCAAATGTTAAATAAATGAAACTGTTAGTATATCAAATGTCAAATAAATTGGAAATAACTGTAGTATATCGAATGTCAAATGGGAAATAACTTGTTAGGATAATCAATGTTTAAATAAATGGAAAATAACTGTGTACATCGATGTCAAATAAATGGAAAGTAACTGTAGTATATCAAATGTCAAATAAATGGAAATAACTGTAGTATATCAAATGTCAAATAAATGGAAATAACTGTAGTATATCGAATGTCAAATAAATGGAAATAACTGTAGTATATCGAATGTCAAATAAATGGAAATAACTGTAGTATATCAGAATGTCAAATAAATGGAAATAACTTGTATACATCGAATGTCAAATATGGGAAATACTGTATTACATCGAATAGTCAAATAAATGGAAATAACTGTAGTACATCGAATGTCAAATAAATGGAAATAACTGTAGTATATTCGAAATGTCAATAAATGGAATAACTATAAAGTAACATTCATGTCAAATAACTGGAAATAACTGTAGTAACTCGAATGTCAAATAAATGGAAATAAATGTAGGTATAAATCGAATGTCCAAATATGGAAATGTACTTGTAGTAACGTCGAATGTCAAATAAATGAATAACTGTAGTACAATCGAAATGTCCAAATAAATGGAAATAACTGTAGTATATCGAATGTCAAATAAATGGAAATAACTGTATTATATCGAATGTCAAATAAATGGAAATAACTGTAGTACATCGAATGTCAAATAAATGGAAATAACTATAGTACATCGAATGTCCAATACAATTGGCAATAAACTAATAGTAAACTCGAATGTCAAATAAATGGAAATAACTGTAGTACATCGAATGTCAAATAAATGGAAATAACTATAAAATACCTCGATAATGCAAATAAATGGAATAACTATAGGTAAACTCGAATGTCAAATAATATGGAAATTGACCTGTTAAGTACATCGGAATGTCAAGATAAATTGAAATAAACTGTAGTACAAAATCGAATGTGCTAATAAATGGAAATACTGTAGTATATCGAATGTCAAATAAATGGAAATAAACTGGTATTAAATATCGAATGTCAATAAATGGAAATAACTATATTACAATCGCCATGTCAAATAAATGGAAATAACTGTAGTACATATCGAATGTCAAATAAATGGAAATAACTGTAGTATATCGAATGTCAAATAAACGGGCAATACTAATCACCGAAAAACGCCTCTTTCAAAAGTGCATTAAGGAGGGTGGTGGATTTAGTTTCCCTCAGACTGCTGCTGCAATAACTCAGCGCTCAGAAAATGTCGACTCGATTCCCGACCAATCGATTTTTGCATTGTGGTTCCTCCCATTAATTTCGGATTCCCGTCATCGTCTTGGATTTATGGAGTAATCAGTGTATAGAATGCTTAAAGCCTTTCTTGCTTTTAATTCCCGGAAAGGCATAAATTTCGTCGGTAAAGGAAGTGGATGTGTGTAGCATTACTTTTTGGTGGTCGTGCGTGAGATTTTTTATCTATTTATTTATTTATTTGTGCTTCATTCGTTCTGTGTACTTCGTGTATCTGTTTGTTTATTGGAGATCTTGAATTTTCGTTCGTTTTCATATTGAAAATTACAGTTTTTTTATGTTTTGGTAATTTTTTTATTTCAATCGTTCTGTGTACTTCGTGTATTTGTTTGTTTATTGGATGTCTTTAATTTTCGTTCAGTTTTATATTGAAAATTACAGTTTTTATATGTTTTGGTAATTTTTTTTTTTACATATACTTCGTGTATTTGTTTATTGGAGGTCTTGAATTTGCTTTCAGCTTTGTATTGAAAGTTAGTTTTTATATTTTATATGTTTTGGTAAATTTTTTTTTTATTCGTTATGTGTACTTCATGTATTTGTTTGTTTATTGGAGGTCTTGAATTTTCGTTCAGTTTTATATTGAAAATTACAGTTTTTATATGTTTTGGTAATTTTTTTTTTACATATACTTCGTGTATTTGTTTATTGGAGGTCTTGAATTTGCTTTCAGCTTTGTATTGAAAGTTAGTTTTTATATTTTATGAGAAGATGAAAATTACTTGAGAATTTTTTTTAATGTTGGATGCGGAGTGTCATTGACATGGACAAAAAGGCATTTAATGCAAATTGCGTCATATCCATTACGGCCAATTTTTCTTCTCGGTATTCGTGCATTTATATCGTACGCTAAAATGACTTTCTTTTATGAATTCATCCTTGGAAATTCACAACACATTAAAGCGAAACTGTTCATTGATTTTAATGCCATTTTTTTTTTATTATAAAAAGGTGATTTCTTCCACATCCCAAAAGAAGCACACTCCCTTGAAAGCGCCTCAGTGGCGTGATCGGTATTGTCTTGGCCTGCCACCTCGGTGGCCGTGAGTTCGATCCTCGGGCATTCCACTGGGGGTGTGAGAGATGTGTATTTCTGGTGACAGAAGTTCACTCTCGACGTGGTTCGGAAGTCACGTAAAGCCGCTGGTCCCGTTACTGAATAACCCACTGGTCCCATGCATCGTAAAAATACCATACAAACAAACTCTCCCTTTGAAGTTGGTTAGGCCATTTCTTCCACGGAGAACATTCCTCCAGATGATAAAAATCATAACCAGAAATTGCCCAGAGGTTCCGTAGTGACACCTTAAATATATTTCTTGATAGCATGTGGCTTCCGGCCGTGCCTCTCCTGTTCAAACCAGGCAGCCTTTTGATTTCGACTTGCTACCAGATACCGAAGATCTCTTTAATATTGGCTATGGCAAGGTCCTCTGAAAATCATATATATATATATATATATATATATATATATATATATATATATATATATTATATATATATATATATATATATATATATATATATATATATATATATATATATATATATATATATATATCAGTAGAAGGATCCACAGCAATTTCATTTTTATCCAAATGAAATATATTTGTGGAAATATTTTACAAAGATGGGCGAAAGCTGTAATCTTTGTAAATATTTCCACAAATTTATTGATTTCTTCTGGATAAACAAGAATATTACTGTGGAGCCTTCTTCTGATTTCTTAGAAGCACGATGCGGTGGTTTTATATTGCGCGCGCACACACACACACACACACATATATATATATAATTATATATATATATATATATATATATATATATATATATATATATATTTGTATATATATGTGTGTGTGCATGTGTAAACAAAGCCCCTTTTAAAGGAAGAGTCGAATTCACCCCCTCCCCCTTTTCCTGTGGAGGGGCTGATGATATGATGTTTAATCGATTGGCTACATACGCCGAAGACGTCTTTGATATTTATAGCATTGCTCTACGGGCTGCTCTTTGAGCAAGAGCCCGTGCTGGCATAAGGCCAGCTTAATCTCAAACAACATAGCATTGCTGTGACAAGGCATTCTAAAAAAAATCTCTAAAAATCAAAACATATTAATATGTAAATAAAGTCTCTCTAACAGGAAGAGTCTGAATTTAAACACCCCCCCTCCTCCCACCCCATCCCCAGTGGGGCGTAATGATGTTTAACGTATTGTTATTTCGTGATAACGCGTAACTGTTGTGCTGCTTCGGGCGTCTCGCTCTTCCCTTTCCATCCAGACCCGAAAGTGAATTTGAATCGTTGCTGGAAACGCTCCAGTTGATTGGCAGCGAGTAACTCGCCACCGCCTGTCAGTACTACTAGAGATTGGTATATAACTGGCGAACGCTAATTTACTTTCCTTGGTGTGATGTCTGCTCGGCGTCTTATTGCGTTTGAGGGCGAAATTCCAAAGCGTGTGATACAGAGAGAGAGAGAGAGAGAGCGTCGTGACTTTCTTGCGTTTATTTTTTCGGAAAGTCTGTTCGACGTCAGATTCGCTTTCGTCATCAGTGAACAGGGTAATAATAATAATAATAATAATAATAATAATAATAATAGCACGAGTCTTAAAATGGAATAACAGATCCACTGTTATGTATATGTACATATATTGATTTTTTATTTTTAAGTATATGTACTACTTACACATAACTGTGGATTTGTTTCTTCAATAATATAATAATAATAATCTTACTATGGGCGTAATGTCTGTCCGTCCGTCTGTTATTCAATCACGGCCACACGGCTGGTCCGATGGGCATGAAACTTGGCAAGGTTATAGTGGGGACACTAAGATGGTTTATAATGGGGTTTCATCCTACCCCCTCCGAAGGGGGTTGGGATGAGAAGGGATTCCCTGAAACGGAGCTGGTTCTGCCCGTGAAACGAGGCTGGTTATGCCCGTAGGGTTGTTTACTTTTCGAATTTTCATACATAATTTCTGTGTATGCATATTTGCTAGAAATAATAATAATTGGAGAAAACAGCCTGTAATCGACTGTATTCAGTTCATTCAAACTCGCAAGAGTTAATAATTGGAGAAAACAGCCTGATCGACTGTATTCAGTTCATTCAAACTCGCAAGAGTTTTGCTCCTGGCAAACTTAAGGTTAATGAACGTGCTTAAATAACCAATCTTTAAAAGACGCTTTGTTACATGATGGAACAGTCGTTAACTAAAAGCAAAATATAAATTTTTAAGTGTTCTTAAGCTGAAAATAAATTTAAACTGTACCCAATCCAGGAAATAACGTAGATAAAAACATCCAGAATACGAAAAAAAAAATCCTTATAAATATTATAGCTATTTAAGCACTTTTATTCAAGTTTTTACGAATTGATGATGGGAGGAGATTCCCGAAACTTTGGTGTAGATAAAAAGAAGATAAAGATTTCCGGTCTTCTCGCTGACTTTGTTTATCATCATTTAGATTCTGTTGAGTCAACATTCAGAATGTTGCGAATTCATTACACCAAATCGGTTTTTGCCTTTCACGTTAGCCAACTGAATTCGGATTTCCGTCATCTTCGATTTACGAGATCATCTTTGTATGGAACGGTTCTGCTCTGCTCTGGTTTTAGCGTTTGCAAGAAAGAAACTGCAGTGATGAATAGACTTGCAGTATATAATAGTTTCGGGGAAATGAAGATTTATTGCGTTTTGTTGAAGTTGCAATGCGATCATTCGATGATCACCGTAAAAAAAAAAAAAAAAAAAAAAAAAAAAAAAAAAAAAAAAAAAAAATAGCGCCTCAGTGGTGTGATCGGTATGGCCTTTGCCTGCGACCTCGGTGGCCGCGAGTTCGATTCTCGGGTATTCCACTGAGGGGTTAGAGATGTGTATTTCTGGTGATAGACGTTCACTCTTGACGTGGTTCTGAAGTCACGTAAAGCCGTTGGTCCCGTTGCTGAATAACCACTGGTTCCATGCAACTTAAAAACACCATACAAACAAACAAACAAAATCACCGTGAAAAAAAAGGAGGAATTACTTTTATATCGCCAGAGGATAAATGTATTAGCAGGAAATTTCGTACTATGATTGATCGAAATTGGTTTAAGAATTGGACTGGAAATGGCAAAACTGGCTTCATTTAGTTTAGATTTACGTTACTGAGGCCAGAATTGGGCTACAGTATCGGTTTAGAGATTTGCGTCGAATATATGTTGTAGAAATAATGTTAAATAACTCTACTGATGAACAACTGGGGCTACAATTCGTCAAGTGGAAATGAATTAATGTGGAATAACCCTCATACAATCTAGATTTAAGTTTGTTCAAACCATGGCCCCACAATTTGGGTCCAGAGTTTTAAATGGGAATGTGGACGAAAGAAGTTTGATTATAAAAAAGTAGGTCGGTAGTGCCATCAGTGTACCTCACGTGGTGCATTGTAAGCATTACCTAAGGTTCTTTGCAGCGTCCCTTCGGGCCTTACCTGTAACATCTTTCATTCGTTTACTATGCTTCCGTTCATATTCTCTTACTTCCATCTGACTTTCCACCTTCTCTAACAATTATTTCATAGTGTAAGTGTGGTTTTCCTCCTGTTACACCTTTCAAACCACCTTACTGTCAACCTCCCTAGCACCGCTGAATGCCCTCTTAGGTTCCAGCGCTTGGGCTTGGGCGCAAATCCTATAATCCAATTCTATATAAGCCCAGGTGAAAAAGGGTAGCCCACTGATCTCAGGACCGTATAACCAAGAGTAAGAGAGTTCCACCAAGGATATTAGGAGTTTGTATCCTTCAGTGAGTCCATCTCTCAAAAGTGCAGGATGCACCCGAATCGATTCCCCCCCCCCCCCCCCCTCGTGCCTGCAACCATTAATTTTGGATTCCCGTCATCTCCCCAGATTTATGGGGGAAAAAGTGTATGGAATGGTTATTCCCTGCCTTGCTTTTAATCTTCGTGAGAGAGAGAGGGAGAGAGAGAGAGAATGCAATGGCGTAGGACGCGATCCTTCGATCCTTAATGGCTTTGTTATAATTGCAGCTTGGCAGCAATAAATGCATCGGGGTTTCTTGTCACGTGACTGTCTTTTACGCTCTGTCGGTAATCGCACTGGGGAAGCGTGTCT
The DNA here is from genome assembly GCF_015104395.2 of Macrobrachium nipponense. Taxonomy (NCBI): domain Eukaryota; kingdom Metazoa; phylum Arthropoda; class Malacostraca; order Decapoda; family Palaemonidae; genus Macrobrachium; species Macrobrachium nipponense. The sequence goes on along the minus strand of NC_061090.1, from coordinate 25,183,789 downwards.
TCAATATCCTGTCTTTCATTAGAGAAGAAATGTGTTATTGAGAAATAAATGTCTCTCACAATGTAAAGAAAATGAAAGGTTTTGACTATCTTTTGTGGATCGCAGTCACTGTCGTCTCCGCAGTTATCTTTGCGTCTTCGTGCAGATATCAATTAAAAAAAAAAAAAAAAGGTAATAATACTAATACAGCGCCTCAGTGGCGTGATCGGTATGGTCTTGGCCTGCCACCTCGGTGGCCGCGAGTTCACTTCTCGGGCGTTCCACTGAGGGGTTAGAGATGTGTATTTCTGGTGATAGAAGTTCAATCTCGACCTGTTCCGGAAGTCACGTAAAGCTGTAGGTCCCGTTGCTGAAGAACCCCTGGTTCCATGCAACGTAAAACCACCATATCAACAAACAAGCAAACAATAATAATAATAGCAATACAGGTTTTATTGAAAATAATGGCTATTTCAGCAGCGTTCATTTTTTTGTTTTTATTTATTTGTTTTTTTCTATAGAAGTTTCTCTGTTCTTCTTATTACTGACTTTTCTTCTGTACAGAAGTTAGCTGTTAAAACGTCAAATGGGGGAATCATGTCAAGAAACGTTTGGCGTTTTAATAGCCAACTTGAGTACAGAAGAAAGGTCAGTAATAAGAAGAATAGAGAAACATCTATATAAAATAAAGGCGGTTGAAATAGCCGTTATTTCCAATAAAACCTGTATTAATGAAGGTCTTCTTCCAGCTTAGAATAATAATAATAATAATAATAATAATAATAATAATAATAATAATAATAATAATAATAAACATATGACAATACACAAAGCACTACACCCAAGAGCAAATGCGGACAGACTATACATAACACGAAAGGAAGGAGGGAGAGGACTACTAAGCATAGAGGACTGCGTCAACATCGAGAACAGAGCACTGGGGCAATATCTGAAAACCAGTGAAGACGAGTGGCTAAAGAGTGCATGGGAAGAAGGACTAATAAAAGTAGACGAAGACCCAGAAATATACAGAGACAGGAGAATGACAAACAGAACAGAGGACTGGCACAACCAACCAATGCACGGACAATACATGAGACAGACTAAAGAATTAGCCAGCGATGACACATGGCAATGGCTACATAGGGGAGAGCTAAAGAAGGAAACTGAAGAAATGATAACAGCGGCACAAGATCAGGCCCTAAGAACCAGATATGTTCAAAGAACGATTGACGGAAATAACATCTCTCCCATATGTAGGAAGTGCAATACGAAAAATGAAACCATAAACCATATAGCAAGCGAATGTCCGGCACTTGCACAGAACCAGTACAAAAAGAGGCATGATTCAGTGGCAAAAGCCCTCCACTGGAGCCTGTGCAAGAAACATCAGCTACCTTGCAGTAATAAGTGGTACGAGCACCAACCTGAGGGAGTGATAGAAAACGATCAGGCAAAGATCATTTGGGACTATGGTATCAGAACAGATAGGGTGATACGTGCAAACAGACCAGACGTGACGTTGATTGACAAAATCAAGAAGAAAGTATCACTCATTGATGTCGCAATACCATGGGACACCAGAGTTGAAGAGAAAGAAAGAGAAAAAATGGATAAGTATCAAGATCTGAAAATAGAAATAAGAAGGATATGGGATATACCAGTGGAAATCGTACCCATAATCATAGGAGCAGTAAGCACAATCCCAAGATCCCTGAAAAGGAATCTAGATAAACTAGAGGCTGAAGTAGCTCCAGGACTCGTGCAGAAGAGTGTGATCCTAGAAACGGCGCACATAGTAAGAAAAGTGATGGCCTCCTAAGGAGGCAGGATGCAACCCGGAACCCCACACTATAAATACCACCCAGTCGAATTGGATGACTGTGATAGAGCAAAAAAAAAAAAAAATAATAATAATAATGGAAAAAAAATCCACAGATATGTAAATATACATATATTTAAATTTAAAATTATAAGGATAGCTTTCGGGAATCTGATAAAGGGGGACCGAACAGATTCCCGAAAGCTATCCTTATAGTTTTAAATTTAAATATATGTACTACATTTACATAACTGTGGATTTGTTTCTCTATTTGAAGGAAGACTCGTGCTACTATGAGGATTTAGTAATAATAATAATAATAATAATAATAATAATAATAATAATAATAATAATAATAATAATAATAATAATAATAAACTAGAGGCTGAAGTAGCTCCAGGACTCATGCAGAAGAGTGTGATCCTAGAAACGGCGCACATAGTAAGAAAAGTGATGGCCTCCTAAGTAGGCAGATTGCAACCCGAACCCCACACTATAAATACCACCCAGTCGAATTGGATGACTGTGATAGAGCAAAAAAAAAAAAAAATAAATAAATAAATAATAATAATGGAAAAAAATCCACAGATATGTAAATATACATATATTTAAATTTAAAATTATAAGGATAGCTCTTTCGGGAATCTGATAAAGGGGGACCGAACAGATCCCGAAAGCTTTATCCATTATAGTTTTAAATTTAAATATATGTACTACATTTACATAACTGTGGATTTGTTTCTCTATTTGAAGGAAGACTCGCGCTACTATGAGGATTTAGTAATAATAATAATAATAATAATAATAATAATAATAATAATATGGAGTTTGGAATAGAAAAATGCGCCTTAGTCAACATACAAAAAGGCAAAGTAACGAGAACTGAAGGGATAAAGCTACCAGATAGGAGCAACATCAAACACATAGATGAGACAGGATACAAATACCTGGGAATAATGGAAGGAGGGGATATAAAACACCAAGAGATGAAGATCACGATCAGGAAAGAATATATGCAGAGACTCAAGGCGATACTCAAGTCAAAACTCAACGCCGGAAATATGATAAAAGCCATAAACATATGGGCAGTGCCAGTAATCAGATACAGCGCAGGAATAGTGGAATGGACGAAGGCAGAACTCCGCAGCATAGATCAGAAAACCAGGAAACATATGACAATACACAAAGCACTACACCCAAGAGCAAATACGGACAGACTATACATAACACGAAAGGAAGGAGGGAGAGGACTACTAAGTATAGAGGACTGCGTCAACACCGAGAACAGAGCACTGGGGCAATATCTGAAAACCAGTGAAGACGAGTGGCTATAGAGTGCATGGGAAGAAGGACTAATAAAATAGACGAAGACCCAGAAATATAGAGACAGGAGAATGACAGACAGAACAGAGGACTGGCACAACAAACCAATGCACGGACAATACATGAGACAGACTAAAGAATTAGCCAGCGATGACACATGGCAATGGCTACAGAGGTGAGAGCTAAAGAAGGAAACTGAAGGAATGATAACAGCGGCACAAGATCAGGCCCTAAGAACCAGATATGTTCAAAGAACGATTGACGGAAATAACATCTCTCCCATATGTAGGAAGTGCAATACGAAAAATGAAACCATAAACCACATAGCAAGCGAATGCCCGGCACTTGCACAGAACCAGTACAAAAAGAGGCATGATTCAGTGGCAAAGCACAGAACCAGTACAAAAAGAGGCATGATTCAGTGGCAAAAGCCCTCCACTGGAGCCTGTGCAAGAAACATCAGCTATCTTGCAGTAATAAGTGGTACGAGCACCAACCTGAGGGAGTGATAGAAAACGATCAGGCAAAGATCCTCTGGGACTATGGTATCAGAACGGATAGGGTGATACGTGCAAACAGACCAGACGTGACGTTGATTGACAAAGTCAAGGAGAAAGTATCACTCATTGATGTCGCAATACCATGGGACACCAGAGTTGAAGAGAAAGAGAGGGAAAAAATGGATAAGTATACAGATCTGAAAATAGAAATAAGAAGGATATGGGATATGCCAGTGGAAATCGTACCCACAATCATAGGAGCACTAGGCACGATCCCAAGATCCCTGAAAAGGAATCTAGAAAAACTAGAGACTGAAGTAGCTCCGGGCCTCATGCAGAAGAGTGTGATCCTAGAAACGGCACACATAGTAAGAAAAGTGATGGACTCCTAAGGAGGCAGGATGCAACCCGGAACCCCACACTATAAATACCACCCAGTCGAATTGGAGGACTGTGATAGAGAGAGAGAAAAAAAAAAATAATAATATTTTAGATGTATGTTAAGTCACTGAGGGCATGATTAGTCACTTTTTCCTTTATATTTCACATTCTAGATAACACTGGGGCCGCGCTTTTCACATTAACTAAGAAATATGAGTTAAATAATTAGATTGGTAAAACCCAGTTTTATGAATGTAAAACAAGTGCGAGAAAAATTAATTTCAATTATATCACAATAAGGCATAATTTAATCGGAGGCTATCATGAGATATTTCTGCTAAAAAAGAAGAATTCTCTCTCTCTCTCTCTCTCTCTCTCTCTCTCTCTCTCTCTCTGGTTCTCAGTTGTCTGCTATCCTAGATCATTCTAAGTACTCTTTCCCTTTATTATTTACTCGTCATGTTGGCCATGCACACAATACCTGAGTATTGCCATTCATAACTCCTTTGTCCCCCACACCCCCGCCCCCCCAAAAGGAAATATGACGTCTGTAAAATATCCCCGTCAGAATTCATCGCCTCGTCTCTTATCGAAGTATTTTACCCGAATATCTTTTTGACGTTTCAAGTTTAGCCACTCGCAATTTATCGGAGGGTGGAAGCGTGGAATGGCTTGGGAGTTGTGCAAATATTTTTACTTTTGTATTTATATATATATATTTATAATATATATTATAATTTATATACATACACATATACATATACATATATAATATTATATAAAGATCATACATATATTATTATTAAATATAAATAATTATAATATAATTGTATGTATGTTAATTATATATATGTATCTTATATATAATATATATATATATATATATATATCTATATATATATATATATATATATATATATATATATATATATATGTGTGTGATATATATATATATATATATATATATATATATATATGTATATATGTATATATATATATATTATAGAGAGAGAGAGAGAGAGAGAGAGAGAGAATGTATATGTATTTTATTTGTGGATGTTGAATGTTCACTTTGTCCCTAAATATCTCTTATCTCGGCGGTACTTATCGCAAGGATATTTTGTGAAGATTTTCTACAAAAAAATATTTTCAGAACCGTCATCTTGCAAGTCATTCATGAGACCCGGCTGGAAAAATTAGATTAAAAAAATTAAATTCATTATCGATGAACAAGTAATGAATATTGGCACTGACCTTCCTTCGACAGTTCCTGGTGTTCTGTGCTGTCAAAAAGAGAGAGAAAGAGAGAGAGGGAAAAAAATGCGTAATTAGATTTTAGTCTGCGAGGAGTGGTGTCTCTCCACAGACGCCGGTTTCAAAAACAGCGTCATTAATGAGAATATATGCGCTAATTGCAAGGCAGCCCTTTAATAACCGACTCTGCTGGACGTCAATTTATGTAGTAATGTGACGTGACGTTTGTTTTAAATTTTCTCTCACTCTCGGGGAGTTTCCTGCCGAAACATTTTCGCTAAATGTGGGGTTGACTTTATTGAGAAATGTCGACGCGAAATTTTGTGGAGGGGAAGAAATGTTTGGGCGCTTTTATATTATCAGCCCGGAATGTTATTATACAAGGTTCAATAAAGAGAGCTTTTTGCCTCTCTCTCTCTCTCTCTCTCTCTCTCTCTCTCTCTCTCTCTCTCTCTCTCTCTCTCTCTCTCAGCATCATGTTTTGAATGTATTCGTTAGCCAATGTTTTATTTTTTGAGCTTTTTGCCGTTCTCTCTCTCTCTCTCTCTCTCTCTCTCTCTCTCTCTCTCTCTCTCTCTCTGCATTATGTTTTGAATGAATTTGTTAGCTACTGTTTCATTTTTTTTAACTTCAATATTCCCCGCTTTCCGTCTGTATGTCACATATTCATACTAATAGATACACATATTCATACAAGATATATATAACGTGTGTGTGCGCGCGAGTTTGTGTGCCAAAATTGGTAAATGTTTATTTTGTATTTCGGTGAGTTTTTCCTTGTGTATTAGTTAAAGAAGGTACCTACCCACTCTTTCTCTTGTATAATTAAACAAATCATTAAGTGAAATACCAGTTCTTCTTTATGCAGGGTGTACATAAAGTCCCAGTGCCATTCTGTGCAATAAATACTTGTAACGGTACTGGGACTTTATGGACACCCTGTATTTCAAGGCTTCTGTCTTCCCGATGCTGCACGTTATTTCCTATCAGTTTTATCCGTCCATAAGACCCAGTTAGGCTCAGACAGCCTTGTGTTCACCCGAAAACCGAACCCCCTCCAGGAAATATGACAAGGGGGTTGGGGGGAGGGAATATCCCCCGTTAAAGATTTATTCCCTTAGTCGCCTGTCGAGACATTTTTCAAAATATCTTTTGAACATTCAGAATTCAGCAATGTGCTGCTACCCACTCGCATTTTATAGTCGAAGGTATTTTAGTTAAATGTGCAAGTGCATTTCTTCTTTGATGTATGACGTCATTGTTTCCCGTGAAGAGTTTTATCATTATTTTTGTAAGAATATTGTAATGAGGGATCGTATATTATTTCGTTCTTTCAAATTATTAGTCTTTGTTGATACAGTCATGCTAATTGTTTAGAATTTCAGAACTCCCTGGATAAGCAGGTTCCAGTTTAAGAGGAGTAGTGATTCTCTCTCTCTCTCTCTCTCTCTCTCTCTCTCTCTGTTTTAAAGGTAAATATTTTCACACTGACGTTTGCTCTCTGGTAAAACTTTTATGAAAGTTTTTATAATCCCAAAGAGGCTTATGGCGGAATATGATTCAGAGGTCGTTGCTTGTCAGGGATTTGTATGTGTACAATATCCTTTGGTTGAAGGACACAGATACACACACATACATAAATATTCGGATATAGTGTTTGTGAATAATTTCCTTTGGATCAATAGTAATGCTTGTGGGTAATACTTCTGTACACACAGACACACACACAGACACACACACAAACAGGAGGTATTTATCATAAAGTTGATATTTTTGCCCACCGTGGTAAATGTACACATTGTTTGGTCATTCATTAAATGTCATAACATCTTTTTTTTTATTTATTGGTTTTGTCCATTTATTTAATAGTGGTGTAATATAAAAAAGTAAGTTTTTATGATGTTTGCGAACTTTTAACTTTATGGGTAATTTTTGTATCACCCCTAAACATTAATTTTGTTTTGCTGCATATGACTTTTGATGTTATCTATGCTTTCGTAACGCATTATCTCTTTATGAAGGACAGCGTAAGGAAAAATACGCGAAATGCTTCAATTTTGCTCAATTAGAATTATGAAAAGCAAAGTGAGAAGTAAATAGACAAGCCGGAAAATGATTGATTACGACAAAATCATGGACTTGACGCAAGAGGAATGGGAAAAGCGCTTCAGTGGCGTGATCGGAATGGTCTTGACCTGCCACCTCGGTGGCCGCGAGTTCGATTCTCGGGCATTTCCATTGAGGGGTCAGAGATGTGTATTTTTGGTGGTAGAAATTCTCTCGACGTGGTTCGAAAGTCACGTAAAAAGCCGTTGGTCCCGTTGCTGAACAACTACTGGTTCCATGCAACGTAAAAACACCATACAAACAAATAAACAAATACATAATCTTCTGGGAAATATTGGGTTGATCCAACATGAATAGATTTTGCATTGACCGTCATCTTCGTAGATTGACGGAGAGGATTATTATGCTTTGTCTTGCTGTTAACCCTTGCAATGGAAGAACGTGTTAGGAAGAATTACGGAAATTTGCAGTTGCAGTCCATAATAAATGCAGCGGTTTGTGTTGCACTGCATAGCATGCGTTCCCTAATTACGTTGAACTTATGAGTCGTTTTCTCTTGTAACTTTAGTTTCTGGGAAAAGTCTTTTGCGCAAAAAGGAGTCATTGGTAATGTGTTCTGAATGTGTGTGTGTGTGTGTGTGTGTGTGTGTGTGTGATTTATGGTCAATTAACTGGATTCAGAAGGCGAAAATAAAAGGAATTTGGTCGTCAGATATTGTCCTCCTCTAATTATAGTATTATTATTTTTTCTTGGTTTAGACTGTTGCCAGGTTTTATCTAAAGTTTTTTTGATTTTTTAGAATGTTAGATATATATATATATATATATATATATATATATATAGATTAGATATATATTATATATATATATTATTATTATTATTATTATTATTATTATTATTATTATTATTATTATTATTATTATTATTATTTCAGTAGCGTCGCAAGAACGAGACTTTTTCTAGATCGAAGTACACGTGAATTCACATTCAAATTCAATTTCAGCATTAAAGCCATATATAAAGTAAAAAAACTACATGAAATGGTTTTATGCGTCACTTGAACTAATACATACATACATTCAAACGCACGCACACACACATATATGTAATATATATATATATATATATATATATATATATACTATATATATATATATATATATAATATACACTAGATGGGTGTGTGCGCGCGTTTATTTGAAAATGTATGTATGTATTAGTTCAAGTGACGCATAAAACATTTCATATAGTTTTTACTTTGTATATGGCTTTAATGCGTGAAAATTGAATTTGAATGTGAATCACGTGTACTTCGATCTAGAAAAAAATCTCGTTCTTGCGACGCTACCGAAATAATAATAATAATAATAATAATAATAATAATAATAATAATAATAATAATAAACTAATAATAATAATAATGATAATGATAATGATAATGATAATGATAATGATTATAATGATAATGATAATATAATAATAATATAATTATATATATTAATATATATATATTATATATATATATTATTATATTATTATATATATATATATATTATATATTATATATGTGTGTGTGTGTGTGTGTGTGTGTGTGTGTGTGTGTGTGTATGTATTGTTCGGTTTTCTTTCTCTCAAGAACAGAGCGTCATTTACAGGGATATATGTAAATTGCCTCGTTGCTTTTATGCCCAGTAATCCTGTAAATAATGTCAGCAGCTTTGCATTTTGTATATTCGTGTATTTTAAATTTGTCTTGCATTCGCGTAGGAATTCTCCCTACGGAGTATTTATTTTTTCTTTCTTACACACCCAAAGTGAGAATTTTTTCTGCATTTTTAAAAATGGAATTTATGAGCGGGAAGATATGCCTGAGAACGGCTTTAAATTTATCACTTTGGAACATAGTAAATGTTAGCGATATTCGCTGTTGGTAGATCGTTAGATAGCTGGTTAAAGAATTCTCTCGCGCCCTCTCTCTCTCTTTCAGAAAATCTTTTCGAATCCGTGAGTCCTTAATTATGAGCAAAAGAAAAAGGACGTGCCTTAGTTCAAAGTTTATATTTTCTGAATATATATACTTGTGTACGCTCTCTCTCTCTCTCTCTCTCTCTCTCTCTCAAACAAAGAATATTTTCGAATCTCTGTTATTCCTTAATTATTAGTAAGGACGTGTCAGAATGCATGTACGTCTCTCTCTCTCTCTCTCTCTCTCTCTCTCTCTCTCTCTCTCTCTGTGTGTGTGTTTGTGTCTTCATTATCATAAATACTCCGATGCTATCCCATTTATACCGAAGTCTTTGGTCGTCGAGGCGATTCCCGAACATTTCCATTCATCCGTCCACTGGACCTCATTCTGCTGGAGCTGCCTCGGGCTTTCCCTCCAGCCCCAGGCCCCACCCCGCCCCCACCCCCCACCCCAAGGAAATATGTCGACGGTAAAACTATCCTGGGTAAGATTTATTGCCTCATCGCTTATCGAGGTATTTTGCAGGAATATCTCGGGGACATTTAAAGTTTAGCAGTTTAGCCGCTCACTTTTCATGACGGGTTGGAAGCGCGAGAAGTTTCTGGGGGTTATTTTGTAAATATGTTTTCTGGAGGTGATGTCACGAGATTCGTTTGATGTGGAGGATTAAAGAGAAAGATAGATGATGCCGGAGTGGAGGACGTTCGTATACATTTGTGAAAGCCGTCAGAGATGGTTATTCGAAATGTGATGAGGGTGGCGATTAAGACGCCATCCTGAATTGTAAGATTAAAAGTGGGGTGGCTGAAAGTGTGATTGAGAAGATGACCCGGATGTGTAAGGTATGTTAGAATGATGGAAAAGCTCCCAAGGAATTGGTGATTGAAACAGTTATCCTCACGCTGTGCACTGTAGCATTATACTGACGGTTCTCTGCCCGTCCCTTCAGGCCCTAGCTGCATCCCATTTCAATCCTTTTGCTGCACCTCCGTTCATAGTCCCTTCCTTCCGATCATACAGTTGTTTCATAGCGCAACTGTGCTGCTTTAGCGCCTCTGTGGCGTGGTCGGTAAGGTCTTGGCCTGCCACCTTGGTGGCCGCAAGTTCGATTCTCCGGCATGCCACTGAGAGGTCAGAGATGTTTACTTCTGGTGATAGAAGTTCACTCTTGACGTGGTTCGGAAGTCACGTAAAGCCGTTGATCCCGCTGATGAACAACCACTGGTCCCATGCAACGTAAAAACACCATAGAAACAAACAAACAAACAAACTGTGAGGCTCTTCTCGTGTTACTCTCAATTTTCCTATCCGCGCTGAATGACCTCACAGGTCCCAGCGCTTGGCTTCTGGCCTAAATCTTATATTCCAGTTCCAAACTAATTTCCAGAGAAAGAGAAAACGCGTTAGCTTCCTTCGTTAAAGTAGGTAAAATTATGTTCTTACGCGATCTAGTTAAAAGGTTTCTTATTGTGTTCCTTCCCCTTCATAAACTCTCGTGTTAAAAGTATTGAATAATAAAGGTTTCCCTGTCAAGTACATAAATAACTCTTGATAAATCTGATGAGAGGTAAGTTCATGATATATTATTTCATACATTGTAAGGTTTAAGAGTTACTTTTACAGGCGCATTGTGAAGGTGCATTTACATAATGGTCTAGATGCAATTAGCGTGTGTTATTTAGCACAAGACAGCCAGTTGTAGTAGATTTATGTAATGAGCCTTTTATTTTTAGTTGACAGATGAGGAGGAAAATCTAATTAATTTTCTTTTTATAGATGTAGTTAAAATCAAGAAATTTGTTAGCTGTACTCATATAAATATTGATAACCTCCATTAAATAAGCAAGAACCGAGGTAACTTTACATAATGGGTAAGATCCACTTATTTTATCATATCATATTTTTAGCACGAGACGCCCCCGGTTGTAGAATTATAATATAAACTTTTATTTAATTATTTACAAATTTGGAAGAAGCTGTAATTATTTTCTCCCTATGAAAGTATAGAAAACGGAGAAATTTCATAGCAATACTGATATAAATATTCATAACCCTCCAATAAATGAGCAAAAACAGACAACTTCTCATAACGATTGAAATACATCCAGTAAAAACAAAAATAACGTTGAATGGCAATTCATACAGCGAAGCTTCATTTAGTGTAAAACCATTACAGTCATTCATCATTGCATTTTCTCCCCGGCCGAAGACCAGAGGAAGCAAGGCAGGGCAGGGCATAACTATCCCGTTCACTCATTATCCTATAAATCTTAAGACGACGACGGGAATCTGAAATTAACGGGAGGAGGCGAGAGGGAAAAAATTGGGCGCCTTGTGGCTCGGACTCCCCGTTTTCTTTGACTCCCCTTTTTCTTTCAGTCGAGGTGCTGCTGAAAAGAAAACGGAGCTCAATATCCTTAATGGATACAAGTGAGTCATAATGGGAAATGTTTTTGTTTATAGCTGTAAATAGGTGTGAATCAGAAGCGTTTGGTTGTATGTTAATAGAGAGAGAGAGAGAGAGAGAGAGAGAGTTAACTGTACCACCTTTTAACATCTGATATACAAAGATGAGGACGAAGCGCATTAGTGGCGTAATCGGAATGGTCTTGGCCTGCCACCTCGATGGCCGCGAGTTCGATTCCCGGCCATTCCATTGACGGGTGAGAGATGTGTATTTCTGGTGACAGAAGTTCGATCTCGACGTGGTTCGGAAGTCACGTAAAGCCGTTGGTCCCGTTACTGAATAACCACTGGTTCCATGCAACGTAAAAACACAATACAGACAAACTAGGATGAGGCTGTCTCAAAGACTTGTTAGTCCATCCGAGGAGACATCCTGTGCTCACCTGTCTCTAGGAGCAGGTTTACTGTTCATTCAGTGTCCTAATGATTTTGTCTAGTTTTCTTTTAAACTCTTCCAAACTGTTGCTGTTTACAACTTCTGGTGGCAGTTTATTCCAGGTGTCACATATTTCGTATGTGAAAAACTTCTCACAATGGGATGTGTTGTATCCCGTCATTTCTAGTTTCCACCCATTATTTCTTGTCTGGTTTTCCTTTAATGTGAAGAGGTTACTGCCTACTTTTGTTATATATGCCTTTCAGTATTTTGAATGTTTCTATTAGTTCTCCTTGCAATCGTCGTGTTTCTAAGTCATACATGTTCAAGCTTTCTAGTCGTCTTTGGTAACCTATTTGCCTGATGGATGGAATTAACTTTGTGGCTCTTGCTTGTACCCTTTCTAATCTATTTATGTCCTTTCTTTAGTGTTGGTGACGAAAACTGTACTGCATATACAAGATGAGGTCTAACTGTTGATGTGTAGAGCTGCAGCACCGTTTCCTTGTTTCTGCATTTGAACTGTCTCTTTATGTATTACACTGGTTTCTGTACCCTTTTTTCAACTTTTATGCGCTGTTTTGTGGATTTCAAGTCCTTGGTCATAATGAGAGAGAGAGAGAGAGAGAGAGAGAGAGAGCCGAATGTAAAATGGAACATTTGATAAATGCACGAGAGAGAGAGAGAGAGAGAGAGAGAGAGAGTCGAATGTAAAATGGAATATTTGATAAATGCAAGAGAGAGAGAGAGAGAGAGAGAGAGAGAGAGACATAATACGATAACAAAGGTGAAATGTTGAAACGCAACAGCACTGTATCTGATGATTGCCAAACCAAAATAACAAATAAAAATTCTCTCTCTCTCTCTCTCTCTCTCTCTCTCTCTCTCATGAACAAACAAGGCGATTAAACAAAAGTACCTGCCCTTCTGTTCCACGATGAAAAGTGAATGGGCCAGGCTACCGAACTTTTAAATTTCGAAAGATATTAAGGTAAAATAACTCGATAAGCGACGAGGCAATATTTCTTGGCCTGGGATAGTTTACCGACGTCATAATTATTCCCCCCACCCCTTTTGGGGTTGGGGTTGTTGTGAGAGAAACAAGGCCGTGAAAGCCGAACAATATTCTGGGGATGGATGGAATTGCCGAAGAAGAATCTTGCTTGTGTAGTGGTAGGTAGTGATAGGAAGCATAAAGAGAGAAAAGGGGGGGGGGGGGGGGGGCGGGAGGAGAGAGAGAGAGAGAGAGAGAGAGAGAGAGAACAGTTAACTGTAACCACTTTTAACATTTGATATACAAGGATGAGGACAAAGCGCATCAGTGGCGTAATCGGTATCGGTGGCCGCGAGTTCGATTCCCGGCCATTCCATTGACGGGTGAGAGATGTGTATTTCTGGTGACAGAAGTTCGATCTCGACGTGGTCCCGTTACTGAATAACCACTGGTTCCATGTAACGTAAAAACATAATACAGACAAACTAGGATGAGGCTGTCTCAAAGACTTGTTGTCCATCCGAGGAGACATCCTGTGCTCTCTTGTCTCTAGGAGCAGGTTTACTGTTCATTCAGTGTCCTAATGATTTTGTCTAGCTTTCTTTTAAACTCTTCCAACACTGTTTGCTGCTTTTAAACCAACTTCTGGTGCAGAGTTTATTTGCCCAGGTGTCACATATTTCGTATGTGAGAAATAAGTTTCCCAACAATGGGATGTTTGTTATACTTCTTCAAGTTCCAGGTTTTCCATCTATTTTTATTTTCTTCTTGGTTTTTCCTTTAACAGTGAAGAAGGTTACTGTCTACTTTTGTTATATATGCCTTTCAGTATTTTGAATGTTTCTATTAGTTCTCCTTGCAAGTCGTCGTGTTTCTAAGTCATACATGTTCAAGCTTTCTACTATGAGATTCAGGGCCTCTGTAACACGGTTTTTTCGCAATAACTTTTTATCTATGCATTTAATAAATATAACGCTTATTCAGAATACAAATTATATCTACACATAAATTTTGACTGTATTCTGCATTACGTAGGTTGAATAAGTTTGGTACTTACAATGTAAAAGTGACTTTTTTTGAAGACGGGCCAACTTACTTAGAGAAAAGGTTTCGAACGCACTCGTTACGTAACTTATGACAGCATTTCTTCCCTCTTTCTCGATGGATGATTGGCTATACGTAACAAAGGCTATACCTCTGGCAACAATGACAAACAAATTTAAATACAAGCAAAGCAGCACACCTTTATGAACTCTGAACCTCTCCACTGATAATTGTCATAATGAACAAACCAACAAAATATGTTAATAAATACAAAAACACTTCTTTATTATTAGTATAAACTCCCAAAAGAAGTTTCCTAAGAAATTGACAGTCTGCTTTATAGGTCACAATCAGATTGACAAGATGTAGGGAATAGATGGTAATTTTCAAAAACATAGTAGACAAGCTTGATTTGAGAACTGTTATATCCAATGTCATGCAATTTTTATTTATTGGCTATCTACCTACTTACTGAAAAAAAAAGCCGGTACCGTATTTTGGCTTTAAACCTTCACCAATAATTATCGTCAGCATGATAACTTCATGAGGCTCCACCCACTTTGGCCTCGTTATAATTCAGGATAACACTGAAGGCTATCATGGGCATTGTTGGATTAGAAAATTTTACTTCTGGTTATAAAAACTCATTTCTCGAGTAGTTAGTTGTAAGAAGTGCTAAATGATCCTCAAGGATCCCAGCAGTTGGCCTAAACGTTTAATTCATGTATATTACTGCTATACTGTTGCGGCACTACTGCTACAGTAGTATTACTCCGCTAGCACAGATACCCCACCCACATCTATGTATCGTTCCGCCATTCATAAAGTCTTTGGGTTTCAGAGCCGATGGAACAAGATGAATGGGTTTCTGTCTAGTGGATGGGCGGCGCAACATTTCGTCAAAAGGTGTTTACTCCGCTTACGTAATGAATGTTTTTCGACTCTTGGCTGGTAATCATTGGCCATGGCGTCGGCTAGATAATTTTTACTCTATAAAAATTAAAACTATCGGGTTTAGGTTATTTATAATGCTGACAAAACTTGTGTGATTGTAAAATATACATATGTAAACTTTCAGCTACATCCGATGCTTTGACAAGGAGCAAAGTCCAAAAAAACCGTGTTACAGAGGCCCTGAATCTCATAGTAGTCGTCTTTGGTAACCTATTTACCTGATGGATGTAATTAACTTTGTGGCTCTTGCTTGTACCCTTTCTAATCTATTTATGTCCTTTCTTTAGTGTTGGTGACGAAAACTGTTCTGCATATTCAAGATGAGGTCTAACTGTTGATGTGTAGAGCTGCAGCACCGTTTCCTTGTTTTTGTATTTGAACTGTCTCTTTATGTATTCCACTAGTTTCTGTACCTTTTTTTTTAACTTTTATGCGCTGTTTTGTGGATTTTAAGTCCTTGGTCATAATGAGAGAGAGAGAGAGAGAGAGAGAGAGAGAGAGAGAGAGTCGAATTTAAAATGGAACATTTGATAAATGCACGAGAGAGAGAGAGAAACATAACACGATAACAAAGGTGAAATGTTGAAACACAACAGCACTATATCTGATAATTGCCAAACCAAAATAACAAATAAAAATTCTCTCTCTCTCTCTCTCTCTCTCTCTCTCTCTCTCTCTCTCATGAGCAAACAAGGCGATTAAACAAAAGTTCCTGCCCTTCTGTTCCACGATGAAAAGTGAATGGGCCAGGCTACCGAACTTTTAAATTTCGAAAGATATTAAGGTAAAATAACTCGATAAGCGACGAGGCAATATTTCTTGGCCTGGGATAGTTTACCGACGTCATAATTATTCCCCCCCCCCCACCCCTTTGGGGTTGGGGGTTGTTGTGGGGGGGGGGGGGGGAGAAACAAGGCCGTGAAAGCCGAACAATATTCTGGGGATGGATGGAATTGCCGAAGAAGAATCTTGCTTGTGTAGTGGAGGTAGTGATAGGTAGCATAGAGAGAGAGAGAGAGAGAGAGAGAGAGAGAGAAAAATTTTGGTACCCTTGAACATTTGGTATATGAAAGAGTGTCAAATGTAACACCTTTAAATAATTAATAAATGAGAGAGAGAGAGAGAGAGAGAGAGAGAGAGAGAGAGAGAGAGAGAGAGAGTCAAATGTACTACCTTTGAATATTGATATAAGATATATAGAGAGAGTCAAATGTATTACCTTTGAATATTTTATATGAGAGAGAGAGAGAGAGAGAGAGGGAGAGAATTGCGCTACCTTTGAACATTTGATATATAAAGGCGTGCCAAATGTAATGCCTTTGAATATTTGATAAATGAGAGAGAGAGAGATAGAGAGAGAGAGAGAGAGAGAGGGTGGCTGATGACGCAGTGCAATGAAAGCGAAAACCATAAAGATACTGAAAACCCTCGTTCCTTAACGATAACGCTAGAATATTTCTTAAAGTTATACATCCCTTCCCTTCGTAAATGCTTTGCAAAATATTGAATAACGCTTTATTTTGCATAAAAATGTATAGCAATAACTCGATGGAAAATTTCAGATGATAAAGATCCACATTGCAGTGTAAACTATGACTCGTGCAATTTATTATAGCGCGCGTATGGTGCTTGAATAAACGATATGGTGCAACTAACATATATTTATGAGTATGGCATATTGTTATGGACTTGAATATGTGAAGGGAAGATTATTTGTCAGGTTCCAGTGACAGATAAAAAGAAAATTAAGCAAGTTTCCGTGCATTAGTTATATCTACTATGAACAAGGAATTTCACGGAATGAGGTACAAAAATGCAAGGAAACTTAAGGCAAGAGAATACGTATTGCTCGTTTGTGCTTTTTCTCAGCTTAAGCTTAAAAGAATTCTTCAAAGTCGAAAAGCCTTGGAGTGCTCCGTCGTTTCTCTTTCCTTCGTGGAATTTGTCGTAAAGAGAAGAAGAGATTCTAGTCCTGGTTTTAAACTTAATGAAAAAAAACCAAGATCATTAACTTTGTAGGGAGAAGGAAGAAGGAAGAAAAGACTATTTATCTTTAAAACTTAAGATCTTCCGACCAAATGAATTGAACTTTTTTTTTTCTTTTTTTTTGCGTTCATATGCGTGATCACTTAGTAAACGCATTTAAAGAGTCCTTATAAAAAATAAATACTAGGGATTCAAATTTTTGGCCGATACCGATACCAGCAGCTTTTAAAGCCGATACCGATACTTGGGCACATACCATTGCGGATCTCCTAGAAAGTAAACTTCCCAATTTGACAACAAAGCAGACTAAGATAAAACTGCACTAAGTGGATTGCCGAATGCAAGCAATTGCAATGCAACGGAACTAACTGGGTTGCCTTGCATGTAACGGAACTTCCGTCCCCCTCCGAAGCAGGGTTGGTGATTTTTTTTCAATTAAAAAGAAATGAAAAAATAAAAAAAAGTCAGTGATTTATTTGATTTTATTTATTTGAATTTTTTTATTTATTGTTTTTTTTATTTGTTAGATATTTTTCGAATCCTTTTTTCCCCTGTATTTAATGACAGAATTACTATTGATTTATTAGGGAAAGAGACTATCGCGAGAGTATATATAATGTTCTAAAGGGTCCACAATAATACAAAGTGTTAAGAGTCCGTGTATAATTTTTAAGACTTTACAAAAAGCTTTCGAACCCTTCCCTGGGTTCATCTTCAGTCCTAATGAACAATTAGTTACATCATGTACAGAGGTAAATTTAAAAACAAAGAGTCGTTGAAGATCGTTGACACCGGTCGTTAGCTCGTTGATTTATATTTTAGGTTTTTAGTTCTGGCCTAAAGTATGTACTTGCAATTTTTTTATATAAAAAAAAATACTAGATGCGTCACAGTTATGATTAAGTTTTCATTAGCCTCAAAACCCTATTTTTCAATTTGTTTGCTTTCAAATAAAAAAAAAAATCATGATTTTGTTAGTGAAAAAATCAATGGTTTAATCACCTGATTAAATCAGTTTGATTTAATCATTGCCAACCCTGCTCCGAAGCTCTTCGGGATTTGCAAATTCCAGGTAATAACGAACCATCGCCATTTCTCTCTCGACAGAGACGGAAGGCATAGGTGGTGATTCAGGGCAGTATACGCTTATGATCTCGCAAATCCACAGAGTTGACAGAAATCCAAAATGAATGGGCGGACACTCGAGGCGGGAGATCGATCCCCGCGGAATTATCTCGTCATTTTCCGGCTGCTGTTGATTCAATGCGAGGCGGGAGAAACCGAAGACAACAATGTCCTTAATGGATCCAGTTGGCGCGAATCAGGCGATTATGGTCTTGTGGTGGGATGGATTGGTTCGTGTCTTTTATATATCGTTGCTTTTATTTATTTATTTATTTTTTTTTTTTGGCATAGTTTCCTTCGGCAGAATCAGAGGTAAATTATTTGATCGACTAAGTCTGTTTCAGTATTGAATTCTACTATTTTTAAATATATATATATATATATATATATATATATATATATATATATATATATATATATGTATATAATATATATATATATATCTAATAAAAGGAGCCCATAAAAACACAAAAATATAGAGAAAAGTACTATATTTCAGAGACTGCTGCCTCCCTCTTCAGGTAGATGAATGAGAAAAGTTTACAGAAAAGGTGGTATTTATACCGAGAGGTCCATCCAAAGGCAAGCCAATTTAGGTCACCCCCGCTGATAATCTTCCTTTAATCTTCTTAAGCATTGGTTGAATGAAAACCTTGTCGATCGTATCTGAAATCCATGCTCCTTTTGAGATGTTCATTACCTGCCTCTCTTTTATTAAGGCCGATTCCATAATTTGACTCTTGTACCGGCAGTTGCTGCTAGAAATTACACATGACAAATTCCAGTTTATTCTATGGTTATGTTCATTTATATGGTTGAAAATAGCCGAGTTCTGTTGTCCATACCTAACTGACCGTTTGTGTTGTATTAATCTCTGGGGAAGTGATTTACCTGTATATCCGATGTAAGATTGGTCACAGTCCTGGCATGGGATTTGGTAAACCCCAGTGTCCTTGGGAGATGTCTTTTGTTGGACGTTAATCAGGGATTTTGCTAAGGTATTTGGGTAAGTAAATGCAGAAGGGTTAGATTTTCCGAGGGTCTGAGTCACCTTCTTAATCGTGTCCAGGTGTGGAATTTTTATTTTATTGTTGGGTGTTTCTCTGGTCTTGTCTTTAGGGGGTTGGTAGAAAATTACATTTGCTTTGTGAATTGCTTTCCCAATTATATGGTCAGGATACTTTAAAGACGAAAGTTGCTTGCGAATTAGTTAAAATTCTTTTTCCAGGAAATCTGGGGAACAAATTCGTAAGGCTCTTAAGAACGGGTTGCTGGCTACACCTATCTTGATAGCAATGTCGTGATAGCTAAAGTAGTGAATGTATGAAAGTGAGAACGTTGGTTTTCTGTATATGGTAAATTTGTATTCTGTTGTGTCTCTGATTATTAAAACATCAAGTAAAGGAATTATGTTGTCTATTTCCCATTCAGCTTTAAATTTGATGCTGGGCACTAATACGTTTAGTTTTGAGAGGAATTCATTAAAATTGCCCCACCTATTATCCCAAAATGTTAGAATCAGAGACACGACAGAATACAAATTTACCATATACAGAAAACCAACGTTCTCACTTTCATACATTCACTACTTTAGCTATCACGACATTGCTATCAAGATAAGTGTAGCCAGCAACCTGTTCTTAACAGCCTTACGAATTTGTTCCCCAGATTTCCTGGAAAAAGAATTTGAACTAATTCGCAAGCAACTGTCGTCTTTAAAGTATCCTGACCATATAATTGGGAAAGCAATTCACAAAGCAAACGTAGTTTTCTACCGACCCCCTAAAGACAATACCAGAGATACACCCAACAATAAAATAAAAATTCCACACCTGGACACGATTAAGGTGACTCAGACCCTCGGAAAATCTAACCCTTTTGCATTTACTTGCCCAAACACCTTAGCCAAATCCCCAACAAAAGACATCTCCCAAGGACACTGGGGTTTACCAAATCCCATGCCAGGACTGACCAATCTTACATCGGATATACAGGTAAATCACTTCCCCAGAGATTAATACAACACAAACGGTCAGTTAGGTATGGACAACAGACCTCAGCTATTTTCAACCATATAAATGAACATAACCACAGAATAAACTGAAATTTGCCACGTGTAATTTATAGCAGCAACTGCCGGTACAAGAATCAAATGATGGAATCGGCCTTAATAAAAAAGAGAGGCAGGTAAATGAAACATAAAATCAAAAGGAGCATGGATTTCAGATACGATCGACAAGGTTTTCATTCAACCAATGCTTAAGAAGATTAAAGGAAGATTATCAGCGAGGGTGAGCTAAATTGGCTTGCCTGTGGATGGACCTCTTGGTATAAATACCACCTTTTCTGTAAACTTTTCTCATTCATCTACCTGAAGAGGGAGACAGCAGTCTCTGAAATATAATACTTTTCTCTCTATATTTTGGTGTTATTATGGACTCCTTTTATTAGATGGAATATATTATATATATATATATATATATATATATATATATTATATATATATATATATATATTATAATATATATATTTATACACACACTATATTCTTGTATATTTATAAATTGGCATGCATTACACTCTAGTCTTTGTTTACTGAAGATACTAATAATTACCCGATATATATATATATATATATATATATATATATATATATATATATATATATACATATAAATACATATATATTATAAAGAAACAGAACATTCGTCAAAGTTAATGGTTGCAAAGCGTGGTAACTGCATTTCTTTAACAAAGAAAACTCCGTGTGTGTTTGTGTTAGAGAGAGAGAGAGGGAGAGAGTGAGTCTAGAACAAGTGGTAATTTAAATGTGAGAAATGTTACCAGATAAATATTTAAATGAGGGAGAAAGAGAGAGAGAAAGTTCCAGGGTCCAAAAGTGAACAGCAAGCAAACAAGCAAGCATGCGAGCAGGCAAGCGAATGAGTGAGCGAGCGAGCAAGCAAGCAATCCAGAAACTGCATCCTATTCATGAGATCCTTCTCTTAAGACTCAGGGAGGCGTAAGGGATTGCAATCCTTTCGCGTTTTTCGATACCCCATAAAAACTGAAGGAAGGAGGCAGCAGTTGTTGATGACCCGGAACGATCACAGGATACTCCGCGTGTGTCCGTTGTGGGAAGTCCTCCAATTCTGCCCCCCCCCCCCCCCCCTCCCTCCACCCCCCACCCGTGGGTCCTCCTGATATTCCTCTTTGCCCACGCAAATGGGTCGTCAGCCCCCCTCCCCCCAAAAAAACAAACAGTGTCCTGATTTCGAAATGGGTCGTAAGTCTTTACCCCCCCCCGCCCCCACCCCCCCCCCCACCCCCCCCCCGGCTTTGTCCAGATTTCGGAAATGGGCTGTGAGAAGACCTTCACTTGACAAGAATGTTTTTCGTCGTTTTCTTACCTCGAACTTTTTATTTTTTTATTATTATTTTCTTTGCTCACTTTCGTAATTGAACGTTACATTTTTTTTATTCTGTTCAGTTAACCCAAGGAGATTCTCCACTTTGTCTCTTTGAATCGTATGTAATATGAAAACAGTCGATATAGTATGGTAATGAAAAACAGTAAATAAGCAACATATTTAATATTCCGAAATGCAGGACGTTCGGTTACCAATTGGCACTAGTGTTATAAGTAGTCTGCAAGCTGTAGATGGTAGATAATTTGCTTAGGACTTAAAAACCTCAGTAATGTACTATGTATGAGACTGTATTTTTCAAAATACAAAAAAGTTAAAAATACAGTCTCATATACACATTATTGCTGACAGTCAGTAGGACACTGGATGCCAAGACATAAGACACGTACAGAGCTCCTCAGTGGCATGATCGGTTTGGTCTTGACCTGCCACCTCGGTGTCGCGAGTTTGATTCTCGGCCATTCCACTGAGGGGTGAGAGATGTGTATTTCTGGTGATAGAAGTTCACTCTCGGCGTGGTACGGAAGTCACGTAAAGCCGTTGGTCCCGTTGCTGAATAACCACTGGTTCCATGCAACGTAAAAACACCATACAAACAAACAATAAGACACGTACATTCAGATGACTGCTCAATTTTAAGACAAACACGGCCTTACTTGAAGAATCATTTCAATAAGGGCCGGAATGACTAAGGGCTTAACCAATGACCCGCTTTCAGGTGGACCTTTAGTCTCCACGAATAAGGTTACATTGCTGGTACTACATCAGACTTCTAATTAAATATGTATGAGAAAGTAGGCTCCTTCCAGGTCCTACTGGTATAAAGGATTAAAAACTCCTGCAGGTGGTTTGCGTCCGAGTCAAGGGCAACTGGCTGCCGGACTGCTGCTACTGATGCAAACACCGTCTTAACTAAACTAAAACATTTATATATATAATCTTATATAAAGTACCTTTATATATATATATTAAAATCTATATTATATATTATATATAATTATATACAATTATTATATTATAATATTATTATATACATATATATATATATATATATATATATTATATATATTATATATTATAATATCTATTTAAATATATATTTATAATATATAGGATATATATATATATATATTATTATATTATATTATATTATATATATATATATATATTATATATATATTATTTATATATATATATATATATATATTATAATTATAATATACTATATATATATTCTATATACTGTATATAGATAGATATATATATGATATATATATTATATATATATATATATATTATATATATATATATATATAATATATATATATAGATATATTAGCTGTTGTTTTGGGAATTTTTGTCTCATTTATCTTGGGCACACAGACACATATCCACAAACTCTCTCTCTCTCTCTCTCTCTCTCTCTCTCTCTCTCTCTCTCATAAACACACACACACACGCAGTCTATCTTCTAACTTTCTCTCATGATCTGTCTCCCATTTTTCTCACCTTTAGAGAAAAAATGGGATTTCTATTTTTTTTTATTCACTTTTTTTTGCTGTTGTTGTTATTCAATTACTCTGTGCTTCCACCCTTCATTTTTTTTTCTTTACATTTGCATTTCGTGAGAGTCCTGTATCACTTTTTATGTGCTTGGCTTTTAAGGGCCTTTTGCAGATATTCTTTTATTGGGTATTTTTTTTCGAGTGTTTGGTTGTGCAGTTTTTTATATATATTTTATTCTTCAGTTAACGAATAGTTTCGATATAACCGATGTTGGTAAATGCCTCTTAATTTTTTCGTTTTTTTTTTTATAAAGTATATTATCAATTTTATGTGGAAGTGCGTCATTTCTCTCTCTCTCTCTCTCTCTCTCTCTCTCTCTCTCTCTCTCTCTCTCTCTCTCGTAAAATTCAGTGTCAATGCCTCTTTGTGATAAGCAATTACTCTCTCTCTCTCTCTCTCTCTCTCTCTCTCTCTCAGCCCATTTCTCTTGAGGCTATTCCCGTAGGGGGTTAGTGCCGCCAGAACCTCATTCGGTGCAATGTAGGTAGTACTTAGGGTTCTTTGCAACGTCCCTTCGGCCCCTAGCTGCAACTACTTTCATTCCTTTTACTATACATACGCTCATATTCTCATTCTTCCATCTTACTGTCCACCCTCTCCTAATAGTTTTTTCATAGTACAACTGCTTTGAGGTTTTCCCCTGTAACACCTTTCAAACCTTTGGCTGTCAATTTCCGTTTCAGCGCTGAATGGCCTTAGTTGCCCCAGTGCTTGGCATAATGCCAAAAATCTATATAAATCAAATCAAGTCTCCTGAAGCTCTTAATTTCCTTCCAGTGATTTTTAGATTTGTTTTCCCCGGTCATTTTAGACGTCGTAAAACTCCCAAGGAATCAATAATGTATGAGGGATGTGATATTATGATCCTCTGAGAATTGACACACAAATGTCAGAGAAGGTCTCTACTTCCTGTTTGTGTTTGTGCGCACGTGTGTGTTTGTGTGTTGATTTGTGTACTATGTTGTTTTTTACTTGGTGGTAGTTTTTTTAGCGTTTTGCTTAGCTTTGCCTTCCTTGGTATTTTTATTTTAACTGCAGGTGGTTTGGCCACACGCTTATGCAAACGCATATATATACATATATACATCCAATACAGGTAAGATATTATAATAGCTATTATAATAATATATATTTAAGACTATACTATATTATACTATTAGTCTATATATATGTGTGTGTGTGTATACTCATATGCATATATATATATATATATATATATATATATATATATATATATATACACACATACATACACACATATACACACTAAATTATATACAAATACAAACAAGACGCAAAAACGAGAAAAGTACGCCTACGTAAATGAAACAAACTATAAAAATATTTATTGGGCTAGGAAGGAAAAGTTGTATCATATGACTATTCATATACATACCTATATATATATATATATATATATATATATATATATATATATATATATATATATATATCTTGCCTGTTCATCTCTTAGAGGTTTTAACGTTCGGCACAAGTCAGTGGATGTAATCAATATTACGGTTTTCCGTGTAGTAATAATGATAGTCCATAAAGTTGTCCCTTATTCCTTTTACGACCTCCGACCCTCAGTCAGACGCTCTCTCTCTCTCTCTCTCTCTCTCTCTCTCATAAATGTTTTACTTTTTGTAAGTTACTCAAAACTACTACAAAGATGTTACCGTTTTTGTTGCATGTCTTAAAAACGTTTGATGATATATTGTGGAATACCTAATTATATTGTTTTTGTTGTATTTGCCTTTGATAGTCCCTTAAGAACGCTTGATTATATATGTTACGGAATACCAAATTGTATTTTCCCCTTGTGTTCAAAATAGTTTTAAGGTAAAAGGAATATATACTTTTGATACTTCATGTAATAACCTCAGTCCAGATTACGTATGGTTCGTCGAAGTACATCTTATCTTGTATATAATGTCAAGTAAGGCTCTTCGTAGTTGGTTTTCATAGAGAGCTAAGCGGACGATTACGAATGGTACTTAAAGCTATTGAGACGACAAGCCTTCCTGGATTTCGAATGCTTTACTTTCAGAAGGGCGGGGGGCGGGTTTAGATAAAGGGATTAGATCTCGAAGGTAAGAGAGAGAGAGAGAGAGGAGAGAGAGAGAGAGAGAAAATGTAAAATCTGGTATTATTCCTAACGAGTTTGAGAGCTCACGCTACGCTGCGCGGGACAGGAGGGTGCATGTATCATATCTCCGCGACCCTCTCGATTCCCTGCACACTCCGCCCCCGTCCGGGGCGGACAAACAGGATTGCAGCAAGAGGGTGAATGTGTCATTTCTCCACTACCCTACGGATCCCCTACTTACTCCGCCCCCACCTGGAGCGGACAAAGGAGATCCACTCGGATTTTATTATTACAGATAGATTGGCAGTTTGGCTGGAGGTAATAAATTGGGTGATATCTGAGATACAAAATAGAAATAGTCCTTGAACATCCATGAATCTGATTTTGATCATTGTCTCATTAATACGACACCCATTCCCCCTCTCCCCCTAATTATAGAGCCCAATGTACTACCTCCCCCACCAACCTCTAAATTTTAAACAAAACCAGTTTTTTTTTATTTTTTTTATTAAGCACACCAAATTTAGCAGAGGCATTTGATGTCATTACTGGAAAACTCTCTCTCTCTCTCTCTCTCTCTCTCTCTCTCTCTCTCTCTCTCAGCGGTGTTTTGATGAAACATATATGTATGTTCCTCGTCCTCGCTTTCTCATATATTCCAGAATATTTTTCGGTAAGCCAATATAAATTTCTCTCTCTGTCTCTCAAATTTTTTTATTAGGGATATTAATGAGAAAACATATATTAGTTCTACAGCGTATGAATAATTCATATTAGCCGGCATAGATTTTATTAGATTATAATTTCAGCCACAGAAATATTTTGAAGATAGCTCCATAATTTTTTATTCAGTTTTTTTAGGGGATGTATGATATATTTTGGGAAATATTGCTTGTGCATGATTGAACACATTAGAATATATTTGAGGCTTATACTGTGTTTTTGCCCGTAGGGGGTTATGTGTGTGTATATATATATATATACATATAGATATATCATATATATATATAATAATATATATTTTATTATATATATATTTATTTTTTGAATCAATATATATATATATATATATATATATATATATATATATATAGATATCTATATATATATGTGTACATTTGATTTAAAAAACTAATTATATATATATATATATATATATATATATATTTATATATATAGTTTTTTTTTAGCAAAAATTTCATTTTGAATTATGCAGTGCACTGTAGGCATATTTAAGGTTCCCTGGTAGTCGTGACGCCAGATAACTCGCAATCAATCAATCAATCCCGTAGGGGGTTGGTGCCTCCCGTGCACCTCATGCGGTGCACTGTAGGCATTATTTAAGGTTCTTTGTAGCGTGCTTTCGGCCCTTAGCCACCTCTCCTAACAATTGATTCATGTTCAACTACGAGGTTTTCCTCCTGTTACATCTTTCAAACCTTTGACTGTCAATTTTCATTTCAGCGCTCAATGACCAAATAGGTCCCAGTGCTTGGCCTTTTGCCTAAATGCTAAGTTCAGTTCAATCACCATGCTGCGTTATTTCGTGTTTTTAAATGTGGGTATTTTATATGCTATTTGTTTCGTATGTTATTTGAAAAAACGTGTTGAAATATAAATTTTGAAGTTATGGTTAAAGGCAGTGTACTATTAAATTAATAAAGAGAGTATAGTAATGGAGATCCTCCCGCATACCTTGTCTCTCTCTCTCTCTCTCTCTCTCAGATAAAAATATTCAAATCTGTACAAGTCCTTAATTATAAGTAAAAATAGAGAAGGACGTGTCTTATTAAAAAAAATATATTACCTGAATATACTTACTGGTTATGGTTATGTACTCTCTCTCTCTCTCTCTCTCTCTCTCTCTCTCTCTCTCTCTCTCTCACACTCACAGTTTTTTGCGGCATATTTATGAGTAAACATATATTAGTTCTACAGAATTTGAATAATTCATATTAGGCGGCATGGTTTTTTTTTTTTTTATGAGATATGTTTCAGCGCCAAAAATTATATATTGGAGATGGTTCCTTATTCCTTTTGCCGAAAAGTTCTTGATATTTTTATTTGCGTCCTTTCATTTTTTTAACGAATTCATAAAATATGACCATTTTTCGGCTCGAGAATGAATTTGCATATATTAAAGGAATACATCTTAATTTTTGAAGGGTTTGGAATCATGTTGGGACTTGTTTTTCATTTCCCCCAGTTGCTTTTGTTTATTCTGTTCTTTATTTGTACCTGTCTTGTATTTTCAGTTTTGGGTATTTTTCATTCAGTTATTTGTTTTGTCATTGCAGTTATTTTTTAATCATTTTGCTGTATTTTTCTATTGTTTATACATGTGATTTATATCTTTTCTCTGTAGGTGGTTGTATTAATTTGATATATTTTTAAGCGTTAAAACAGAAATTTTATTTCATTCTCTGGAACCGCCTTCCGTTGTGTATAGATTCCAGGAAGACTTCTGTTAGCCTTTTTTTTTTTAAACTTTTGCTGAAGACTGTTAACGAATTTTTCTTTGCTTTTTCCTACATTTCAATTTTTTAATGATTAGCTAAACGCGTTTTCGTATAACCTTTAAAGTTTGAACCTTTTGTGTAGATTCGTCGAAGGTAATGTTGCAAGCGTAGGCAAACACATAATGATTTCTGAAGAAGAAGATTGACAGAATATTTTTTTTTCCTTTTTAAGGTGTCTTTGAATGCATTAGTGGGGCACATAAAGAGGAATTTATTGAATCGAAAGTTTAAGAGGTAATAGAGACTTTACTGGAGGTCTTTTTAGGATTTGAATCGAATCCTTGTATTTTTTAAAAGAAATATTTTTGTTTGTATTGTCTTGAGCGGCGCCACAGTGTCTTCTCTTGATTTTTGTTGTTTCTGTCCTATTCTTTATATTCCTCTTTTCTATCTTTTTACGCTCTCTCTCTCTCTCTCTCTCTCTCTCTTCTCTCTCTCTCTCTCTCTCTCTCTCTCTCAGCATGGTATCATGTAAAAAAAAAAAAAGATAAAATTAGAACAGACCCATTTTTCCTTGTGTGTTCTCTCTCTCTCTCTCTCTCTCTCTCTCTCTCTCTCTCTCTAGCCACGTGGTACTCTCGTATCGAAAACGTAAAAAAAAGAAAGATAAACTTCCCATGAAAGAGGTAATCCAATATAGGAAGGTCTTGATTATCGTAAACCAGCGGGAAATGGTATTTATGTGAAGTATTATATTACGGGGGAATAGTTACTGGCTATATTATTTTACTTCCGAAAATACTTTCAAGTCTCTGTAGGGTGGGGTATCCGATGTCTGGTATTAGAGTTTGCGATGTTTCTTTTTTTATTTTTTATTTCTTTTTTTATTTCAGGATAGGGGAATAGTAGGTGGGGTAGGTGCAGCTAAGTTAATAGGGTATCGTATGTTCCTTGTCAGACTTTGTATTGTTATTTCTGTATTTTAATAGATGTGGTATTACTGTAGAAGATTCACATCAACCGTGCATTTGATGTCTAGGCCCAGTCCCTTACGACGCTCCTGATTGGGTGTGGATAAGATAATGACAGGGCTGGAAACTCTCAGTCTCTCTCGAGAGTTCACATGGGTAGGATCTATGTTCCGCATCTCCTGAGGGATACGTCTTTCGAAAGTATCCCTCAGGATAGGTGGTACATAGATCCTACCCATGTGAACTCTCGAGAGAGACTGGGAGTTTCCAGACATCAAATGCAGGGTTGATGTGAATCTACTATAGTAAGATTAGTAGGGGTTATAGTTATTAGGGGCTTAGTAGTAGGGGTAGGTGTTGTATAGTAGTGGGCGTGGTAGTTGTGGTGGGATAAGTTGTAGATGTAGGAGATTTAGTAAGGGTTACATTGCAGGTCAGTCAGATTTATGAGAATGGTTTAATATTGTGTCTAGGTTTGTTCCTACACAATATGCAAACCATCGGTCCTTTATAATAGGAATTCATTGAGGTGTAACCTCTCTTCAAGCAGTTCCTATTGTAAAGGACCCAGGTTTGTATAGTTAGGAAAAATACAAATTACTTAAAAAAAAAATTTAAAATGTGATTTTAAATGGGTTAATAACTGAGAGGAGGATCTGCCTTCTCTGCTAATTATTTTCTGTCCCTCTGTAACTCCTAAGTTCCAGAGGGTAATTTTCTTTCCCCACCTTTAATTGGCTATATTCTATTACTTGACAGCTTAACTGAGGAACTCTAATCCAGAAGGATTGATTGATATACCTGAAAGTCCAGGAGGGTAATTTTTCTTTCCCCACCTTTAATTGGCTATATTCTATTCCTTGACAGCTTAACTGAGGAACTCTAGTCCAGAAGGATTGATTGATATACCTGAAAGTCAGGAGAAATTAATTTTGTTTGTCTTATGGCAGTCAAAGGTTGGTATGTACATCGTGTATGAAACTCATCCTAATAAGAAAATAGCTTTTCAGTGAAGGCTTCACTCAGACACACATTCCAAACATCAGGTCTTAACTTTGCCCTCGACCATTTCATCATAAAATCTTTTTCAATCGCTGTATCCCTTTGACCGATAATATTGACGGTTGGGTAAAATCGTAGATAAAAATGTCGTGGAATTCATCCTTTTTTGTCTGCTGTTGAGTTAAAAATGGATATGTATGAAAAGTTCAAATCTTTTTCACCTAGTTTAGGGGTCAGGCTGCTTTGATTTTTTTATTTCTGGTTGATCAGCTTTCTATGACATAGCTGTTGATTATTATGGGATTTTAGGGATGAAAGGCCTCGTCGTTGCCATGACGATGCCACAGAGTGACCCCACATCTTAACCATTGCTTTTTTTAATGAACGAAATCCAGGAAAATAAAGTCATTTCAGTTTTCATTGTATAATAGACGAATCTTATTAGACGAAGCTTTCAAGTTCTGCCTTTTTTTATGTTAAATCTGAGTTTGTTTATTTAATGACAAAAATGCATAAGAAATCAATGTATTTTTTGTATATGTTGAATGAAACGTACAAAATCCCTGTCAGACCTAACGTGCATTATACAAAACTTTGGTAATATACGTGTCTTTATTATGTGTCTGGTTTGACTCATAAAGCCGCTATAACATACTTGTTTGTGTCTAATTTCGTTCTTACAAACGACCGAGGGAGAGGGTGGAAAAAGAATAAGATATGACTTGGATATTTTGTATGAAGTTCACACTCGCGAACTTTGGCCATTTTTGTAACGAAAGAGCAGGCGAAGCTACGGAATTATTATTCGCGTCGTTAATGTAGCCATTATTATGGCGGAAGAGCGTTAAAAACTTTTCCCCTTGGGGGGAGTAGGGGTTGGGTGGGGGGAAGATGAGGGAGGGGAGGTGTTCTAGGATAGGGGAGAGGATTTGGGGTGGGGTGGGGTGGGGTGGGGGTTGCAGGAGAAGGAACAGCACCAGCCTTTTATATTTGGAGGTAACAGCCGTCGCTGTTGAAAGGAAAAAAAAAAAAGTTTGCTATTGCATAGTGTCCCGCGGAGTCGTTTCGCAGTTACCACTTGGTGATATTTTTCTTGCTTTTTTGTTTGTTTGTCTATCTATCTATCTATCTATCAATCTATCTATCTCTCTAGTTATATATCCATGTATGTAAACAGATTTATGACACATTACAGATTCGGTTATGTTCCGTGAAACTGTTACCGAGTTGATTTTGGTGTGGTTCCAAGTCCGGACCCAGTGCCTTTCTCATTGTTATTGCTGCTGTTAAAATTACCGAACCGTTATGCTAACCAACCTCCAAGTGTTTGTTTCAAAATCCTAAATCATCCTTAGTTGTTGGATGCCTTTAATCATCGCTGCTTTATAGATATGAAAGAGGTGTAAGTGACGCGAGGTAACTGAAAATAAAGTAGAACTTAAGAGTGTCAAGTATTAACATAGGCACTGTAGTCTTGTGCTATGAAAGAAAATGTGAGTAACAATAGGGACAGTAGGTAGTTGGGTAACTATGCTTATCAAGTTGTTAGTGGCTTGCAATATATATATATTCTATATATATATATATATATATATATAGTATATATATATATATATATATATTTCATTATGGTTTTTAGGTTTCACCTATTGGCACTCCATACTGGATGTGAATATGATTAATTTTATGTTCCTTTTGCCCAATTTTTTCGGTTTATTTCTCAATTTCTTTTCATGATGCAATTTATATATACTATATATAGATATATATATATTTATATCATATATAATATATATATATATATATATATATATATATATATGTGTGTGTGTGTGTGTGTGTGTGTGTGTGTATGTATATATAAAATCCTGCTTTATCTTTCGTCTATATTTTGTTTTTACCCTACCTGTTGAAGATGTATGCTTTAAGAATAATACTAATATTAATAACGATAACAGTAGTGGTAGTTTTGCCTTTATTCGGTTTTTATTTAGTGAGAATCCGATTTTATTTAGTGAGACCAAAGGAAGTGAAAGCTATCTGAAGCCTGCGATCTTGAATCCTCTTTTAGACGAGAAGTCACGAGTAAAAAGAATTTGGTTTTATACATTCGAGAGAGTCATTTTTTTTTTTTTTTTTTTGGTACTAAAAAAGGTAGGAATATTTCACTTCTGTCAGGGTTGTCTTACGAAACGGTGTCGCGGTAATATTTTGGTTCTCCAGCGATTTATACACAGTACTGCCTCTCATAAAACTTGTTTTTTGCTTTTTTTCTTGTGTGTGTGTGTGTTTGTGTGTGTGCCAAGGCCTGTAAACCGCAAAGTTAACCCTTCCACTGCTGCTAGCACACACACAAACACACACACATACACACAGACGCTCACGAAAAAAAAAAAAAAAAAAAAAAAAAAAAGGGCCAGAGGAAAGTGCTTGTCATCCTGGTGTTCGTTTGAACGCGCACCATTTAACAGATCCCAGCCGAGTGCTCCCAGGAAGCTTTCAGATCGGTGCCGACAGGCGATGAAATTCAGCAGAGAACTCCTCCGGGTTTTACTTATTTCGTTGCGGATGTGCAACGTGGTTTTTTCGTTGCAGCTGTGCAACACGGTTTTTTCCTTGTAGATGTGTAACGTGGCTTTTTTCGTTGCAGATGTGCAACGTGGCTTTTTCGTTGCAGATGTGCAACGTGGCTTTTTCGTTGCAGATGTGCACCGTGGCTTTTTCGTTGCAGATGTGCAGCGTGGCTTTTTCGTTGCAGATGTGCACCGTGGCTTTTTCGTTGCAGATATGCAATGTGGTTTTTTCGCTTGCAGATGTGCAACGTGCCTTTTTCGTTGCAGATGTGCAAACTGTGGGCTTTTTCGTTGCAGATGTGCAACGTGGCTTTTTCGTTGCAGATGTGACATTGGCTTTTTCGGTTAGATGCAACTGGCTTTTTCGTTGCAGATGTGCACGTGGCTTTTTCGTTGCAGATGTGCAACGTGGCTTTTCGTTGCAGATGTGCACGTGGCTTTTTCGTTGCAGATGTGCAACGTGGCTTTTTCGTTGCAGATGTGCACCGTGGCTTTTTCGTTGCGATGTGGCAACGTGGGCTTTTTTCGGTTGGCAGATTGTTGCAACGTGGTTTTTTCGTTGGCCAGATGTGCACTTTTTGGCTTTTTCGTTGCAGATGTGCCACCGGAATGGCTTTTTCCGTTGCAGATGTGCAACATTGCTTTTTCGTTGCAGATGTGTCACCGTGCTTTTTTCGTTGCAGATGTGTCAACGTTGGCTTTTCGTTGTGTAAATGTGCAGCGTGGCTTTTTTTTTCGTTTGCAGATGGTCAACGTGGCTTTTTCGTTGCCCAGATGTTTGCAACGTTGGCTTTTTCCGTTGCAATGTGCAACCGTGGCTTTTTCGTTTGCAGATGTTGCGAACTTGACCTCTCGGTTGTCAGATATGCCAACGTGGCCCTTTTCGTTGCCAGATGTGCAACGTGGCTTTTTTCGGTTTGCAGATGTGCCAACGTGGCTTTTTCGTTGCAGATGGGTTGGCAAACGTGGCTTTTTTGTTGCGCTGTTGCATCGTGGCTTATTCGTTGCAGGAAACGTGGAACGTGGCTTTTCAGTTGCAGATGTGGAATCGTGGCTTATTCTTTGGGCGGCTTGTGGCACCGTGGTGGTTTTTTTCGTTGCAGATGTGCAATGTGGTTTTTTCGTTGCGGATGTGCACCGTGGTTGCAGATGTGCAATGTGGCTTTTTCATTGCTGATGTGCAGCGTGGTTTTTTCGTTGCAGATGTTGCACGCGTGGCTTTTTCGTTGCAATGATGTGCACGTGCTTTTTTGTTGGCGAATGTGGCAAGTGGCCTTTTTCATTGCAGATGTGCACCGTGGTTTTTTCGATGCAGATGTGCACCGTGGTTTTTTCGTTGCAGATGTGCAACGTGGCTTTTTTGTTGCAGATGTGCAACGTGGCTTTTTCGTTGCAGATGTGCAACGTGGCTTTTTCGTTGCAGATGTGCACTGTGGCTTTTTCGTTGCAGATGTGCACTGTGGCTTTTTCGTTGCAGATGTGCAAGTGGCTTTTTCGTTGCAGATGTGCAACGTGGCTTTTTCGTTGCAGATGTGCAACGTGGCTTTTTCGTTGCAGATGTGCACCGTGGCTTTTTCGTTGCAGATGTGCAACGTGGTTTTTTCGCTTGCAGATGTGCAACGTGGTTTTTTCGTTGCAGATGTGCAACGTGGCTTTTTCGTTGTAGATGTGCAAAGTGGCTTTTTCGTCGCAGATGTGCAACGTGGCTTTTTTGTTGCAGATGTGCTGCGTGGGTTTTTCGTTGCAGATGTGCAACGTGGATTTTTCGTTGCAGATGTGCAACGGGCTTTTTGTTGCAGATGTGAACGGGCTTTTTTCGTTGCAGATGTCAACGTGCTTTTTTCGTTGCAGATGTGCAACTGGCTTGTTCGGTGCAGATGTGCAACTGTGGCTTTTTTCGGTTGCGATGTGCAACGTGGCTTTCCCTCGTTGCGCTATGCACCGTGGCTTTCCCTCGTTGCAGAATGTGCACCGTGTCTTTTTCGTTGCAGATGTGCCACGGGGCTTTTTCGTTGGCAGATGTGGGCAACGTGGCTTTCGTTGCAGATTGCAACGTGGTTTTTTTGTGAGATGTGCAACGTGGCTTATTCGTGCAGGATTGTGCAACATGGCTTATTTCGTTGCAGTTTGCACTGTGGCTTTTTCGTTGCAGATGTGGAACGTGGCTTTTTTGTTGCAGATGTGCAACGTGGCCTATTCGTTGCGGCTGTGCACCGTGGTTTTTTCGTTGCAGATGTGCAACGGGGTTTTTTCGTTGCGGATGTGCACCGTGGTTGCAGATGTGCAACGTACCTCTCTCGTTGCAGATGTGCAGCGTGGCTTTTTCGTTGCAGATGTGCAACGTGGCTTTTTCGTTGCAGATGTGCAACGTGGCTTTTTCGTTGCAGATGTGCAACGTGGCTTTTTCGTTGCAGATGTGCAACGTGGCTTTTTCGTTGCAGATGTGCAACGTGGCTTTTCGTTGCAGATGCAACGTGGCTTTTTCGTTGCAGAGGTGCAACGGTGGCTTTTTCGTTGCAGATTGGCAACGTGGCTTTTTCGTTTGCAGATGTGGTCAACGTGGCTTGGGCGGGGTGGGCAGATGTGCAACGTGGCCTTTTTCGTTGCAGATGTGCAACGTGGCTTTTTCTTTGCGATGTGCAATTGGCTTTTTTCGTTGCAATAGCACCGTGGCTTTTTCGTTGCAAATGTGCACCGTGGCTTTTCGTTGCAGATGTGCACCGTGGCTTTTTAGTTGCAGATGTGCACTGTGGCTTTTTCATTGCAGATATGCACCGTGGCTTTTCGTTGCAGATGTGGCACTGTGCTTTTTCGTTGGCAGATGTGCACTGTGGCTTTTCGTTGCGATATTGCCCCGTGCTTTTTCGTTGCAGATCCGCGCGGTGGCGTTTTTCGTTGCAGATGTGCAACGTGGCTTTTTCGTTGCAGATATGCACCGTGGCTTTTTCGTTGCAGATGTGCACTGTGGCTTTTTCGTTGCAGATGTGCACTGTGGCTTTTTCGTTGCAGATATGCACCGTGGCTTTTTAGTTGCAGATGTGCACTGTGGCTTTTTCGTTGCAGATGTGCAATGTGACACTCTCGTTGCAGATGTGCAGCGTGGTTTCGTTGCAGCGTGCAACGTGGCTTTTTGTTGAAGATGCGCAACGTGACTCTCTCGTTTGCAGATGTGCAGCGTGGTTTTTTCGTTTGCAGATGGGCAACGTGGTGGCTTTTTCGTTTAGATGTGCAACGTGGCTTTTTGTTGCAGATGTGCACTGTGGCTTTTTCGTTCCATGTGCAACATGGCTTTTTCGTTGCAGATGTGCAATGTGACACTCTCGTTGCAGATGTGCAGTGTGGTTTTTTCGTTGCAGATGTGCAACGTGGCTTTTTGTTGCAGATGTGCAACGTGACTCTCTCGTTGCAGATGTGCAGCGTGG
This sequence comes from Macrobrachium nipponense, assembly GCF_015104395.2. Classification (NCBI taxonomy): domain Eukaryota; kingdom Metazoa; phylum Arthropoda; class Malacostraca; order Decapoda; family Palaemonidae; genus Macrobrachium; species Macrobrachium nipponense. The sequence continues at coordinate 25,148,041 of NC_061090.1, read as the reverse complement.
TTTTTTCGTTGCAGATGTGCAGCGTGGCTTTTTCGTTGCAGATGTGCAACGTGGCTTTTTGTTGCAGATGTGCAACGTGGCTTTTTCGTTGCAGATATGCAACGTGACACTCTCGTTGCAGATGTGCACTGTGGTTTTTTCGTTGCAGATGTGCAACGTGGCTTTTTGTTGCAGATGTGCAACGTGACTCTCTCGTTGCAGATGTGCAGCGTGGTTTTTTCGTTGCAGATGTGCAATGTAGCTTTCTCGTTGCAGATGTGCAGCGTGGTTTTTTCGTTGCAGATGTGCAACGTGGCTTTTTGTTTCAGATGTGCAACGTAACTCTCTCGTTGCAGATGTGAAACGTAGCTGTCTCGTTGCAGATGTGCAGCGTGGTTTTTTCGTTGCAGATGTGCAATGTTGTTCTCTTTGCCAGCTAGTCCCCTTTTCTGAATTTGGTGGGATTTTTTTTTTTTGCTGTTTGGTTTGATTTTAATAGTATTTTAGTATATTACATTATATTGTTTTGGCAATGTTGGCTACATACTAAAATAATACGTGGGGCCCTGACACATTCATCATTTTAACGGCATATACTATATATTATATAATTAATATATTATATCAATATATAATATATATATATATATATATATATATATATATATTATGCTTCATAGACATGCATTAAGCTACAAGTGTCCTATATCCAATTCGCACTACCTCGGAATTAATTGATTTATTTCCACATGTTAGCCGAAGGGGAATTTTTCAGTTTATAATAATTTCGTCCTCTCGTGGATTCGAACCAGCGCACAGAGGAGGAATCAGGACTTCATTGACGTCTTTGCCGACGAGAGAGAGAGAGAGAGAGAGAGAGAGATAGAGAGAGAGCAGAGAGAGAGAGGAAGCAATCCTACATTAAACAGTAAATAACAAAACCGCAAAACTCGCCAAGACGGGAACGAGAAAGGCGAGAAATAAATTTCGGCGACGAGGGAAGAAGCCATCTTGTATTTGAAGGGAAAGGAGGAGATGATAGAAGCTCCTCCCCCGAACATTGTAAATTGAAAGTGTCGACGGCCGGCATAAAATTTTGATTTAGTGAGCACGCTCCCCCACCCCCACCCCACCCCCTACCCCCCACCCGCCCAAAGTTTTGATAGTTGGCCGGGGGCTCTCACACGCGGATCCCGCGGACGGGGGAAATTGAGAGAGAGAGAGAGAGAGAGAGAGAGAGGTTGCTTTTTACTCTGTACTGTAAGAGCGAGACGGAGAATGCATGGGTGCTTTCTTCTCCTCTGTTTTTAGAGAGAGAGAGAGAGAGAGAGAGAGAGAGAGAGAGAGAGGACAAGTCTTTAATAAAATGTCTTTTAATAAATTATATTCGTATACTTGTATACCGTAAGTTGTGAAAGTGTTTATTGCCATGCATAAATGAATAATGTTTTCAAATATCGTATATTTCATGTCAGTGACCTTTGCAGTTGCGCCGCCAGTTTTATGCGCAAACCAATCAATCAATCTACAATCGTCCAAAGAGGGGTTGGAAATAGGGGGACAATCATCCCGAGAGAAGAGAGAGAGAGAGAGTGAGAGAGCGAGAGAGAGAGAGAGAGAGAGAGAGAGAGAATTGCATAGGTGTTAGTAAGTATTAGTCTATCCCTCCCCTCCCCCTTGAGCTGTCTGTACGCTATTTGCTGTGCTCTGAAAGAGAGATTAAAATATGGTGAATAAATTCCATTTGCAAATGGCTCTTCCATTTGCACTTTAAAATATGCTTGGGGCATTTTTTTACAATTTTTGTTTTTATTTGTCACCATCAACAAAATGAAAAGCAGTATGACGTATTGACTTTCTGGGAGTCCGTGTTATTGGAATCTCTGTCGGGTTTTTGAATCTTATAATGTACTTCTGCCTTATGTATCACATTTTTCTTTATTTAATAATATATATATATATATATATATATATATATATATATATAATATATATATATGTTTTTTGTTTTTTTTTGACGGACCTGTTTCATTGTGGTTTTTTCCAAGTTACATAGTTCGGTTATACACCACGACTCGAAAGCGCCTCAGTGGCTTAGTCAGTATGGTGTTGGCGTATACCACCTACGTGGCCGCGAGTTCGATTCTCGGGCTTTCCACGGAGGTGTGAGAGACTTGTACTTCTGGTGATTGAAGTTAACTCTCGACGTGGTTCGGAAGTCACGTAAAGCTGTTGGTCCCGTTGCTGAATAACCACAGGTTCCGTGCAACGTAAAAGCACCATACAAACAAACAAACAAAACCTCAGAATGAAATTCTTAGGTGGTAGGGTATATTCCCAATGGTGCTGTTAAGTTTCCCTACTGAGCCCTCGGGCCGAAGGTGGCAATTAACGCAGAAGTGAGAAGTGAAATGTGTAGTGTGATTCCCGTAGAACACGTTATGTGGAAAATGAGCGTTTGGTAGTTACCGGAAAACAAATATCTATCGAACTATTCTTATGCGAAATTGCTTTAGTCGACAGAGAGCCTTGAATTCTTACTTCCCAAGTCAGTGTTACCAAAGACTGCCGTTTTTAGGAGCAAAGTTGCATTGCTTAAATGCCGTTTTAATAAGTTCAAGAGGAAGTTGGAAATTGATTTTATGAAAGTTACCTCTTCCATTTGTCGTTGCTTTTAAAAGCTGAAGAGACAGGTATTGAAGCTTATCATATTTTATATGTCTCATGTTGTTAATCTTTTTTTTTTATTTATATACGTATGTTCAATAAGGTGAGATAGAACTTAATCCAATTTATATTTGTTATTTCTAAATTTTTCTTTTATTCTACTCATCGTCTATTTTACATGATAGAGCAACCATCCAATTGTATAATATGTTCATGGAATCTTTATATATATATATATATAATATTATTATATATATATATATATAATATTATATATATTATATATATATATATATTATATATAAGTGCTTTGCCTTTAATGTTAAGATAAAAAATATTACAGATAGCTATATTTTGATAAAAATATATTAGAATTTTTCGTCTTTTCATTTTTTTTTTACTTCCTAGCATTCCAGTTTGTCATTATTTATAATAATTTTGTCACCTTTCACATTCATTATTATTGCAGGAGGTAGAACTGCATTCCTCCCAATTTGCCTCAGACTTTTTCTTTTCAATTAACCTTTTGACCTTCAGTTCCTCTTCAGTTAGACAATAGAAAGAGTTTATTGTTGAGAGAGAGAGAGAGAGAGAGAGAGAGAGAGAGAGACGAGGGGAGAGAGAGAAGAGAGATGAGGGAGACGAGATAGAGAGAGAGAAGGAAGAGAGAGGTCGGGGGACAAGTCTGCTGTATTTGTAGTACTCAGAGGCTTAAAAGAAAGTTTGCATTCTCCTCTATACTTGAGAGAGAGAGAGAGAGAGAGAGACTAGTCTTTTATATTTGTAGTATTCAGAGAGGAGAGAAATAAAAAGCAAGTGTGCTTTCACAGACAGACAGACAGAAGAGAAATAAAAAGCAAGTGTGCTTTCACAGACAGACAGACAGACAGACAGACAGACAGACCTAGTGTTCTATATTTGTAGCATATAGAGGAGAGAAATAAAAAAAAATACAAGTGTGCTTTCTCTTATAGCTGTGCGTGGGATGTCGTCGTCACCCTCTCCCATTTGACAAGCTCCTTTGTCAGATCCCCAGGAAGGATTAGCGCCTCAGTGGTCTGGTTGGTTTGGTGTGTGCTTCTCACCTCGGTGGTAGCGGTTCGATTCTCGGTAAAGCCGTTGGTCCAGTTGCTGAATAACCACTGGTTCCATGCAACGTAAAAACACCATACAAACCAAACCCAGGAAGGATTTCGATGTCACGTTGTTTATAGGGTTTTATTTATTTTTTTTCAGTTATTCCGTCGTTTGATTCATGGCTTTTATGTGGAGAGGTTATAAGAATTAATGTTGTCCTGTTCATGTTTAACTTTAATTGAATTTTTGAAAGTTTTATATATGCTTTTTATTTCATCTCCGAGAGCAGAAGAAGATAAGAGCTTTAAAACACTCGTTAAAGTGCTTATTGATAAGACTTCTTTAGGTTTTCAAGTATAGCAGCATTGTATACATACAATGGCAGTATACATATATATAATGTATATATGTATATATATATACAGATATGGTTAAGTATGTGTGTATTGTTATCCAATTCCTGGTTCACCAGGTTCTTAAATGAATGAGGGCCGGAACTGGAGGAACCAGGGAGTCCCAAACAAATCAAGGAGTAGTAAGCAAAATAAAGGACTAGAATAACTTTAAACCTATTTATTAATTAACTAAATCTATTTATATATTTAGAATTTAGTTAAGGTTCCAACCAAATATATTATAAAAATGACAACAGTAGCAGTTGACAACAAAGAAAAAATATAATGAAATAAAGCTTATTACAGTAACCTCATCAACCTCAACCATGATTACATAAATAAACACCAGAGCCATACATACACTTATTCAACCCTCATTATGATATGAAAATAACCCGAGCCATACTCATCAATAATAGAAGAAGCATAAAGCCAAACACTTTCTCATAAACACCAACAAAAATATCTTGAGCCATACACTTGCTCATAAACATCAAAAGTATCTTGAGCCATACACTTGCTCATAAACATCAAGAGTATCTTGAGCCATACATTTGCTCATAAACATCAAGAGTCTCTTGAGCCATACACTCTCATAAACATCAATAAAAATATCTTCCACACACTTGCTCATCAACATCAATAAAAATTACCCTGAGCCATACACTTGCTCAACATCAATAAAAAAAATACCCCGAGCCATACACTTACTAAACATAAATAAAAATATCTTGTGCTATACACTGTCATCAACATCAAAAGAAATATCCCGACCATACACTTGCTAATCAAGATTAATAAAGATACAGCCATACACTTTCTAATCAACATCAGTAAAAATATCCTGAGCCATACAATTGCTCATCAATATCGAAAATAAAAAATATCGAGCCACATATTTGCTCATCAAAAGTAAAAAATATAAACAGCCATACACTTGCTCATAAAAATAAAGTATCAACAGTCAGACCAACAGCAATAAACTATTTGTTATAATATAAAACAGCCTTCGCACACTTAAAGCACTGTCAATAGTCACATTAATGAATACTCCTCCGATGGTAATGGTTGAACCATCCTTAGTCCTTGAACAGTAGACAACTCAAGTAGCAAACACCAGCAACTTCAAGTAACAACTCCATACTGAAGAATGTCAGTCTTGACGTGCAGGACGATCTCCTCCTCGACCTGCAACGGCCAGCAGGTAACCACAACCTATTGAAGTCGAGCCCTTAACTGCCAACCTCGTCCTCAACCTGCAGGACGATCTCCTCCTCGACCTGAAGCGGCCAACAGGTAACCAACCATCATCTGCCGCTGTTGAGATGTTATTCTGCTGCTGGGCTGACCTTAACTATAATCTGTTTTTTTCCAATTGTCCATTCGCCTGTGGTGGTCGCGCATGGTAACACTGTGTCCCGGGCTTTAAATAGTTACGCTATGTGTAAGTTATAGGTGAATAAAAGGATATCTTGGTTTTAATAATTTACTGTATGCGAATTACACCGTTAATATTCGAAATAGGATATTATTTAACGCCCGGGACGCAGTGTTACCATGTGCAAACACCGCTGCGGATGGACAAATGGAAAAAAAAACGAGTATAGTTATGAAAGAGAGTGGGTGGCAAAAGTAACCTCGCACCGGCAAAACAAAGCACATGAGGGAAGGTATCAATAACAAGCCATACAAGGCAGTTAAGAAATTAAATCAAATACCGAAGTTACCTTACAATATATATATATATATATATATATATATATTATATATATATATATATATATATATACGAAATTAAATCAAACACCGAAGTACCTTACAATATATATATATATATATATATATATATATATATATATATATATATATATATATATATATATGATATGTATATATATATATATATATATATATATATATATATATATATATACTGTATATATATATGATATATATATATATATATATATATATATATATATATATATATATATATATATTTACATACACATATATTTTCTCAAAATTGTTTCAAGAGTTATTCGTCCAGGATGGACGACCTTTTAAAGAGTATTTTTCTGATGTCACTGTAACAACCATTAGTCCCTTGTATTTTTGTATTTACGGCCTTTACTGGGCTTGAAGAGATTAAATAGATATATAGCTAATGCATTCCATTTGCAAATAGTTTTTCCATTTACACCTCTAACCCGCTTCAACCATTTTTTCAGCCATCAGCAAAGTGACAATGAATATTATTTATTCACTTTTCGGGGAAATATTGGTATTGAACTGCGTGTCTGTTTCATTCACATTTTCCCAACGACTATGTTTGGAGCTCTCTCTCTCTCTCTCTCTCTCTCTCTCTCTCTCTAGAAATGATCGCGAGTTTCATCAAGGAAAATGAAGTGAAATCTAAGAACGACACTCATTTTTTTTTTACTGAATTTCTTGCGTTTGTTAATGTTTTCTTGTATTTCATTACCATTGTTTTCATACGTTTAAGTAATTATTCTCGTTTATCATTTACTGTTCTCATTATAATTATTCTCGTTTATCATTTACTGTTCTCATTATCGTATCTGTGGCTGTTCTACATTTTTTCAGGCATTAAAATAGCAGTGATTGCAATGCGCTCCCGTATTTTTAATCCGTAGCAACCTTATTTATAATTGAACGGCGTCTTTTTCAGTTTGCCTGGTAAAGTTTGTTCATTAACTCTTAGTGGCTCCCAGATCTGGTTCAGTTGGGTAATTGCAGGAGTGTATTTATTGCTATGAGAATAAAAGCCGATGGGAGGTTTACATAAATATTTAGCGTGGGATTTTTTTTATTACCCCGTCATATTTGGAACTTCTTTTGCCTGTCAGATCCTTTGATAAGGATTTGATTGATGGTGGTTTATTTATAGATGGATTGATACGCGTGGTACTTTTGATTGATTGCTTATGTATAAAACTGCTTTTTTAACTCCCATTCAAAACTGGCAATTTTGATTGATTATTGATGTATAAAATTGCTTTTTAACTCCCATTCAAAGCTGGTGGTTTTTTCATTAATTACTTATGAATAAAACTGTTTTTTAACTCCCATTCAAAACTAACAGTTTTTAAATTAATTAATTATGTATACATCTGCTTTTTAACTCCCAATCGAAAATAGTACTTTTGATTGATTAATTATGAAAATAAAACTGCTTTTTAACTCACAAAACTGGTAGTTTTAATTAATTACTTATGAATAAAACTTTATTAACTCCCATTCAAAACTGCAGTTTTTGGATTGATTACTTATGTGTAAAACTGATTTTAACTCCAATTGAAAATTGGTACTTTTGATTTATTACTTAAGTATAAAACTGATTTTAACTCCCGCTCAAAACTGGCTGTTTTGATTGATTATTGATGTATAAAACTGCTTTTTAACTCTCATTCAAAACTGGTAGTTTTTTTATTGATTACTTATGTATAAAACTGTTTTTTTAACTCTCATTCAATATTGATATGATTGCTAGTACAAAAAGGGAAAAAGGAAATTTAGTAAAATCTCCATTCTAAAGTTTTATAATCTTTGTATTTTTTATTTATAACAACTGAGCGTCATGAGTTATCTCTTTGCCAACAGAAAAATGTCAAGAAAGCTGCTTATATCATCCATTGATCTGATCAGCATTCGGGTTAATATATATATATATATATATATATCATATATCATATATATATACATATATATATATTATATTAATATATATAATATATATATTATATATATTATTATATTATTTTATATATATATATATATAATATATATATATATATTATGTATTGTAATGTATATAATATATATATATATATATTATATATAATATATATTATGATATAATATTATATATATATATATATAATATATATATATATATATATATATATATATAATATAATATTTATATATTATATATTATATATATTAATATGAGGAAATAATATATATTATATATATAATATATATATATATATATATATAATATATATATAGTATATATATATATATATATATATATATAAATATATATGAATATAATATAGTAGCGATATTTTGCATCTACTCATTCTTAATGTTTTATTCGTGTATTATTAATAATAAATAAATAACCAATGTGGGCTGCTTGCAGCTAACACGAACTGACCTCGACAAAGTACATGCTTTTTTATTGAGTGCAGTGTCTCCCAATAGGAATCGATCCAGTGTGGCATCGGAAGATAATTGAAAATCCGTAGTTCTCTGAATCCGGACAAAGAGATGGAAGATAATTGGCTCGACGTGTTCTGTGAGCACCGTGTTTGCGCGTGCAATCAACTTTCCTTTGCTTTTGATTAATCGAGACTTCGTTTATATATATATAAAAAAAAAAAATCGTTCGTACGGCTTTATCATAAAGTGTTTTTTTTGTGTGTGTGTTTCTGTGGGATACTTTGTTCATAGTATGATTATTGGAGATTTTTTCCTTTGTGCATAGAATTATTGAAGTTTTGTTCCTTTGTTCATAGAACAACTGTTGGAGTTTTATTCCTTTGTTCATAGAACGACTATTGGGGTTTTACTCCTTTGCTCATAGAACGACTGTTGGAGATTTGGTCCTTTGTTCATCGAACGACTATTGGAGTTTTGTTTCTTTGTTCATAGAACGACTATTGGAATTTTCTTCCTTTGTCATAGAACGATTATTGGAGTTTTATTCCTTTGTTCATAGAACGACTATTGGAATTTTCTTCCTTTTCATAGAACGATTAATGGAGTTGTATTCCTTTGTTCATCGAATGATATTTGTCGAATGGGCAAACAGGTCTGCAACTTTAAAATTGTATATGAAATTGATACATTTTAAGTACGGGTTTCAGTCACCCTTTTGACATAATATCTACGACGTATACTAATCAGCAGAATAACAACATGGAGTACTATTATTATTATTATTATTATTATTATTATTATTATTATTATTATTATTATTATTAATTTCATGAACAAGCGTTATCATATCTGAATTTTTCTGAACGTTTAAAGTTAGGATTGTCTTGTAGTTTAAACCCTTCTTCCCAGCGCTTCGAAAAACTTGTGTTTATCTCAAAATCCCCTCATGTCTTTAATTGACTTGTTCTAATATTTTCCTTTCTTCTATGTATTATTGTGATCTATCTGCTCTGTGTGTAGTGCAATGGTTCCAAACGTGGGTTTTACGTCCCACCTAATTTGATTTGTAAGGAGGCTTCCTCCACGTGAATATATAAGAATTATTTATCACCATATGAGGCATCAGTGCATCAGGACTTTAGAGGTGATTTGGTGGGACAAAAAAAGTTGGGAACCACTCGTAGGGTCGTAATTGCCTTTCACCTTAAATAAAACATCGAGAGAGACGCCGATCTCCTAGAAATTCTCATTAGTCATAATTACTTGTCAGTAAATAGCTGTGTGTGTGTGTGTGTGTGTGTGAGAGAGAGAGAGAGAGAGAGAAGAGAGAGAGAGAGATTGCTAATGAAACGTGCCATAGAAAGTCTCGTAGATAGACCAAACTGACCAGGCCTGACTTGCAATCGTAATGACGTCTACTGCCTCCTAGCAAATTCGTACAGGGTCTACATTCTCTGTCGATGATTTCCTCCAGAACTCCTGCGTCACTTCTCCGGTTTGTAAAGGGATCTTATGAACAAAGCTGAAGTGTGAGTGTGTTTGTGATTTTTTAGTGGAGGAATTCCTAGCTTGTTGAAGATTAAGCGCAGTCCCTTGGGCCCTTATACTGAACCTCCGTTCATATTCTCTTTCTTCCATCGTACGTTCCACTCCTCACAATTGATTCATAGTGCAACTGCGAGGTTTTCATCCTGTTACACCATGCAAACCTTTTAACTGTTAATTTCCCTTTCAGCGTTGAATGGCCTTATAGGTCCCAGGGCTTGGCTTTTGGCCTAAATTCCATAAATATTGTATTCTATTTCATTGGTCACTTGGAGATCTAACTTATAAGCTTAGATACGTGTAGATTTCGTAACTGCTTGTGAAACTGGAAATTTAAACGTAAAAGCTTGCCTGATAGTTTCTCGTTGGACGAGTGGGTTACATGCTCGCCGACCGATTTGGTAGTCCGAGTTCACTTCCCCGCTCTGCCAACGCGGAATCAGAGGAATTTATTTCTGGTTATTAGAATATCATTTCTCGATATAATGTGGCTCGGATCCCGCAAGAAGCTGTAGGTCCCGTTGCTAAGAAACCAATTGCTTCCTAGCACGTACCTCTTGATTTGAGACTGCCTTGACGGAGTTACGCATTTCCAACCTATGGTTGAAAACGCGTAGCGGGCAAGAGGGCTTTCGAACTGGGAGAATTATCTCCTAGTTTGAATCTAAATGTCTCAATTTTTCTCTTACTTGATCATCTTCCAATCTCTTACTTTCTTTCGCTCTGTTACTCCCCCTAGCTGTCCTCCTCCTCTTCACTAAAACCCTCGTGTAGGTTGGGAAGGAGCTGGGTCTCTGAACTTAGGCTTTACCTTGATCCAAATGGCAGGGACTATAGCGGTTTGGTCCGCCGCTCGATTATGTTTAGACCTTGAGGATATTGATGTGATTCCACATCAATATTTATTAGGGCGGGACTACATGTGGGGACTTGCCTACGGAATCCGGGGAGGTATAGTCTCCACGGTAGGACTCTCGGCAATTTATCCGGATTGCCCTCCTAAAATAACATGAGTGGGGATGATTGCATACTAGCTATGCCCTCGGTCCTATCAAGCGGGTTCTGCTTACACTTGAGCCAATCATGTTATGTTAGAGCCATCCCTTCGGGGTAGGGTAGGGAGTGGACATATGGGAATTGGTCTCTGCTGTGTGCTTTGGTGAGGGGGAAGTCTTTGAGGAGGAGCCCAGTTTTTACCATGGCTTGCAGTTGGTTTCTCTGTAATTTCAAAAAAAAAAAACGAAAAAAAAAAAAAAAAAAAAATGAAAAAAAAAAAAAAAATATGGAATATGACTCTGGACTCAGTCCCCGGAAAATGTGACCCCATGACACTAGAGACGACTTCGGCTTGTTTAAATAAGGAAAGCTCTGTTGACAACCTCGGCAATAAAAAGGATTCCTCAACAATACTTCTCTGACCAATGTTGTTAAAGACAATTTATCGGCACTGGTGGAAAATAATTCTAGTAGTAACAGTAATACTTTACTCTCTGGTTCTGGCTCATTACCAGATACAACAAAAAATCTGAAAATTCTCCACTTAAAAAACATACCAATTGGTTGTAGCTATGACATAATTCATGAAGCCTTCTGTAGATTTGGGCAATCAAAAAAATTTTAATGGAGCTTAATGGTAGTAAAGGATTTTGGGAAGCTTGGGTATCATTTTCAAGTTTTGAGATTGCTTTAGAAGCAAATAAAAATTTAGAGAGCATAAGAATTGACAATTGTTTGATTTCTGGGGCTCTATGTGATAAAGCACCAAGACACCTAGAGGTATATAAACCAGAAGAATGGTTGGAAAAAGAAATAGAGCATGGACTTCCAGAAGTAAGAACCCCCAAGCCCCAACATGGATAATTGCAACTGGGAAAGATAGAAAATTATAACTATTATAAGATGAGTAAATTTATACAAAAAAAAATTGGTTTATTAAAAGTAAGGATATTAGTAGATACGGTAAGCAATCTGTTTTGATTAATGCAAAATCAGATACTCAAGCTCACATGCTTTGTGGCATGAAGATTGCAGAATTGATCCTATTAAGGATATTAAACCACATATGAGCTTCAGCTATGGTAGAGGAGTAGTTTTTGATAAAGATCTATATGAATTTCAGAACCAGAAAATTCTGGACATGTGCCCTGATAATGTTTGGAAAGTAAGTAAGATCCCTCAACAAACAAGCATGGTAGTTTTAACATTTGAAACCCCTGTCCATACCAGATCATATAATTATTGAGAATGAAAAAGTACGTGTTTCGAGAATATAAACTAGGCCTTTACAATGCTTTAATTGTTTTTTCAAGTACGGTCCACCCCTTCCCGTACTGCAATAATACGAAGATCTGTATTAACTGTTCTTCGTTTAGAACATGGCCAATGCAACAGAGATACAACCTGTGCAAAACTGTAAAGATCATCATAAATCAAATGATAAAATTTGTAGAGAATACAAGAAAGAAGAAGCTGCCATCTTGAAAGCAAATGCTGAACATATTAGTGTAGGTTATGCAAAGCATTTACTCGATCGACAACTTAATTTTGCTCAAGCGGTTAAGATGCCACCAAAAGATTATAATCCCACTACCCTTACTACCACAGGGGGGACCAGTGGTAGCACCTGGCCCGTAGGTGCATCTCCCTTAGTGGTAGTAGCCCAGCCATCTGGGTCAAGTGCTCAGCTTATAAAAGAGCAGAGCACAAACCTCCAGAGAGGTCAAGATGGTTTCCACCACACCAAAAGTAGTGTCACTGATAGGAGCACCTCTCCTAGAGGTAGTAGCCCAGCCTTCTGGGCCAAGTGCTCGAACTGTTGAAGTTCTAGCGCAATCCTCCAAGGAAGCCAATGTGGCTTCCACCACCACCTCAAATGTATTGTCTCAGGCAGAATCTCTACCTGATTTGATGGAGATTAGAAAACAAGATCTTCCAAAGAGGAAAAGGTCCCCATCCTCCTCACCTTCATCCAAATCAGGTAAGTGCCCTACTGCTCATGATCCTAAGGTTGACTTGGTATAAAGATCACAGAAAGAAAGAAAAGAAGCGGTGGCCTAGTAAAGCCTTCCATCTCCAGGCCTTACATGGCTTCATCTGAAAAGTCCCAAAAGACAAATGAGACAAAGAAAAATAATAACAAAAGATAATGTCTATTATCCAGTGGAATTGCAGAGGTCTAAGTACTAGCATTGAGCAAATAAAAAACTTTAACCAGGGACTTGGACACGAAGATAATTTGTCTACAGGAAACCAAGATCAGTGACAAACCATTTAATCCTGGACTCAATTATCATTTTTGTAGATCCCCTCCTTTGCAAGGTGCAAGAGCTCAAGGTGGTACAGGTTTTATTATTCACAAATCTGTAAAATTTGAAACAATCCCACTCAATACACCACTACAGCATGTGCAGTTAGAACTCATATCGGAAAAAAATTACTTTATGCTCGCTATATATTGAACCATCTTTAGAACTTTTCCTCTTAGATCATGCTGGGAATCCAAGAAGGCTTAGCCTTTCTGACCTCCAAGACCTGATCAATCAGCTTCCTGCCCCTTTTATTTTGATGGGTGATTTTAATGCAAAGCATACTTTATGGGTGGAAATGTATGCGATAGATGGGGTAATCTTGTTGAAGAATTAATCGACAACAATGATGTAATACTAATGAATGATGGTTCTCCAACTAGGTATGATGTATTCCACAACTCTACATCAGCCATTGATTTGTCAATCTGTTCCTCATCCATTCGATTGGACTACCTTTGGTCAGTAAATGAACACCTACATGGCAGTGACCATTGGCCAATAATGTTAAAATATGTCCATAATCTTCCTTCTCAGGTGTCCACAAAATGGAAGATAGACGAGGCAGACTGGGCAGCTTATGAAAAGTGGTTCACCACACTGATAAAGGAAAGATATGATGAATTTACATCTCCAGTGCATGCCTATCAACATCTTGAAAATATTATTGATGATAATGCTAGCAAGTTTATACCTAAAACATGCGGTTTTACCTCATCGCCCTTGTAGTTCCTTGGTGGAGTAAAGAATGTGTGCCAAACGCAAGAAAAGTGACCCGAACTTGCTTCAGAAGATACTTGAGAACAAACTATGTAGCAGATAGAATAGCGTACCTCAGAGCCTGTGCCAAACAAAAAAGAACTTTTAAAAAAGCAAAGAGAGCATCTTGGAAGAAATATATATCTAATATTAATACCAAAACTCCTTCAAAAGGAAATATGGGACAAGATTAGAAAACTTCAAGGCAAATTCGTCCCTAAGCCTCTACCAATATTAAGGGAAAATAATAGATATATCTGACCCCAAAGATGTAGCAGAGGTTCTTGCAAAGCACTTTGCCCCATGTATCAAGTGCTGACAACTATTCCCCAGCATTTCAACAAATTAGAGCATCCAACATCTGTTGTTCCTCCTGCTTCTTCAAATACTGAAGCTTTAACCTGCCTTTTAGTATGGAGGAGATGCAAAATGCTATCTCTAGCTCTTCTTTAACTGCCCCAGGTGAGGATGGCATCCGGTATGAAATGATATCACACCTCTTCCAGTGGATACCAAGGAATTTTTATTAGAAACCTTTAATGGACTATGGGCTTCCCATACATCTCCTGATTCCTGGCATACATCAATTGTAATTCCAGGCCACAAGTCTGGTAAAGACCCAGAACTGCCATCTAGTTATAGGCCCATATCCTTGACCAGTTGCATATGCAAATTATTTGAGAGAATGATCAACAACAGACTTGTGTGGTATCTAGAATCAAAAAATCTTTTTATCTAACAGGCAGTTTGGTTTTAGGAAGAACCGAAGTACTCGACCCTTTGCTGATGTTATCAAGGGAAATTTCAAATGCCTTTTCTAACCAAAACCAGGTGGTGGGTGTCTTTTTGACCTCGAAAAAGCATATGACACGACCTGGTAGGGGTGGTATTTTTAAAGCAATTGGCCTCGTGGGGTATAGGAGGCATATGTTCTCTTTTATTGAAGAATTTTTATCAAACCGCTCAATTTTTAAAGTGAGAGTAGGGTCAGAAACTATCTTCATCCTACATGCAAGAAGAAGGTGTCCCCCAAGGCAGCGTATTGAGTGTGACCTTATTTGCTGTTGCTATTAATAGTCTCATGAGTCACATACCTCCTGGCATACAAGGATCACTATTTGTCGATGACTTTGCAATTTACTGTAGTGGATCATCTGCACTACAAGCATGCCAAAATCTTCAAATTGCAATAAATGCTGCATCCGCATGGGCAAATTCTCGTGGATTCATGTTTTCACCTCAGAAGACCAAAAGCCATTCGCTTTACTCGTACTCGTAAAAGGGAAGAGATCCCCACCCTTTTCTTAAATGATTGTATTTTGCCTTATGAGGATAATATCAAGTTCTTGGAGTCATTTTCGACAAGAAAATGACATTTGGTCCCCATATAAATGACCTATCTATCAGGGTTAAGAAGTCACTGAACATTCTGAAAGTTGTATCGCATTATGATTGGGGTGCTGATAGAACAACTTTGCTTAGAATTATACATCTTTGTGTCTGAGCAAGTTAGACTATGCATGCCAAATATATGGGTCAGCTGCAAAGACTTTACTTGGAAAACTTGATATTGTTCACAATGCTGGGCTTCGCATCTGCACAGGTGCTTACAGAACACTCCCATTGACAGTCTCTATGTGGATTCTGGCATACCTCCCCTTTCCATTCGCAGAGAGGAGTTGAGTTTGAGGTATTTAGCTAGGTCCCTTGCGGTGAGAAACAATCCTAACTATAAATATGTTAGGGCGCCTTTAGATCGGGCTCCTAACAGATCCAGAGTTGCCCAAGCCTTTGGAAGTACAGCTGAAAAATGATGCTAGAGAAGTAGGCTTGTTCGTTAACAGCACAGATAGCAGAGGTGGGATATCCCAAGTCTCGCCCCCTTGGTGTAATCCACCTGTTAAAGTATGTTTTACGGCAGGAGGGAAAAATACCTTACCTAGTAGGGTAATGAAAAGTGAGTTTTAAATCATGCTGCTCAACATCATGGGAAACATGTTTTTACAGATGGCTCCAAATCGGCTGCAGGAGTTGGAAGTGCAGCTGTGATGGGGGATACTGTTATTAGAAGGAAACTCCCATCCTCTTGTTCAGTATTTACTGCTGAGCTGTACGCAATAATTCTCGCAGTCCAACATAATTTTTTAAAAATGGCCACCAAAATAGTTTTTATACAATTTTTACGGATTCCAATAGTGTTTTACTCTCATTAAAAAACAATTATGCCAGGCCATCATCTAGTACAAGAGGTGCAGGACTGGTTAGTACTTCTGCAATCTAGGAAGAGTATCAGTGTTCACTTCTGTTGGGTCCCTGCCCATGTTGGGGTGGATGAAATGAACAAGTAGATAAGGCAGCAAAGGAAGCTTCAGGGCTAAGTAATCCATCCCCTCCCCCTTTAGTATTCCTTACAAAGATCTTAAAAGTGAGATTCATCTTTACTGTAAAAAATGAAGTGGCAGGCTCGATGGTCTGAACTGACACCAATACAAAATTGAAACACATCCAACCCATTGGTGGATAAATGGTCATCTTGTAATGCTACAAGTAGGAGGATACCATTATTTTAACTAGGCTGCGTATTGGCCATACACATGCAACGCACAATTATTTTAATGAAGGAGTGGGGAAGGGAGAGCAGGCCCCTCACTGTAATACCTGTCAAGTGACAATGGATGTTAAGCATATTTTAGTTGATTGTCCTGTTTTTTTAATCTTCAGAGGAGGACACATTTACTCCAGGACAAACCTTGAGAGATATACTGGGGGAAAACTGTAATACCCTGAACTTGAGAAAATTTATACAAAGTATTGGGTTATATTACGAGCTATAATTGATTTTGATAATTTAAGTTATTTATTTACCCTTTTATTTTCCCTTTTAATCCTTATTTATTTCACATCTAGATTTTATTGTATGAAAGTGTTGCGATTGATATTAAAGGTTAAAATGGTACTAAATGGTGTGAGTATACAGATATTATGATTGAATGAATTTTGTTATATAGCGCTGAATGGCCTTTGATGCCCCAGTGCTTGGCTTAATGCCTAAATCCTATATTATTCAATCAATCATCCTAGCCACGTAAACATATCTACTAAATCCATTCGGGGGCATTCCTAGGAGAGCTGTTTAATCAGCTTCAGTGGGTACTGGGCTTAAACTTTAAAAGATAGATAACTTAGCCTGTTTGGAGAGCTAATAGTATAGTATTAGATACATAGAAATTTGAATCAGTAAGATCAGAAAATGGGAAATTTAACATTTGAATCATGAAGCCCAGAAAATGGGAAATTTAACATTTGAATCATGAACCTCAGGGAAAATTGGGGAAAATTCAAACTATTTGAAAGCATTGAAGCTCAGAAAAATGGGGAAATTTTAAAACATTTGAATCCATTGGAAGACCCAGAAAATGGGAAATTAACATTTGAATTCATGCAACCCTCAGGGAAAATGGGAAAAATTTACAAACATTGTTAATCTATCGAAGCCCAGAAAAATGGGAAGGAACAATTTGAATCATTTGGAACCTCATGAACCTCAGAAAATAGGACATTTAACATTTGAATCATGAAGCCCAGAAAATGGGAAATTTAACATTTGAATCATAAACCTCAGAAAATGGGAAATTTAACATTTGAATCATGAACCTCAGAAAATGGGAAATTTAACATTTGAATCATGAAGCCCAGACAAAATGGGGAAAATTTTAACAATCTTTTTTTGAATCATGAAGCTCAGAAAAATCAGGAAAATTTAACAGTTTGAAATCATGAAACTCAGAAAATGGGGAAATTGTAAACATTTTGAAATCATGGAAAGTCTCAAGGGAAAATGGGAAATTAAATTTTAACATTTGAATCATGAACCTCAGAAAATAGGAAATTTAACATTTGAATCATGAACCTCAGAAAATGGGAAATATAGGTCACCTTTGTTCATTATAAATTTATGTCGGTAAGTCTGTCTACTTTTAGATTCGGATGGATAAACATAGCTGGCCGTCGATGTATAACTCAGTTACCGAAATTATTTACAGATTCGGATCAATAATAAGCGAAGGTAGCTGGAAACTTAGTTAGAAGTAAGTTTACTGGACGTGGGTGGGTTATCCAATGGGTTTTTTACTTGGTGGAGTTATGGTGAAAGTGTAATTATTATGATGTCAATTAGTTCTGTGTAAAGTCTTGAATCCAAGAAAATTTCCGGGAAGTTTTGATACTTGGAAATAAATAATTGCAGTTTAATGTGATTCTTAATTACCAGATGGAGACTTCAAAGACTTATTGTAATGAATTTTATTTATTTTTTAGTTTGTGAAAATCCAGTCGTCTGCGAACTATAAAACCTACACAAGCTATATTTTATTTCATGCATCTGCACACACACACACACACACACATACGGCGCCTCAATAGCGTGGTTGGTATGGTCTGTCACTGGGGTGACAGCGAGTTCGATTCTCGGGCATTCTACTGGGGTGTGAGAGATGTGTATTTCTGGTGATAGAAGTTCACTCTCGACATGGTTCGGAAGTCGCGTAAAGCCGTTGGTCCCGTTGCTGAATAACCACTGGTTCCTTGCAACGTTAAAACACACACAACACACACACACTATAAATCCCAACTTTTTCTTATAATAGCTTATAGATTTAGATTTTTTTGCGATTGGTATTAAAGTTTGTGAATGTCTTCAGGTCATTCTTTAATACAATTTATATTTCTAGCCCTATTTCTGTTATGTTCTCTCCCCCGTCAGTCATTCAGGCTGCCGCCGTCGGGAGACGGTTGGTAACACTTCGTGGGTGGGATGTCCTTTTGAGGATTTTATCATTTCAGCGCAAGCGGTAGCTTCCTTCGGAGGCGTTTGAATTGCAAGCTGATGATGATGATAGGAGGGAGGAGACAGCGTGGGCGTGCGGTGTATGGCGTGGGTGGATGATGATAGGCGGCTGGTGACTGTGGGTATACTTATATATATCTCTGGTGATGTGATTTTGCCCGTGTATTGAGCAGGTGGTGATAAGGTTATATATATATATATATATATATATATATATATATATATATATATAATATATATATATATACTTCTATGTGTGTATGTTTGTACACACACACACACGCACACACACACACACACACACACACATATATATATATATATATATATATATATATATATATATATATATAATATATACCTATATAAATATATTTAACATATGTATACATGAATATATGTGTTCATGTTTATTTGTCAGAGGTAGAAGAAAACCATGTATCCTTAGAGAGAGAGAGAGAGAGAGAGAGAGAGAGAGAGAATAAGTAATCGATTGGATGAACTGAGGTAATTTTCTCGCACTCAAGAGACACAGATTGAAGTTTGACGAAACACTCTCTCTCTCTCTCTAAGATTTTGTGTTGAGAATTAATCAGCAAGATCTAGTTGATTGCATTCGAAGAGATGCGAAGTTACAAAGGAATTTTTATTCTTTGTTCGTTATCATAAGAAAAAAAAACTGCATTTATTTAGCCTTTCGTATTTGACTGTGGAAAAAAACTACGGGCCGATAATATTCAGTGGAGGATAAATTGTAAAAACATGATTGTTTTCCCCATGTTTATCTTCAAACGAGGAAAAAGACTAACGTCACTTAGATAAACTTCAACCTTTTACTCATTTGGATTGAATATATTTTGTGTACATTTTGAAAAAAAGATATGATAGTCCAGTGGAAATTTTGAGTTGGGTTTATTTCAGTTATTTATTTATTTATTTTTTTTGTATGGTAGATTTGATAACCGGTGCAATATTTGCATCCACAGCGAATTTTTGTAATAGTTCTTGCATATGCTCCTAAAGGTATATTTATTTATTTATTTATTTATTTTTAACTTCAGGGCGTTTTTTTATTTTTTTATTCTATTTTTAATTTTGTTTTAATTTTTTAGCCTCAGTGCGGTTTTATGTAAAGGAAATTATATATATATATATATATATATATATATATATATATAGATATATATATATATATACATATATATATATATATATATATATATATATATATATATATTATATATATATTATTTATAAACTTCTCATGGAATGTTGATTTATTTTATTTATCCATTGTTTCTACACCTGACTGTCATAACGCATCGGCAATGAAAATCCAGCGATTCTCCGTAACCTCTTGTAGGCCTAGCAAAAGGCTGATAGACCCCCCCTCAATCCGGCACCACCTACTTCCCCCCCCCCCCCTCCCTCTCCGTCTCTCTCTCTCTCTCTCGCTCTCACAGCTACGGGAGAAAATAAACATATGCTAATGTACCGTACCTTCAGATGGGGGGGAGAGGGGCGGCGGGAGAAGGGATCAATAAAAGAATTAACCGGAAGTTATGTATCCCCAGAGGGCCAGACCGTCCCCTACGAAAGGTTAAAGAAGACTTACCCTCGGAGGGTTAAGGGGATATTGATATTTATTAGGGCGTAGAGCGATGTCGAGGCTTAAAAAAAATTTATATATACTATATGTGAAGTTGCCTGTTTGGTGGGGGAGAGGGGGGCGGTTGGAGGGGGACAACCGCCAACCAGCCAACCGGGCCTCTCGATCGACTGGGGAAGGTTTCGGTTATTGGATATTATAGGGTCTTCTGACTTTCTGTATCGTCCGAAATATGACTTTTGATCTGTTGGGCTATCTGTAAAGATTCACGCGTTAAGATCTCGTCCTTGAACTTTGGCTTTTATTTTTATTTTCGAGGTAGAGCGAATTAGATATTAAAGGAGATTTGTAGCTTCATGCGTATATATGAAGCACGGTGATGTGATAAGACGTATACATATATATATATAATAGTTATATATATGTATATATATAAATATATTCATATATACACATATATGTATGTATGTGTGTGTTGTATATACATTTACTAATATATATAGACACATATATATCATTTGTGTGTGTATATTTATATATATATATATATATATTATATAAATATATAACCTATATATATATATATATATATATTGTATTTATATTTATATGCCTGTGGCCACCATTCTCTCTCTGTATATATATATATATATATATATATATATATATATATATATATATATATATATATATATATATATATATATATATATATATTATATTATATATATATATATATATTATAATATATATATATATATATATATATATATATATATATATATATATATATATAATATATATATAGATAGAGAGAGAGAGAGAGAGAGAGAGAGAGAGAGAGAGTGAGAGAGAGAGAGAGGAGAGAGAGAGAGAAAGAATGGTGGCCACACACACACACACACACACACACATATATATATATATATATATATATATATATGTATATGTATATGTATATTGTATATATATATATATATATATATATATATATATATATATATATATATATATATATATTCCTTTGAACCTTCCAAAATCGTGATAAAAAAGGCAATGTTTTTGTTTGTCGATCCTTCTTCCTGTTGTGTATACAGATTTTAGGCCTTTCCTGTCTGCCCCTGTCTTTGATGCACGGGCTGTTCCTTCTCCCATTTTAGCAATTAGTCTTTTATTTTTCCCTTTATACAGCTTTGATCTTCATGATTTTATGACTTACTCCCCCTTTGTTCAGTGTTCCATTTTGTGCGATACTGTGCTAGCCTCTGTCCTTCGTATTTGTTATTTATGTCATTGTCGGAATAGTTTCCATAATTTTAATTGTATCAGCAGCACCGAGGTTATTCTATTCTTTACGTTTTCATCTTTATTTTATAGTACTGCATCATCCAAACGTGTTCATCACTAAGTAATTCGTGGAAACTATAGTGTAATCAGAAAATTCTGTACGTTTCTTTTACGTTTATTTTTTTTATATATACACTTTGCATAGAATTTGTTATGCTTTCATGCAACAGATGTCTTTGGGTTTTGTTTCCAGTTTCTTTGTTGTAGATAAGTAATTTCTTGGGTGTCGAAATACTTTGGTTTGCAATGCTTATTTTCAAGAGTCGTGGAAGCGTAGTATGATTATATATATATATATATCTATATATATATATATATATATATATATATACTATATCTATATATATATTATATATATATATATATATATATATATATATATATATATATATATCTATATATATATATATATATATATATATATATATATATATATATATATATATTATAGATTCTATTATATATTGATATATTAGATATATTATATATAATATATATATATATATATATAATATATATATATATATATATATATATAATGACTTGTAAAATGTTCGTAACAACAGAATTCCATACTAATAAAAGGAGCCCATAAAAACACCAAAAATGTAGAGAGAAAAGTACTATATTTCAGAGACTGCTGTCTCTCTCTTTAGGCATATACCTGAAGAGAGAGACAGCAGTCTCTGAAATATAGTACTTTTCTCTCTACATTTTTGGTGTTTTTATGGGCTCCTTTTATTAGATATATATATATATATATATATATATATATATATGAATATATTATCTATATATATATATATAATATAAATGACTCACGAAAGTTTGGAAC
>NC_061090.1:25112265-25124986 GCF_015104395.2 Macrobrachium nipponense | reverse complement strand
ACTTTTATTTTAAATATCCAGCAATGATTCTAAAGAATGATTTTAATTTTTGTCTCACGTAATAATTTACAAACACGCACACACACACACACACACACACACACATATATATATATATATATTATATATATATATATATATATATATATATATATATATATATATATACTTTTAGGGCATAGTTTTTCTCTAATACAATTTTCGTAAAAGCAATTGCTTTCTTTTTTAGTGGGCATCAATAAGTTTCTTGCAGGTATCTTCATACCGACGAAGTTTTTCCGATTCTCGTTCGTCAATTTCTGGTGGAAATATACGCAGACTTCCGTCTTCCATTTATTGAATTTTGTCACGACAGCTGTTTCGCCTTATGGCATTATCAAGCGACTACTGACTTACAATCTGACCTTTCGGCCTATTTATCTCATCGTGTGGGAGGTATGACCTCGAGGTATGGGTACTGGTTAGTCTAGGATTAACAGCTTAAGGGCGTTGTTTTAGTTACAAAGAATATAAGGACATATGTACTGCGACAATAAGAGTGAAAGTTTAAACAGTGGTTTAAATAAAATATTCAAAATACAATGCCATGTGCTAGAGTTTCCTTAAATGTATGTTAAAATTTAATATGTTACATGTTGGTTTTAGATAAAAATTACAAAATTACATACAGGAATGAAAATGAATATAGAAATCTAAATACGGGAGTACAAATATATGTATATATTTTATAGCATGCATAAAGGTACAAGAGATAATTTCTGTTTATACATAAATGTGTGTGATTTAAATTTGAGTGTGTGTGTGTGTGTGTGTGTAGTCCAAAATGGTCTACGTGGTAACGGTTTGCTGATTCGTGTTGGGCGGGGTCTCCAGCGACCTGAGTAAGGATGTTACTTGACTTTCGCTGACGCTGGGTCTTCTCATGCCTTCCAAGGGGCGCGATGTTCTCGGTGGGATTGGGGCGCGCTGTCTGGTCCCTGTTGGCTTGGGTATTCCTTCTCCTGCTGGAGGGAGTATATGGTCCGATTCTTGTTGGACGTTCAAGGTCGGCTTCTGAATAGCGATGCTCACTGCTTCCGTTATTAAGAGGCGACCGTAGTTGTCTTCTCTGGTGTACGACCTGGGTGCCTTCTATGAGCTCTTGTAGGAGATGGCGTTCCCTGTCGTGAACATCTATGGTAATGGTTGATGGATGGCCCCTTGATTTCTATGAGCCAGCAGACGTCCTCCGAAGGGTCGTTGTAGTGTGCCCTCACAGCCAAAACTACATCGGGCACACTACAACGACCCTTCGGAGACGTCTGCTGGCTCATAGAAATCAAGGGCCATCCATCAACATTACTAGATGTTCACGACAGGAAGCCATCTCTACAAGAGCTCATAGAAGGCACCCAGGTCGTACACAGAGAAGACAACTACGGTCGCCTCTTAATAACGGAAGCAGTGGAGCATCGCTATTCAGAAGCCGACCTTGAACGTCCAAACAAGAATCGGACCATATACTCCCCTCCAAGCCAGGAGACAAGGAATACCCAAGCCAACAGGGACCAGACAGCGACCCGCCCCAATCCACCGAGAAACATCGCGCCCCTTGGGAAGGCATGAGAAAGACCAGCGTCCAGCGAAAGTCAAGTAACATCCTTACTCAGGTCGCTGAGACCCCCCGCCCAACACGAATCAGCAACCGTTTAATAACCAACGTTAGACCATTTTGGACCAATACACACACACACACCACACACACACTCAAAAATAAATCACACACATTTTATATATAAACAGAAATTATCTCTTGTACCTTTATGCATGCTATAAAATATATACATATATTTGTACTCCCCGTATTTAGATTTCTATATCATTTTCATTCCTGTATGTAAGTTTTGTAATTTTATCTAAAACCAACATGTAACATATTAAATTTTAAACATACATTTAAGGAAACTCTAGCACATGCATTGTATTTTGAATATTTATTAACCACTGTTTAAACTTTCACTCTTATTGTCGCAGTACATATGTCCTTATATTCTTTGTAACTAAAACAACGCCCTTAAGCTGTTAATCCCTAGACTAACCAGTACTCATACCTCGAGGTCATACCTCCCACACGATGAGATAATAGGCCGAAAGGTCAGATTGTAAGTCAGTAGTCGCTTGATAATGCCATAAGGCGAAACAGCTGTCGTCCGTACAAAATTATATATATATATATATATATATATATATATATATATATATTATATATATATATATTATATACATATGTGTGTGTGACCTCAAATCGAGCCCGCAAAGAAACGAAAACACACTAACGTACGAACTTCAGCACTACATAATGTAAATACCAAACGAAACGCTTAGAATCCTCCTCCCGCTCAGAGTGAGGCCACAATAATGAAAAGGGAAGGCAAGACACCCATTTCTCGGCCTCTTAGAGAAAAAAGAAAGAGGGGACTGACTATTTGGATGTTTAAAAGGTTTCAGAGCAAAACCGACGTGTATGGCACGGCATTCACTGACTTGGAATAAAACCTCACTTCGCTGGATGACTGATATTTTGTTGTTTTTTTCTTTTATTTTGATTTTCTTTTTACTATTGAAGTTTTTATTGCTGTTCGTTAAAAGCATTCGGTTACCCTCCTAGATGTTAAATAAGTAAAAAATTAAAAAAAGATGAAATAATTGTCAATATACTGTAATTCTAAATAAGAAAATAAAAAAAAATATCAATATACTATAATCTAATTGGGTCTCGAGATTTAAATATACTGTAATTTGACTGCGTCATGCAATTCGAAATAAGAAAATGAAAAAGTAAAAAAAAAAATTTCGATATACTATAATCTAATTGGGTCACGAGCTTTCATCTCCTTACGTCTGATCCAGGTCCGGATAAATGAGCGTGGACTGATCATATAATGACAGATAATCCCTCTAATAAAAGGAGTTAAAGAAACTGACAACAGATCACGGCAGTTTGGTACAAAAACCCATTATTATTACTATTCATATAGACAATTAAAATATAACATGAGTATACTAGCCTCAAGAACATTTTGGAAATAAAAAATGAAAGAGATAGTGAGAAAGTTTAAGTACTTTTACTAAAAAAAAAAAACTGTTGTCCATTTAGAAAGATACAGCACTGTATCGAATTTTTTTATTCAAAAGATTTACAGAGGTTTGGGTAATGATTATCGAAACACGAATCTCTCTCTCTCTCTCTCTCTCTCTCTCTCTCTCTCTCTCTCTCTCTCTAAAAATACATATATATAGAGAAAGGTCAATTTGCTCTCAAATATTTACAAGAAAAAGTAAAACCTACACAATTCATCCTTCCCACTCATTCCCATACGTACACAGATATCAACAGAAAATGCACTCTCTCTCTCTCTCTCTCTCTCTCTCTCTCTCTCTCTCTCTCTACTCTCTCTCTCTCTCCATCAATATAGCTCTTTATATTCAAATACGTACGCGGAAAATGGGAATTCACAATTGAAAGCTTTCAATAATCCTCGTTAAATCTTTAAAAATTCATCCTTTCAATTCGTTCAAATACGCACACCGGAAACTCAGCTCCTCTCTCTCTCTCTTCTCTCTCTCTGTCTCTCTCTCTGTCTCTCTCTTTCTCTCTCTCTCTCCTCACAGGGCAGCAGCAGATGAATGCTACTTCCATTAACTTGATCACTTACTTCTTGGCCGTATGTCACAGAGAGCAATTTGGCCATTATGCCCCGGTGATTTAGGCTAACAGAGGACTTTCAACATCAGCAAGAAAGTTAAGTGACAGGAGGAGCGCCTCTTGGCCAAGAGTTAAGTGGACAGCAGGCAGGACGGCGGGATAATATCTTACCTCATTTGGATAAGTCTGCGCTTGTTAGGTCATTGGCAGAGAGAGAGAGAGAGAGAGAGAGAGAGAGAGAGAGAGAGAGAGAGAGAGAGATGCACGCATGAACATACAGATTGTTATTATTATATAGAGGAATGCACACATGCACATATAGGTTATTATTCACTTGTAATCAGAGAGAGAGAGAGAGAGAGAGAGAGAGAGAGAGAGAGAGAGAGAGAAATACATACATACGTGTTATGCTATGATTTATTTATAATCAGAAGGAGAGAGAGAGAGAGAGAGAAGATGGCTTAGACATGTCCTTCACATCACAACAAGTATAGTGTCAGCTAGATTCCTGTAAACCTTTGAAGGGCTGGAAGACTTAGACATATAAAACGGGAGGCTAGAGAAAAGGTGAGATTAGTGAAAGTGAAAACACAAGAAAGACATAAGTGACGGTATTTCGAAAAGCCTCTTAGCAAAGTACGATGCTGGAGATGATGATGATGTTGATGATGATGATGATGAATATAATGATGATGGTGAGGACATAAAATAAATAAAAATGAGCAGGTTACTGCGTGTAGCGAATTAGGCCCAAGACAACACTAAATCCCAACGTGTGACAAGAGATTTTGGCGGCATATACTGCTCTCTCTCTCTCTCTCTCAAAACCCATAAGCCAGCATCCGCAAGGCCATGATTTCCCAAATATCACAACTCAAAGTACGGAGTAGTTAAGTAGCTTATCAGGGTATTATTATTAAGGGGAAGAAAAAATGCTATTCGTTCAGATTACCATCAGAGCTCATTTATATTTTGAAGACAATCCCCAAAGGTGACATCACACAACTTTTAGATGAGTTTTATTAATTAGAAGCTGCACTCTTACACAATAATGACAAAACGTATAGATATACACATTATATATATACTTATATAATGAGGTTAATGAGATGTATAAAGAATACAAAATGTAAAATGAAGTACAACTTCATTAAAAGAAAATCAGAGAACAGGAAGTAACAAAAAACAATACTCAACTTCAGTTCCATTGCGATAACGAAAGATTAAAAAATGAGCTATGAAGTTAATCGCATATTAATATAAAATATAAAAAATAAAAAAAAATTTCATTAGGAATAAAATCAGTAACAGATTACTATGATAGGAAAAGTAACGTCCAAAGAAACGTTATAAAATGCATGGAACAGACGTCTGAAAAAAAAAAAGTCTCATGTATCTACTTCATTTGCATAAATGCCAACGTCAGTCACATGTGACGCATGTTAAACAGTTCAATCACTCACAAGGATCCCGTTTTGGCAGAGGGTCAACTCACACTTAACAAGAATAATAACAAAACCAATAGCATCACCAGAAATCTTAGGCTTACAAACAATAAATAAAAAAAAATAAAATAACAGTAATAGGAGTTACGAAATAATACCAGTAATAAGAGTTACGAAATAATCTGTCAAATCACAATCAGAGACAAAAACGGAAGTGGGATCAAGAAACCTCATCTTTATTTTGGTTGGTCAGACTCCTGAGGTCCATACCAGACATCCTCCACCTTTAAGCATTTTTACCTGGCACCAAGACTCCGTGCTGGGCATGACCCAAGTTTTTTTTTTAATGTAACTCAACTAATCAATCTAATATTAAAATATTAAATGTAAAATTTTCGAGTGATTACATCACTCCACCCAAAAGCGATGTGCTTGAGAGAGTTTATGCAAATGGGGAAGATCGATTTCTCCCATTATTCCTGAACTCTCAATAAACGTTAAAAATGATCAAATTAAAATAAACGTTTTAAGCTTGATCGTTGCATAAATCTGCTTTTCAACGCAAAGAAAAAAAAATTGGGAAGACCAGAATAACACTGGTTTTTGCGAACAATCTCTGCAAAAACAATGTCTTTCAAACACTGTGTAGGAGAAAACCCCAATTTTGCACCAAAAGATAAATTAGAATTTAAAAAGAAAATCAGCGTGAAATTCGAAGAAAGATAATTGTGCCAGTAAAATCAGAAAAGGACAAATGGCAAAACTTATCTTTAGAAAAACCAATAAAACAAGTCAAAGAGTCAAGAACCGTCAGAGAGAGAGAGAGAGAGAGAGAGAGAGAGAGAGAGAGAGACGGGAAAATGGATGCAAAATATCAATTTAAAAACAACTAATAAAATACCCTATGTCGGAGAGAGAGAGAGAGAGAGCGTGGGGTGGGGGGTAATGGATGCAAAATATCAATTAAAAAAACTAATAAAATACCCTATGCAGAGAGAGAGAGAGAGAGAGAGAGAGAGAGAGAGAGAAAGAACATACACACACACACACACACACACACAAGAAAACATATCGTTAAACGAAACCAATTAAGAAAAGCAGATCTACTGAGCAGGTGGCCGCCGGAGACCGCGCGCGCCATAAAGCAAAAATTGTCCCCGCTCTTTCCTTCTTTCTTTCTTTCTTTCTTTCTCTCGCTCTCTGCTTCGGCTCTTTTGTCCTCGGGGTCAGCCAGACAGCGACGAGGGGGTGGAACGGTGAATAAAAATGAAGTTAATGTTCCGTGGTATCCTTCCGTTTCGTGCAATCGCCTCCTCCTCCTCCTCCTCCTCCTCCTCGCTGGAGTCTCCAGGGATTTATTTCTAAATACATCCTTTTCATTGGTAATCAGCTGACTCGGGGGAGGATTCCCTGGCGCGGCATGTCTTTATTAAGAGGTGATACTTTGGTGTTATATATATATATATATATATATATATATATATATATATATATATATATATATATATATGTGTGTGTGTGTGTGTGTGTGTGTGTGTGTGTGTGTGTCAGCTTATCCGGACTATACTCTGTTTTTTACCATCTGTCCATCCGCCTGTGGTGTTTGCGCATGGCGGAACAACACTGCGTCCCGGGTTTTATATAATATCCTATTTCGAATATTAACGGTGTAATTCGCATACAGTAAATTATTAAAACACTTTTCAGTTGCAAATGTACACCCAGATATCGTTTTATTTACCTAAAATTCAGACATAACGTAACTTTTTAAGCACGGGACGCAGTATTGCCATGCGCAACCACCACAGGCAGATGGATAGATGGAAAAAAAACAAAGTATAGAGATTAAACTGAGGTTATATATATATATATATATATATATATATATATATATATATATATATATATATTATATATATATATGTATGTATGTATGTTATTAAACTGAATCACGAAAGTTTGGAACGTGATAAATCCATAAATAAAGGTTGTTATCCTTCCTCCGTGGCTTATACCATATATATATATATATATATATATATATATATATATATATATATATATATATATATATATGTGTGTGTGTGTGTGTGTGTGTGTGTGTGTGTGTGTGTGTGTGTGTCAGAGAGAGAGAGAGAGAGAGAGAGAGAGAGAGGAGAGAGCAGAGGCAAATCCAACAAAAAATTTGATGACAGTACAAATGACAATCATAATGATTATCATAAGGAATTATACGGAACGACCATGCGTACCAGAAGAGAGAGAGAGAGAGAGAGAGAGAGAGAAGAGAGAGAGAGAGAGAGAGAATGACATCAATCCTTTAACTAGTATATACTAATAGGTAAGTTTCTTTTTCACTATTGTTAACTGCTGTTCACTATTGTTACTGCTGTGGCTCCATCAAGCATTACAGCTCATGGAGTGCGTTCAAAGCATACAGTCTAATATGCCTATGATCCTTCTACCTTTCACCCCATTTCACCGTCATCATCCAACCCCACAACCCCCGTCCCCCTCATTTAAAAAAAATTCCAAAGAATGAGGCACATTTTCTGAAATGCATAATTTATGTCTTCTTCCTATCACTTCCACGTTAGAAACACAGAGGCATTTGCAACGTGAGTGAAAATACAATGACTTTTTTCGAGTTCACAAAAGCGAAAAATATTACTAAAAAATGTTTCCACCGATTGAAATAAAGCTTACAAAAACCATCTCTCTGTTATTCCGTAAAACTGATTTACCTGAAAACACAAAAGGCGTTGATTAAGGTCATTCGTCGCGGTAGTTTTGGTACCACAATTACAAAGAATAAATCGGTCTATTTGAGATGACTCATTCATTAAAGGAACTGCTGTTTTCTGGGTTTTTTTTCGCAGCACAAATACATTAGTCATTAGGTTACGAATGTGGTTTCAAATGGTTCCAAAATACAAAGCTTTCAGGCGACAAAGGAAGAGATGACGCAGCCGCTGGGTACAGAGTTCCAGAAGGGTATGAAAATACAGATTCTTCCGGAAGTGTGTTTGGAAAGCGCCTTTCATCTGCTCTACAATTCATAGTGTTTTAATGGTTACCGGATTATATATCAATGATGCGCTTCTATAAAAAATAATCGCAACATATGACGTAAATAAAATGTATTGATATGGAGGACTGAAAAAAGTGACAAATAAAATGTATAGATATGCAAGAAAAAGAAATGTGACGTAAATAAAATTTCGTTAAAAGTTAAAAATTTTTCGATTTTGTGGCAAACAAGTAAAATATAAGCCAAATTTCTTGGCAAAGTCGAGGTTTCTGTACAACGTATAATGATGTATGAAACTCTCAGCCGCGGCCCATCAAACCTACAGCCACGCCCGGTAGTGGCTTGTTTTGTAGGCATCTATTTAACCTTAGATAAAATAAAGCCCACTGGGGCTAGAGGGCTGCAATTTGGTATGCTTAATGATTGGAGGGTGGATGATCAACGCACCAATTTGCAGCCCTCTAACCTAGGTGGTTTTAATGATTTAGGGGACAGAAAAAGTTATAAGAATAAAAAAGAACTCGCAAGTTACAACATAAAAAAAAAAAAAAACTGTTTACAAAGACTTATGATCTCGCAAAGCGCACTGATTACATGTTGGCAAACAAATGCAAAGCCGAAGGAGAGAGAGAGAGAGAGAGAGAGAGAGAGAGAGAGAGAGAGAGAGCGAGAGAGAGAGAGAGAGAGAGCGCAAAACAAAGGTGATTAATACAGCAACACGGACGAGTGCTTTCAATTCATAATTATTTCCCCGACAACGAAGGACACCTGTCGATGCTTATTAAGAATATTCCATGTGCTGTCAGTAACCCCGACAGTGTTATTGTCATCATTCTGACATTGTCATTATGTAGCATTAATGCAAAGCTAATATTTTATATTCGAGTCCTGATTATGATATTAATCTCTTGAGAGTCTGTGATTAAATGCGCACTTTAAATCTACGATATAATATCAGAAATGGTTCAGTAATATCTCAGTACACACCTACGCGTATAATATCCTGTATCTACATTTAGTTTCTTAGGAAAATGAAAGAAACTAAACTTTCACGAATCTGTTTGTATGGTGTTTTCACGTTGCATGGAACCAGTGGTTTATTCAGCAACGGGACCAACGGCTTTACGTGACTTCCGAACCACGTCGATATTGAACTTCTATCACCAGAAATACACAGCCCTGACTCCTCAATGGAATGCCCGAGAATTGAACTCACGGCCACCGAAGTGGTAGGCCAAGACCAAACCGACCCCGCCACTAAAATATAAAAAAAAATCTTCCATTGTCGATGACCATCAGTACAACAACGCCATGGTTACGTAATTCAATCAGTCAATTTGCAAGTCGACTTCACGCCTTGCAAGAGGTGTAGGTTTTTGTTTAGTGGTCTAAAATAGGACAAGTTTGGGGCACTGTTGGTCACCACTAATTCTTAGTAGAGTCCTTCTGGTCAATTGTTATATTTTTTTTTTTTTTTTTTTTTTTTTTGTCCCCCGCTCTCTGCCAACATAGCTGTCCAACTTCTCTAAAAGAGTCCAGTACAAAACATAATATAGAATTTAAGCCAAAGGCCAAACGCTGGGGCATACGAGGTCATTCAGCGCTGAAATGGGAATTGACAGTAAAAAGGTCTGAAAGGCGTAACAAGAGGAAAACCTCAAAGCAGTTGCAACATGAAACAATTCTTAGGACAGGGTGGAAAGTAAGACGGAAGAAATAGAATAAGAACGGAGGTGCAGTAAAAGGAATGAGAGAGGCTGTAGGGACGCTGTACTGACGGCACGAGAGCCCACATGCGACTCAGTTAATTGATTAAAACGTTTTCAAGATAATAATTACATCACGAAACAGAGAGTTGTTCTCTTTTAGGCCTAAATCTCCCCTCAAAGTATCTGAATATTTTCTTTTTACCCCCTCGATCCAAACCCCCACCCCCGGCCCCGTCCAACCTCATTACCATAAACCGTAACAAAAACTCTCTCTCCTACTTTAAGCCTTAAAATTTACACGAACAAGCTTTCATTTTCCAGCCGACGGACTCTATTTTCAATTCTGCCTCCATCAGGATGTTAGGCCTATTACAGCCGGTAGGCCTTTATTTCACATTTAATCGACAACCTTGTTATCTATCACTCGCTGTCAATTGTCAATTCCATCCCCCCCTCCCCCCCACCGCCCCCCCCCTCCCGTACTCCAGGTAACTGCAGACGATTTTTTTTTTTGTTTTTTTTGTTTTTTTTTTTTTTTTGACAAAAGCCAATGGGACGGGGAAAACAATGCACTTATCTTGTCAAGGTCTGAGGCAGCAAAGATAGAGTAGGAAGGAAAAAGAAAAAAAAAGTATAGTGATATTATAATCCTATCAAAAGGAAGGAAGGAGGAAAGGATATAATAGAGGAAAAGTGAACTAGAAGAAGGAGAATTCAAAAACCAGGGCAGTAGAAGGAGAAGAATCGTGTTAAAAGAATTACAATTCACCTGAATTTTTATGTTCTTGGATGACAGTTTCCAAAAAGTGACACAGGAATGAGGCGGCTCTCGATGCAACAGCGTCTATACATAAATTTTTTTATTTTTTTCATTTACTCTCAACGAAGAGCAATGTAGATGTATCGTTTCCTTTCGATCTTTGTAGTAGCAACATTACCTTTTGAAAGTTCATTTTCAAACGCATCTTTGTGCTTTCAACCATACGTATGACTTTTACTCTTATTAAGCCTTTAGAGCCAATATATATATATATATATATAAATATATATATATATATATATATATATATATATATAGATATATATATATATATTATTTATATATATATATATATATATATATATATATATTATATAATATATATAAATATATATAAGAAACAATCCACAGGGGAATTTTAGAATAGTAGATAAAAATATATTATAAAACCGGTAAGCTTTTTTACATATCATTGTGGGTATTTACAAACAAAAGATATTATGGGCAGAGCTAAATGTAATTATTGTCAACACACACACACAAGATATATATATATATATATATATATATATATATATATATATATTTATATATATATATATATATATATATATATATATATATATATATCTGTGTGTGTGTTTGACAATAATTACATTTAGCTCTTGCCCATAATATCTTTTGTTTGTAAATACCCACAATGATATGTAAAAAGCTTACCGGTTTTATAATATATTTTCTCTACTACCTAAAATTCCCCTGTGGATTTTCTTACGTACATACATTCACACAATTACACACACACACAATATATATTATATATATATATATATATATATATATATATATATATAATATATATATATATATATAATATATTATATATAGTATATATATAACATACGAATTTTTACAATGATGCAACAATTACAATAATTACTTTGTAACAACATCAAGAAAATCAGGAAAATATCAAACGGAAAAGAGAAGAAAATTTTCCGAAAGAAATCCCCCACCCCCCCCCCCAAAAAAAAAAAAAACCAAACGACCAGCACACTACAAACGCACCGCTTGAATAACATTCGCTTTCAATCAAACCGAATTTCTTGTTTTGAGTTCATCAGCGGAAAATCACCTCGAAACGGGTCATTGACTGATGCGCAACCGTCACGTTCATTAGGTTGTTATTTCGCGAAACTAATCTGTCACAAAATGCAGTCATTAATCAACCCCCATTCATCATAACAGGTTCGGAACACCGACCGCCCTTTGCGCTGACAAATTCATTTTCATTTTGTCACATATTCAGAATCATTCTGGTCGTGTGGTATGGTAAGGACACGTTGATTACATTTCTTTTCATAATAATGGTTATATACGTTCGAAGCAATGCTTTTTTTTTTTGTATGTGTGTGTGTGTGTGTGTGTAACAATGATAGTCTGCTGGTTGAGTTTAATTGAGGTGAATGCAGAATTTAGGCCAAAGGCCAAGACTGGGACCTATGAGGTCATTCAGTGCTGAAATGGAAACTGACAGTAAAAAGTTTGAAAAGCACTGTGAATCAAGTGGTAGGAGAGGGTTTAGACTTGCCGTCGTTCAGCCCGGGTTCGCCTCCTTCACAACTGGATGGAAGGATGGAATATAGCGTTTAGCCCAAGGCCAAGCACTGGGACCTATGAGGTCATTCAGCGTTGGAAAGGAAACTGTGAGCGGGAAGGATTGAAAGGTGTAAAAGGAGGAGAACCTCGCAGTTGCACTAAGAAATAATTGTTAGGAAAGGGTGGATAGCTAGATGGAAGAAAGAGTATATGAACGGAGGTACAGTAAAAGGAATGAAAGTAGTTGCAGCTAGGGACCGAAGGGACGCTGCAGAGAACCTTTAGTAATGCCTACAGTGCATCCCGTGAGGTGCACTGACGGTACTTTCCCCCCTATGGAGTCCTTCAGTATTGACCACACTTTTAATTCTACAGAATTAAAACAAGACTTATCCCAGAGGAAAATATCGTAAGATGAATACAAGTATCCCAAACTAACGACAAAATACTGAAGACAGTGATCAAAACTAATTGTAACCAATCCGCAAAATA
>NC_061090.1:25099765-25107265 GCF_015104395.2 Macrobrachium nipponense | reverse complement strand
TGTATTACTTGACAAAGTTCTTCTTTGGTGCATTAACTGACAAGCCCTTCCGTGGAGCATATTTTGACAGTCCTTCCTTGGTGCATTAATTAACAAATTCCTTCACTGGTGTATAAATCGATAAAATCCTTCTTTGGTGCATTAATATACAAAGTCCTTCATTAGTGTAATAATTAACAAAGTTCTTCTTTGGTGTATTAATGAACAAAATCCTAATTTGGTACATTAATTAACAGAGTCCTTCTTTGGTGTATTAATTGATAAAGTCCTTTTTTGGTGCATTGACCAAATCCTTCATTGGTGCATTAACTGACAAAGTCCTTCTTTGGCGCATTAATTGATAAAGTCCTTATCTAGTGTAAGAATTGACAAAGTCCTTCTTTAGTGTAATAATTGAAAAAATGCTTTGATGCATTAATCAACCAAGTTCTTCCATGATGCATTGACTGACGAAGCCCTTCTTCACAGTAATAATTAATAATGTTCTTTGGTGCATTAATGGTAAAAGTCCATCTCTATCGGAGAGCATTCATTTCCGCTCTGCATGTGCAACTTTAAATTTCTGCATTTCGACACCCTCAAATATTTTTATATTTTGAAAAGGGTTTCGTTTGCATTTTGCGATATTTATGTGCATATATTTTTGCTGTGAGTTTTGGGCTATAAAAAGGTCGGCAGTTTATCATTAGTTTTTTTTTTTTTTTTTTTATTTTTTTTTTTTTTTTTTTTTTTTTTTCAGAAATGCCGCGTGAAGAAATTATTGCTTCGAAATTTAAATAGTGACAAAATTTACAGACTTGAAGTGTTATTTTTCAATTATTTATTTTTTTAGATTTAATTACACCAAGCTTCCATTCTTGTGACTACTGACTGTTTTCTAATGTTATTGCTTCTCAGTTAAAAATAACATTTACAGTTCTTCAGTTTTATCATTTTGTTTACACAAGATGTTTTTGTGTGTCAATAAACGAGTAAATTAATAAATATCTACTTCTAGTTCCTATACAAATGTCAGCTGTATAAACTATAGGTGCTGGAAGACTTGGGTTGTAATTTTATGCCTTACTGCAAGTGCTTGAAGGCTCTCGGGACAAGAACACAATAAGTGCCTTGGTTTTATATAGTCTATCTTAATAGTTTGGGTAATCGATGTTTATGTATTTAACTAAATATCTAGGTGGTGCATGTTAAAGACGTCACCCCGATCTCTCTCTCTCTCTCTCTCTCTCTCTCTCTCTCTCTCTCTCTCGTAAGTAGCCATCTTGCTTGGTGAGTCGTACCCGCGTGAAGTCAGATTAATCAACAGATATCACAAGTTTAACATACGACTAGAATTTGAGAAATATCTAGAAGTGTTCGTGACTATCGGTGATAAGATTAGTGTGAAAATAGTAGGATAAAGCGTCTTCTAAGTTAGTTTATCAAGTGTAATACTATAAATCAGAACAAGATGGCAGTAAGTTCCAACTGCGGGAAGAGGTGGCGTAATTTGGCGTGTCTAGCAGATTCGCAATACGATGAGGTAGCAGGAAGGGAACTGGCATTTCTCATCTATGAAATCAGCAACAGTCCTAACCAAAAAGATACAAAAGCATTCATAGATATATTAGAAGGATATAATCCTTCAAACTGGAACAAATCTAATGAAAATATCTTGAAAATAATTGAAGAAGTTCCAAATAAAATCCAAGTGGTCAAGAGACTCATAAAGAAAATATACATAAACCAACATATTCCGACAAAGAAAATGAATAAGGTGAATCTTGTGAATATCCTAATTGATGCATTAGGAAAAAGAATGCCAAAAGCATGCAATTGGTATAGCATAGTCAATCCACAAAACCTAATCAGAAAATGTGCTGCATGCAACATTCCGACCCATCCACAGTGTGCTGAGGTAATACAAGATTTGAGAAAAGATACAAGAATTTTTTGTTCAACATGTCTATCATGGATAGACAATGTTATTAAATCAAGATTGAATGTACAAATAGTTGAGGATGAAGAAGAAGAGGAAGAGGAAGAAGAAGAAGAAGAAGAGGAAAACGGAAGAGAAGTAAACAAAAATGAAATGACAGAAAAAAATAAGGAAAACAAAGAACAAGATAAAAGTATGGATGCAGAGATACTCATTGATACTACATATGAGGCAATAAAGCAGCATACCTACGAAGAAATAAATTACGATATGACAACAGAAAAGCAAATCCCGAAGAGGCTCTACCCAGATCTTATACAATGACGGGAAAGAGGAAAAAATAGACAAGAAAGACAAAATCTGCAACCTTTTGAAAAGAGGGAATTGCAGATTTGGAGAAAGATGTTATTACAAACATCCTAAGATATGTCAAAACTATGAAATATATCGTAAATGTGCATACCTTAGATGGAATATGGGGATGGATTGCAGAGATCTTGCATCCAAAAATATGTAAAAACCTAAAAGAAGGAAAAGGATGTAAGTTCGACAAAAAATGCAAATATATGCACCCTGTAGCCATGAATCATAATCAAATAAATAACCAACCAAGTAATAAAATCCAAAATAAGAAAGAAACAAATAAAGAGAGAAATCAAGAATATCAGGTAAAAGAGAAAAGCAAACCACCAATGAGATATGCAGAGGTGTCAGCAAAAAATTTCAAAGCATCAGCTCCGAAATTCTACTCAAGAGATAATATCTGTATTTATTATGCAAGAGGATATTGCAGAAACGGAGAAAATTGCAGATTCAGACACAAAATGAATAATTATGATGAAGGAAGATCAAATATTATGGAAAAGTTGGATTTTTTAATGTCAGAATTTCTGGAAATGAAAAAAAGAACAACATACCAGAACAGGAAAGAGACATGGGAAAATCCTTATTACTACCAGTATTAAATGAAGGAGAAAACACGCAAACCATCATAGTGATGAATGCGCAGGGTTTTAGTTACGAGTAACTCAAAAAGAAAATAGAGTACTTAGAAGAACTAACCCAAAATGAAAAGAAAATAGATATAATGAATGAATATAAGTGAAACCTGGTATTCCCAAGAGACTGGGAATGATGATCAAATAAAGGGTTCCAAACTTATAGATCAGATAGAAAAAATAGGAATCAAGGGGGAACCGCAATATATGGGAAAGACAAAAAACAAGGAAAAATATATGAGAAATATAGTAACTCAGAATGTGAACTAATAGCGGTAGAATTTGAATCTGAAAAATTGATGAACATAGTAATATATAGACCTCCTAATACTAAAGAGTTTGACTTAATAATTGAAAAATTGGATGATATATGTAGAAATCACAAGGACTGGACTAATTCTCCTATCTGGTGACTTCAACTTTCCTTTTCGTAGAAATGGAAAGAACGAATAGGAGATTGTGGTTGTACTTATACATATTAAAAAAGAGAGTAATAGTAGTGCAGAAGATAAGAGGCAATTTGAAAAGCTATTAGATATGCTACTAGAATACAACATTCAACAAATAAATCACCTGCCAACAAGAAAGGAAAATACTTTAGACCTAGTATTTGTGAACGAGATGAATTATGTTAAAGAAATAATAGTTTATAATGCGAATATTTCAGACCATAATGTCATAGAATTAACAGTTCATTCCAAAGCAAGTGAAAATAGAGATAAGCAAGAAATGAAAAAGTGGGAAGGATATGGAAAATACAACTTCTACAGTAAAAATATAAAAATGGTCAGAAATTAATGAAGAATTAAACAAAGATTGGGATAACATTTTCGTAAGTGATGACATAAGGGTAAATACGGAGATATTATATAAAATATTGGAGAAAATAGTGGAAAAATATATACCGAAGAAGAAAAGTAAACATCATTCATGCATACCAAGAGACAGAAGGTTCTTGTTCCAGAAAATCAGAAAGTGGAAAAAAGGTCTTGCAAAAGAAAAAAATGCATGGAAAGTTATAGAACTAAAAAGTAAGATAGAAAATGCAGAACAAAAGATTATACAATCAAAAGAAAATGAAAAACGGGACTTGGAAGAAAAAACCCTATTAAATATCAAGCAAAACCCCAAGCTATTATACTCATATGCGAAGAAGATGAATAAAAGAAGAATAGAAATAGGCCCTCTGAGAATTGAAGGGAGATTAACGAATGAAAAAAAGGAAATTGCAACATACTGGCAGAACGATATAAGAGAGAATTCACCCCTAGAATAGATAATGAAGATAATGATATAGAAGTAAGGGATGAAAATAGTGAATATTTAGCTGACATAGATATTAATGAAGCTGATATTGTGCAGGCTATTAATGAAATTAAAAATGGAGCTGCTGCAGGGCCTGATGAATTCCTGCTATTTTGTTAAAGAAAGTAGTTCATTCTATCGCAAAGCCACTTGCAATATTATTAAGACAAAGTGTAGATACAGGCAAGATTTATGAGGAGCACAAATTGCATATATTACCACCTACTTTCAAAAGTGATCAAGACTAGAGGCAAGTAATTATAGGCCTGTGAGTCTAACATCACATATTATGAAAGTGTATGAAAGGGTAATGAAGAAAAAATATTATGAAACATTTAATAAAAAAAGAAAAAATCAATTTTTTTTGTTTAATAAGGACAACATGGTTTCGTACCCGGAAAAAGTACACAAACCCAACTGTTAGTCCACCGTGAGAACATATTCAAAAATATGAAAAGCGAAATGAAACAGATGTGGTTTATTTAGACTTTGCAAAAGCTTTTGATAAAGTAGACCATAATATATTAGCGAAGAAAATTAGAAAACACAATATCGTGGATAAAGTAGGAAGATGGTTAAAAGAATTTTTACACAACAGAAACAGATAGTTATTGCAAACGACGAGAAATCGGATGAAGTCAAGGTAATATCCGGTGTGCCGCAAGGTACGGTGTTAGCTGCAATACTGTTTGTTATTATGATTGAAGACATAGACAATAATGTGAAGGATTCGTAGTGAGTAGTTTCGCAGATGACACAAGAATAAGTAGAGAAATTACTTGTGATGAAGATAGGAACGCTCTACAAAGAGACCTTAACAAAGTATATGATTGGGCAGAGGTAAATAGGATGGTATTTAACTCTGATAAATTTGAATCAATAAATTATGGAGACAGAGAAAGAAAGCTATATGCATATAAGGGACCTAATAATGAGACCATCACAAATAAGGAAGCAGTTAAAGACCTTGGTGTGATGATGATAGAACATGTTATGCAATGATCAAATAGCAACTCTGTTGGCAAATGTAAAGCAAAAATGGGAATGTTGTTACGGCACTTCAAAACAAGAAAAGCTGAACACATGATTATGCTGATAAAACATATGTTCGTAGTCCACTTGAATATTGCAATATGATATGGTACCCACACTCATCAAAAGGATATTGCACAAATAGAGAGTGTACAAAGGTCCTTTACAGCTAGAATAGAAGAAGTTAAGGACCTAGACCTACTGGGAAAGACTACAATTCTTAAAATTATATAGTCTAGAAAGGAGAAGAGAACGCTACATGATAATTCAGGGGCATGGAAACAGATAGAAGGGAATAGCAGAAAATATCATGGAACTAAAAATATCAGAAAGAGCAAGCAGAGGTAGATTAATAGTGCCCAAAACTCATACCAGGAAAAATAAGAAAGCACACAGGACATAATCCACTACGCACCAGCATCGATAATGCAGCGTCTATTCAATGCGTTGCCAGCTCATCTGAGGAATATATCAGGAGTGAGCGTAGATGTGTTTAAGAATAAGCTCGACAAATATCTAAACTGCATCCCAGACCATCCAAGATTGGAAGATGCAAAATATACCGGAAGATGTACTAGCAACTCTCTGGTAGACATTAGAGGTGCCTCACACTGAGGGACCTGGGGCAACCCGAACAAGATGTAAGGTCTGTAAGGTCAGTAAGGACGACTAAGATGCTCATTCAGCTACCAAAATGAACTGGTCTTCAAATGTCTTATTATATGCAAGAAAGAATTTATCCTGCCTGATGTTACCTTTCATTGCAGAGATAGAACATTTATAAGGACTTATGGAAAACACATCCCACATGAATATAAAAAGCTGAAAACCCAAAACAACCTCCAATACCGCCCCCACCCCCACCCTCCCACAAAACCGTACAAGGGGACGTCTCACCTTTCACAGTGATCTTTTTTTTTTTAAATCAGAAGTCAAGAAGCATTTCTCTCTCTCTCTCTCTCTCTCTCTCTCTCTCTCTCAATCTCTCTCTCTCTCTAAAACACGGGAGAGAAAATAAATAATATGCTAATATTTTGTCGGAGGGAGATCGGGATCAATAGATGAATTAAGTAGGAGATATGTTTCCCTAGACGCCCAAGTCTTACCCTCAGAGAAGCTCCAAAAGTCTTACCTCAAAGGCTTAAGAAGTCTTACCCTCAGAGAAGCTCCAAAAGGTCTTACCTCAAAGACTTAAGAAGTCTTACCTTCAGAGATGCTTTAAAAGTCTTAGCTCAGAGACATAAGAAGTCTTACCCTCAAGAGATACTCACAATGTCTTACCTCAAAGACTTAAGAAGTCTTACCCTCAGAGATGCTTTAAAAGTCTTACCTCAAAGACTTAAGAAGTCTTACCCTCAGAGAGACACAAAATGTCTTAACTCGAAGAGGCTTAAGAAGGCTTGTCCTCGGAGAGGCTTAAGAGGTCTTACCTTCAGAGAAGATTGAGAAATGTTACCCTCAGAGAAGCTTGAGAAGTCATACCTTCAGAGAGATGAGAAATCTTACCTACAGAGATGATTGAGAAGTCTTATCCTCAACAGAGGCTTAAGAAATCTTACCCTCAGAGAGGCTTGAGAAGTCATACCTTCAGAGAGACGAGAAATCTTACCCTCAGAGAGTATTGAGAAGTCTTACCCTCAACAGAGGCTAGAGAAATCTTACCCTCAGAGAGGCTTGAGAAATCTTACCCTCAGGGAGGCTTGAGAAATCTTACCCTCAGGGAGGCTTGAGAAATCTTACCCTCAAGAAAG
Organism: Macrobrachium nipponense; assembly: GCF_015104395.2. Taxonomy (NCBI): domain Eukaryota; kingdom Metazoa; phylum Arthropoda; class Malacostraca; order Decapoda; family Palaemonidae; genus Macrobrachium; species Macrobrachium nipponense. The sequence continues at coordinate 25,100,261 of NC_061090.1, read as the reverse complement.
GCTTGAGAAATCTTACCCTCAGAGAGGCTTGAGAAATCTTACCTCAAGAGAGGCTTGAGAAATCTTACCCTCAAGAGAGGCTTGAGAAATCTTACCCTCAGAGAGGCTTGAGAAATCTTACCCTCAAGAGAGGCTTGAGAAATCTTACCCTAAAGAGAGGCTTGAGAAATCTTACCCTCAGAGAGGCTTGAGAAATCTTACCCTCAGAGAGGCTTGAGAAATCTTACCCTCAGTGAGGCTTGAGAAATCTTACCCTCAGAGAGGCTTGAGAAATCTTACCCTCAGAAAGGCTTGAGAAATCTTACCCTCAGAGAGGCTTGAGAAATCTTACTATCAGAAAGGCTTGAGAAATCTTACCCTCAAGAGAGGCTTGAGAAATCTTACCCTCAGAGAGGTTTGAGAAATCTTACCCTCAGGGAGGCTTGAGAATTCTACTCCTATAAAATCCCACCATACAACGCTTTCCTCTACTCAATCAAAGGGGAAATAAAAGGCT